>NW_004567137.1:8742813-8758958 GCF_000260355.1 Condylura cristata
CAGCGATTAGAAACCAGAGCCTGCGTGCGGCCCCTGGGGCTTTGCCCCGAGGCTTCCCAAGCCCGCCGCGTTTCCCCGGGAGCTCGATCCCGCGCCCCTGATGGCCCTCGCTCTAACAACAGAAACCCCGCGTCTGAGCTTTGTTTGAGAAGAGCGATAGGCTAGCCAAGAGATTTTTCCGAAATCTAGATCTCGCTTTAAAATAGCAAGCTGCTTTTATTTACAGCACTCGGAAGGCTTTTCCTGTTTGTGTTTGGTGTGCCAGATTATCAAAGGTTTGACTAGTTACCGTGGAACCATGAAATATGAGTGGGTTCACTTGACAAAGCAAGTTTTCCCTCTTCCTGGGCCCCCCTAAATCTTATGTTTTATAACATAAAAACTTGCCTTTTCCCTCTAACGTTTTGAAAAAAAGATTTGCTTATCAAGCTAGAGAGTTCTGCACCCTCTTGGCGCGCCCCACCCCCTCACAAATTACAGAAGATAGCTCGCTTGACAGAGCCCTCGCAAGGGTGGGCACCCACCCTTATACATACTACTATACTCCCCATTTTACACACGGGGAAAGGAACTTTAAAGAAACAGCAGCTTGTCCAAGGTCACAGGAGTGAGTGGCAAAGTCTGGATTCAAGCTGGCTCTTGTATTTCAAAAGTATTTGTGTAAATACGTTGCCACACTTACTTGAAAAGTTGCCCCCCACACACTTTTTTTTTTTTTTTTTAAATCTTTGAACAGAAGACAGGCAGATTTCACTGCGACTGATGTCTCCCTCAAAAGCATTTGAGAGTCCTGACCTCCCCTAGTGGTCCCTGGTCCTCAACCACACTTGGAATTGCTACTGCATCTTTGCAGCACGGTGACTCATTCCAACAGGATGCACAGTTCAGTAATAATAGTACTCCTTGGTATTCTTAGAGCGCCTTTTCCCGACCACTTTTGGGTGCCTCCGAAGCAATATTTTCTTCATCTTCCCAGTAGCTCAAAGAGGAATATAATCCTTTTCAACATTTAAGGAAACTAAGGCACAGAAAAGGTAAATGACCTTGGCCCAAGTGTATCTAGCAAGCCCTGGGGCCTGCATGAGAATGCAGTTTCATTGAACATTTTCTCTCTGGCTCTAATTCCCCAAGGCCATTCTGTCTTTGGTGAAAAGGAGTATGCAATTACTGCTATAATTTTCCTGTCCATCTGCATACACTAAGGGAAAAAAATAACATCAGTTTAATGTTTTCTCTTTTTGGTTCCTTAGTGTTCTCCTCTTTCATTTCACTCCTTACTACCTCTTGACATCTTATCTCCTGTTCAGGCTCTGGAAAAAAATGGCTTTTTTTAATCAATGAATAACTACCAGGAAATGTTCCTCATTACCATGTGTGGTCACTGGACTTAACAGGAAGAAAGCCAAGAGCTATGACTTTATCTAGTACCATCATTAACAATTTAAAAATCTAAAGTGAGTCCTTTTACTATTGTAATAACTTTAAAAATCGAGTATCATTTCGCTTTTTGACTATGTGCTACTGAGCAGTATTTAAGTTGGCCACATGTTGTATGAGGATTCCCTTTGTTACAGGACAAAATCTGTTACATGACAGGGAGAGAGGGGAACCCCTGAAGCCCCAAAACCTGCCTGCTCTAAGTGGGTTCTGCCATCCGCCGCAACAAGACCAAACATATAAAACTTTAATGTAAAGTTAATACAGTGAATATACAATACCGAACACAGAGAATATAACTTCTAAATCAAACACCTGAAGTTACCCATCCCCTCGTGGGCAAAAGTCAACCCAAAAGGGATGGGCCCAAAGCAAGGCCTGAAAGCCCGCCACAAGACTAAAGCACCTTCTGGCCGGGACCCATGGAATAGGGTCAGAAATGTCCAGACAAATCTGGGAGGAAAAGAGCAAAATCAAAATCAATATAAACACTGCCATAGTCACTTCCCTACAGGTATCTCACCCACATCTGCCTTAACAAGTCCGGTGTCAGGAAACAAGCATGGCTTCTTCCTCACAGGCTTGCTGTTCCATGTGGCTTCCTCAGGTCTCCTCCTTGTTCTCCATCCAGCTTCATTCCCTTCTTCTCTTCTCTCCTTTTTCTCTGCTCAGCTCCACTCTCCTTCTGGGTGGGACAGGGAACCTGGAACTTCCCTTTTTCCTAGGGACCATCCTGTTACACCTTCAGCTTTGATTTTACAACATTCACTCGTGCAAGACATATGTGATATTCACTTTTAAATATATGTGTCAAATAAATCACATTCCCAGTACTTAAATCATAATCTTTAATTTTAGATACAATCCTATAAGAAGTCCTAAAATTTAGGGAAAACTTTAAATAAAATGCTTAGCAACATGCATGCAAAGATAGGCTTCTGGTTGGCAGAAGTAATAGCTCTCATCTCCTCCAGCAGCCAATAAAAACAGCATTATGTATGTCAAACACTCTGAATTGTATCAACCTTACTGAGTAAAATAGTATTTTTCTTAAGATTTTTCTAGAAGGGGTGATGGCACATGGGTGATTTTGTGATGGGAAGCTCGAGGGGATTGCAGCTGAGATGGAAAAATGCACAAAATAATATAAAAATAAACTATTATATATTTTTTAAAATGCAAAAAAAAAATTTTTCTAGAAGGCCCTCTCTCTGTAATTGTAATGCCTTTTTCTGGTCTGCTCAGACCTAAGTGCTTTCTTTAGTCTCTGTTTTCTATTGCATTCTCCCCATGTCTATCCTATGAGACTACTTGATTTCTTGGAGAGGTATCATCCTACTGTTAGCATGTAATTTCCAATAAGAAAGGAGGTTCCATGTTGTCTGTGCCACCTAGGGAAGGCTGGAGCTCAGTGGTGAGAAGGAGGCTTGGAGAAGACTTGCAGGAGGAGACATATGGAACAGACATGTGCTTCTTGGTGTTGGACTTGCCCCAGGGACTTGGGGGACATACAAGGAGGCAGGTGGAGTCGAGACACTTGGAAGAGATACTTGGAAGAGACATGGGGGAGAGGCAAGTGGGGAGGCTGACAATGGGGCCTTTAACTAGGTTTATACTTTGATTTTGCTCCTTATGTCTCAGACAGGCCTGGCTCATCTGCCTTTTTTCCTGGGATCCCCAGCTAGAAGGTGCTTGAGACTTGTGGCAAGTTTTCAGGCCTCATCAGGCCCAGGTTTGGGCCAACCCTATTTGGCTAGGTATTTTTACCCATGAAGGGCAACTTTGGGTGTTTCTTTGGGAAGCTATTATCTTCTCTCTAGCCACTCTGTTCTATCAATGTTGTTTCACACTAGGATTATTGTCTTTATGAGGTGGATGACAGGACCCATTTACAGCATCCTGGGGTACCAGGATGCCCATCAGTCTGTACACTAACACCTTGACTACTGCAATTTCTCTGGGGAAAAAAGCAAACAAACAAACAACAACAACAACAAAAAAAACACAAGAAGAGGATTTAGAAAGTCTGGAGCACTAAAAATAAACATCACTGTATCCATGGAGGACAATCCATGTTCCAAAGAGCTTTGAGTTCAAATATAACAGGAGAATACACATGGTGACAAGGATAGATCAAAGGAAAGTTTCTTAAAAACATGTGAAAGGAAAGAGGACAAGCTGACATCTTAGAAAACAGCAATTCAGTTCTTTCCCCTTTTTGAAGGCCTAGCAAGTAGAGAAAGAAGCTCTAGGAGGAGAGGAAAAATTTCCTTTTGCTATCCAGAAACTTCTTTTATACAGACATTACTATTTATTAAATCTATTAAGAAAAAGAAAGAATAAAAAAAATAAAATCTACCAACAGAGTTCTTTGTGACTTTGATTAGTCTTTCCAAATATATTTATGGTAATATATCTTTTATTAGATTTAATTCCCCAAATAAAGCTTATTGTAAGCAGTTCCTTTAACATTTAACTAGTCAACAGTAGAGTCTTAGTGACCTTGGAAGGCTGTCAGGAAGAGCAAGAGAATCCAATTAGCTTCGTGCAAATCTAGTCAGAAAGGATGGAGACTGAGGAGCTAAGGCAGGAAGAAAATAATACTTGGAAATCAATTATAGGGCTTTTTTTTTTTTCTGTTAAGGAATAAACTGATAAGAGGTTTGGATAAAATTATTTCAGCAAATATACGTAGGGTCCCTACTTCATGCAGCTCTTCTGCTGAGTGGTAAGATTGCAAGAACTGGTCTTTGGATGACTTAGAACAGGAGATAGAGATAAAAATTTAAGTGTAGTATGGGAAGTAGGACCTCTATCCTGGTCATTGAAATAAACCTTTTATGATATTTATGTTGCAAGGGTGTCCTGTGAATCACTAAGACCTACCTCAAACTACAGTCTTTATATGTATATATATATATATATATATATATATATATATTGCACATTTTTCCCCCATCTCAGATGTAATCCCTGTGGGCTTCCCATCACCAAATCACCTGTGTGTCATCATCATAGTCTAGTTTATACTCCCCCCTGACTGTTTTTGATCCCATTCCCCACTCCACCCCATAAAATGTCTCTGGTATATAGCTGTTCATTATTATTATTATTTTCTTACCTGGTCCGTTATATTCCTGCTATGAGAGAAACCATCCGGTATTTTTCCTTTTCTTTCTGGCTTATTTCACTAAGCATGATCTTTTCCAGCTCTATCCATGTTGCTGCAAAAGGTATGTGTGTATTTTTTTTTTTTTTTTTGGTTACTGAGTAATATACCATTATTCCATTGTGTATATGTACCACATCTTTTTAATCCAGCCATTCACTTTTGGGCATTTGGGCTGTTTCCGTGTCTTTCCAATTGTAAATAAAGCAGCAATAAAGCGTGGGGATGCAGCTATCTTTTTGAATCAGCTTTTTTGGGTCATATGGAAGCTCCATTTTTAGTAGTCATTTTATAGTCTTTTAATGTTGATCTTTTGGAGAGTGCTTCAGTTATGGAAAGTGATAATTGAAAGACATACGTGACAGCACTAGTTCTCCTGTTGCTGGCTGATCCCTGGGCCCTCCAGCTGGGATTCAAGACTGGGTTTATGTGCCTGGAGGCATGGAAAATAAGAGGTAAGCAGTTCAAACATGGCTTCTAGGAACTTAGCTCTGAATCCTGAACTCTAATTAAACACCTCTTCGTTCACCCCAACCAGCAAAACTCTGATCAACTTATCTCTACTCTTAAAGAGCAAGACTAAACTTCAAACAACAGAGAATTAAGAAGGGGCAGGGACTGGATAGAATGGGTGCTAGGGGCAGTGGGGAGACATTCGGTCTGGGGACTGGCTGAATTTTAGATCCATGTTTGCCATTAATTAACAAATCATTTAGTTTGCTTAATTATTTAATAGAGCAAATCACTTAACCTCCATCCCTCATTCAGACCTCTGGATCCTTATAAAAGTAAGATCTATTTAAAACATAACTAAGTTGGCCCTCCCTGATTCAACGGGTTAGGACACAGCACTGCAAGAGAGCCGCAGTCACTTCAGTGCAAGTTCGATCCCCACCCTGGAGGTGATCCACATGGTTTGGCAGACCTCTCCTGACGAGCCTGCTGCTCCCCTCAGCAGTGCATTTAGTCAATCTGCTGTTCTGCGCCCCCACTCTGTCTCTGGTGAAGCCTCCCACTGCCCCTGCACCTGTGGCCTGTACCCCAGTTCTGTATGCAAAAATAAGTAAATATTTTTTAAAAATAGCTGTTAAGATTCCCTTTCCTTCTAAATTCCTTTGTTTTTATGAAGTGAGCACACTAATGGCTGAAGTGGGGATGTTTTGTTACCATGGACAGACACAAGTAAGATGCCTCCTGGCAGGAACAGTTTTGGATTTACTTACTGCCAAACAGATGGTTTGTTAATATAAAAGTTAGAAGAGCGATTTGCAACATTCTTTCACATGCGTGATCTATATGACTTGTACATAGGACTCTGTAACACAGACATTAAGACATTATAAACAAGATAATGGGTTGCCTGCAGATATTCTAGAATACAGTTGTCCCTCTATTCCAGCTACCAGGACTGCTGCGAATGCCAAAATCTGAGGATGCTCACATCACTCGCATAGAATGGTATATTAGATTATACCTATCCACATCCTCCTGTTCACTTTAAATCATCTCTAGTTTACTGCTAAGACCTAATGCAATGTAAATGCACCTAGTTGTTAGATGGCATTGTTTGGGAATTATGGCAAAAATAAAAGTCCATGCATGGTCAGTACATATACACCCTCTTAGGCCTGGTTTCATTGTAAGATTTTTGATCGGAGGTGGGTTGAGTGCCTGAGTCCAAAATACACAGGCACAGGAGGGTCAACTGTGAGCCATTCAGGGGCAGTGTTAGGGCCGATATTATGTCCTTTTGACATGAGATTTCAAATTCTGTCCACACGGTATTCCTTTCCCACCCCAACGTCATTCATTTTCTTCTCAGTTTTACCTCCATCCCTTTCCTATCTAGCGTGTTATATCTGCTCTCCAGGGCCACCAAGTCCTCTGCTAAGTCCAGGGGATACTTCAGTTTCCAAGCTTCCTTGATCTCCCTGAACTAGTCACATGTAGTGACAACTTCTCCTCAAAACTCTGTTTCGTGACACCACTTTGTAAGAGTTCACTATTGATAGTACAGCCAATCACCAGGGTCACATTTAAATAGTGGTTCCTGGGCTTCTCCCCAGAGCCATTCAGCCAGAATTCCTGAGGCTGAGGCCAAGGACTAAGCACTGAACAAGCACTTGAGTGATCCACTTAAATGGAGGAGATTGTCCAACACGATAATCATTCCTAAGTCTTTCTTTGTGGCCTACACAATGGAACACATTTCCTCTTAGGTCTGTTCCTTAAGGCATATTCCTTGGGGATGTTCCCCAAGTCGATCACATTCATCATTCCCAAAATAAACCACTTTTCCTCCAAACACTGGCCCCACACTCCGTGGCCTCACTCTTAGAATGAAGCATATTGGGATGAAAACCAACATCCACATCACAAATATCAGAATCATCTTCCCCAACTAGTTGATTCATAAGTTATATTAATTGTCCATTAAATATACCACAGTTATCTTTCCCTCATTTCTCATACCTTAATATGAGATTCATCACTACAACCAGAACGATCTTTTAAAAATGAAAATCTGATTATGTTCCTTCCTTGTGTAAAATCCTCTCGTGGCTCAAAACTTTTGGAGGAAAAGACCCAAAGCCTGTTGCCTGGCATTCAAGGCCCTTCTTGATCTGAGCCCTGCCCACTTGCATATTAACCATATGGGATGCCTACTGTTCTGTGAATAATCCAGGCTCTATGCAGTTTCTGTACATACTTCTCTCTCCCTAGGACACTCTCTTCCCTATTTACTTAACAAAACTCCTAATTATGTTTAAAATCTTAGCTCAAAAGTTACATCTGCTGTAACACCCATCCCTGATTCTTTTGGGCCACACCAGTTATTCCTTCTCCCATACCCCTATATCTTCTCTATGGAAGTGTTATGATAATCTGCTGTTCTTTCTCTTTCCTAAACTCCCTAAGTGAAAACACTTTATTTATCTTGGTCACCTGGTATCTAATAGGCACTATTTAAGTGAATGAATAACTATACTTACTCACATGTGCATCATACCTGATATTTTACAAAAGACTCCTTACTTCACACTTATTTCTGTGTATATTGCTGCAACTTGCCAGTGACTCATATTTCTAGTCTCGCGTAGATCTAACATTTTCGAGCTTTTTAGAGGACATCCCATATAGCAGAAGGGAAAATAGCATGGGCCCAAGAACTGCATAGCATCCTATGAAAATGGTTACTTTCTGTAAGGGTATCACATGGTTTAAAGACTACTAAGAGTTGTAGTTTTAGTGAGTGAGATGTTGAAGGTCACAAAGGACTTAGGGTTATATTTCTCTTGTTAGAGTGATTTACAGAGCCTCTTGAATATAAATTCTTCCTAGAGAAAGTAATACTGGGAAAAATAATATGTAGCATTTAGAAAATCAAATACTATAGCTAAATGAACTGGGAGGAAATAAAATACTATAGCTAGATGAACTGGGAGGAAATGGCAAATAAACAAGTAAAGTGAATGTATGACTCAAAATAATAAAAGTTATCAGATCTCATGCCCTAAGCTAAGGGAATAAGCAAATGAAAGAGGGGAATCATTTTCTCCCTCATCATTAGTGTTGTACACAGTGTACCAGTGCTCTCTGAATAGACAATTTTCCTGATTGTTTTGAGTCAGACTTGTTTAAAGCAAGAAATGTTTCCCATATGACAATTCATATCTTTATATAGAAATTTATATATATACAAACACATGTGTATGTGTATATATTTGATTTTTAATATCTGTTTTCATCATCTTCCAATTTGTTGTTTATGTTCTATTGCATGTAGAATTAAATAAACAGTATTCTAAAATAATGTCTCTATTTAATTGTAATATATCCTATAGTTCAAATTAATGAAAATGTAATGCAAATGCAAATTTTTTGCATTATCATTGGCACTTCCCTGTATATAGTTAGTATTCAACAAATGTTTAGTAATTCAATGAAACATAAAATAACAGTGTACAGTGCTGGGAGAAAAAACTGGAGGATTTTTAACAAAGTTCTTCTATTTTGGATACATTTTCTTAAAACCAACCTGTTGTAAGTTCAGAAGTGTCTCATCAGTCAAATTTTGATCTAGAAAATGTGCCTGTTTGACCTAAGAAAATCAAGAAAAAGTTATAAGTAATTACAATAGGAAATGAACAGATTTCAGATGCAAAGGGCTAAGAAATGAATCATACCAGCTTAAATTGTTCTTGTTTTGCAAGGCTGTATGTGGGTGCAGAGAGAAGGAGAGAGAATTTAGATAGAACCCATTCTGCTGGAAGCTTTGTTCCTGCTGAAAACCGGATCCTCTGGAAGGGTCTAAAAAGAGGACGCAATAGTTAACTTCAAGTGTGTTATTCTATTTCTAGTGATGTCATTCTGAACCCAACTTTACCATTTGAGTAGAGGAGAGCAAATTAGCTATTATGTTTTTCACTAGTGTATTTTAAGACTCTTTGGGGGAGGGCAGTTTTAATAAAAGAGGAATTTAGTTTTTGTTATAATTGCCATAACACTCTTTGACAAAATGCAATTAATTCTGTTTGTCAGCAATCTTTAACTTGTTCAGAAAAATCAGATGATATTCTAAATATTGATGAAAATCAGAGAATCATTTGTGTTCACAAGATAAAAAAAGGTGCTTGATAGCTGGAAAAGTTCTTTTTATACTATTACTCTGCTACTAACTTTATTGCATTTGATGAGAGGTTCTTATGTACAGGGTTGTTTTGGTTCACACAATTTAGATGTTAGTTACATTTCATGGAGCAAATGTATGTCCTGTGCTAGACTAGGGAGACTGGAGATGCATTTCTTGAAATTGGTCAATTACAGTTGAAACTGATACTGTCATCCTCTGGTCCTGCAAGGGAAGAGGGTAAAAGTGGCCAGGGATATCTATGTGTGGTTGTAAGTATGTTTACCTCAAATTTCTTCTCTAATTAAGGGGAATTTTCAGATGGACATGCGGGTATCTGAACACATCTTTCATAAAGACCTATTTCCTAGGCTTTTTCCTAACTTGTGAGTTTTTGGGTTGGGTTCTGGGAAATGGAATGTAGACAAAGAAATGTATAACAGCTTGTGGATAATTTCCTTAAAGATAGTCAGTGATTACTTGGTCTTTCCTTCCTCAACCATCTGCTTTAGAATGTAGATGGGACAGTTGTGGCTGAAACTTGGATGAAAAAGATAAAGATCACACCCTGTAGGTGGCAAAATAGACACCTGGACGTGGCTGGGGTCTCTGAGAAATCAGGCCGCAGAGCCAGCATGACAAGCCGGGGCTGATTTCTTCACATAAGTGAGGGAGGAATCAGATCCTATGTTGATTAAACTAATGCAAATGGGGAGGGAGGACTTGTGCTACTCTCTGCTGAACCTAATTTTATTTGACATATTGTGCCTGTCTTACTCACCAGCACTTAGCACAATGCCTATTACATGTCAGTGATCACTTCTTCCTTGAATAAATGTACAAATCTACACACACACATCGATATTGCAAATATAGATTTACTTCATGACTCCATAATTTCTGATCAGCCTTTCAGGTGAACCTGATTTCTCATTGCTGTCCTTGCCTTTTTCTGAGAGAAAGGCAAGTCCAAAAACTACTGCAACTCATTCTGATAATTAGACTCTTCAGATATCATTTTCTTGATAGCTTAATTTGAATGACAAGTTTTTAAAACTAGTTGACTTTCCAAATATCCATAGTAGTTTGATCTTTTTATAGATTAGGTATGGCCAATATATTATCAAATGATTGCAAAGAAAAGCAAAATTGACAGAAAACTTGAACCAAAATAGGTAACTTTATCTACTGTGTGCTGAACAACATGTGCCTGTTCTCTCTACTCAGCTTTCAGAAAAAGAGACCCAGAAAACCAACCATGGAATGATTGCCAAAATTCTCCCAAGCACATGCTCTGTAGAGAAGCAATACTTATTAGGGTCAAGACAAGCTCTCAAGAAAGTTTATGTCACAGAGTTTGCTCTACATGGAATGAAGTCTAAAGAGTAAATATTTTAGGAAGCATAAAAAAAATAGACTTTCAAATTGTTCTATTCCACTACTTGGTAGTGAAATTTTATTAAACACGTGGAGATACTACAAAGAGCAGTCCGACATGGAAGCTTTGTGTAATTTGTGCCGGTTATTTTCACTTTCCATGTCTCTGTAAAATGGCGGAATGTTTACCCATCACATTTATTACCCAACACATTTATGTATGTTGAAGCAGATCCGTCTTGAAATAGCTTGAACTGATCAGACTACATATTTCAAATAAAAGATGGCATTTTTCTCCAGTAGAAAAGAAAGGTAATTTGAATTAGTACTAATTTGCATGCTGTTCCCACCTCCAGTAGCTCCTTGTGATGTTTCCTTTTAAGTCCAGCACTTATTTCAAAAAGATAACTCAAAAATAAAACTAGGGCAGCATTTGTGTGCCCTTCTGAGTAGTTGTGTACGAGACTCTGTGTAGTTATACTGAATTACAGATGGAGAGGAATTGCTTTTAGAAATGGTTTAAAAAATTAAATCATCAAAGGCAAGAGGGAAGGATGGGAGGAAGGAAAAAGGAAAAGGAACCATGTTACAGAGGATTTAACAATGTGAATTCCAGCTAAGAAGCCCAAGTTGGGTTTTCACTGTCAGTCTTTCTTTTCTGGAGGTGATGGGAGAAGGGGTTAATGTCTCTATTCTAGAAAGCTGAAGTGGATGATTCTTTCTTTTCAAACCAGAAGAATTTATCATCAGAAGTAACTTTCTTTATTCCAGTATCTTCATACTTAAAGGTTAATGGCTGTAATGCTACAGGAGTAAATATATTCCAATGCAATTACGAGGCAGAATGATAGCACTGATGGAGATTGGTTAGAGAAAACAGCTGAGTGACTCGCAAAACAAAGGATGTTCATCAAGCAATTAGGATGGCTCTCAAAATTGCTCTAAGAGAGCTCTCCCTGGTGGTTCAATGGGTTAAATTAGCACCACAGTATGAAGCTCCCCAAAGCCACGGCAGCATGAGTTCGGTCCCCAGCCAGGGAGCTGAACCACATGGTGCGGCAGACCTCTCCTGATCCACCTGCTGCTCCCCTCAGCAGTATACTTTGTCAATCTGCCTGCTCTACTTCCCACTCTGTCTCTGGTGAAACCCCTCACCCACCATGCTTCTGGCTTGTACCCCAGTTCTGTACACATAAATAAATCTTAAAAAAATTGTTCCAAGATATTTCTGTGCCTCAACAGTAGCTAGTGCTAGGGGAAAAACCCATCAAGTCAGAACTGCTATGATTTGATTGGGCCTTATCTCCACTGTCTTATATTTATATAATAATGAGGACGCAGAGCTACATAAAACATAAAAAGTTGAAAACGTGGGGTCCTTGTTAAAAAATTATTAGGCATTTCAGTATGGTGACAGTAGAGCAGTCAACCAATCATCACAAGCAACAGCTTAGGTAGCTAGCCCTGAAGCCAACTCCGGAAAGAGGTTCAGCAGGCCAAAGTGTTTGCCTCAAGAGACAGAACTCTCTAGGAGTAGAGCTAACCTCTCGGAGTCTATTCAGTTTTTCCTTTTCCGTATTCTATCATTTCTCCATTTACTTCAAGGTTAGCTTAGCATACGTACCTATTTATTCTTTTGTTTAATATCTTGAAACAGGCTATGGGCCAAGCACTATACTAAGAATTGAGGAAGCAATTGTACAGCAGTCCCTGTCCTTAAACACTACCTAAGTGCTGGGTGGAAAAAAGGGGTCTCAGGAAACAATGTCCATTTTTCTGCACGTTGTGGAGAAAGTAGAACTCTGGTATGGTGCGAGTGAGAGATAAATAGGGATTAAATTTCAGGAGAATTGCTTGGCCAAAAGAGACAGAGTCTCAGAAATAACATCTCTTGGAATTTACCCTAAGATAACAATATAAAATGTGGGTAAAGTTATATGTACACAGTTGTTCATCATAGTGATTTTTGTGCTTATAAATTCTCAAAGAATGTGTGCTTTTGGTTTTTTTTTTAAAGATTTATTTATTTATTCATGCAGAATAAATGGGGCCAGAGATGCGGAGGGTGAGAGGATTCACAAGACAGAGTGGCGAGCAGAATAGGCAGATTGACGATGTACACTGTTGAGGGGAGCAGTGGATGGGTCAGGAGAGGTCTGCCATGCCATGTGGGTCACCTCCAGGGCGGGGATGGAACTCGTGCTGAAGTGGCTTTAGCTTCTTAGTGCTGTGCTTTAACCCGCTGCGCCACCAGGGAGGGCCCAGAATGTGTTTTTGTTTTTTTTTTTAAAGATTTATTTATTTGTACATACAGAACCGGGGTACAGGCTAGAGGCTCAGGGGCGGTGAGAGGCTTCACCAGAGACAGAGTGGGGAGCAGAACAGGCAGATCGACGAAGCACACTGCTGAGGGGAGCAGCAGGTGGGTCAGGAGAGGTCTGCCACACCATATGGTCACCTCCGGGGCAGGCGGGAATCGAACTCATGCGGAAGTGGCTTTAGCTTCTCAGTGCAGTGCTTTAACCCGCTGCGCCACCAGGGAGGGCCCTGTGTTTTTTTTTTTTTAAGGCACATTTTGGTATACCTAAGCTATCAACACATGGCTGGTAAAAATGTGGTTTCAGAAGACTATTATTAACTAGGCAAAATATTTGTAATGTACAATTAGTGGAAAAGCAAGGTTTAAAATTGTATGTACAGTAGATATACTTTTTAAAAATCTTTGGTTAAGAAAGTAAAAAGTGGGCCCTCCCTGGTGGCGCGGCATGTTAAAGCACAGCACTGGGAAGCTAAAGCCACTTCAGCACGAGTTCCATCCCTGCCCTGGAGGTGACCCACATGGTGGGGCAGACCTCTTCTGATCCATCCACTGTTCCCCTCAGCAGTGTACTTTGTCAGTCAGCGTGTCCTGCTCCCCACTCTGTCTCTGGTGAATCTTCTCACCGGCCCTGCACCTCTGCACCCTAGCTCTGTATCCATAAATAAATAAATCTTAAAAAAAAGAAAAAAGTAAAAAGTATACCTACCCAAATGTTAGCAGTATTTAATATTTTTGTAATTCACTTTTGTTTGGTTGTATTTGCCAACTAATAATATGCACACAAGACTGGGGTACAGGCCAAAGGTGTGGGGGTTGGGGGTGGTGGTGAGAGGATTCACCAGAGACAGAGCAGGGAAGATAACAGGCAGATCTACTGAAATACACTGCTGAGGGTCAGGAGAGGTCTGTGGCACCATGTGGGTCAGCTCCCTGGCCTGGGATGGAACTCATGCGGCACGCATCTAGCTTCTCTTCCACAGCAACCTAATCTTTTTTTTTTTAGGTTTGTAAGTTTTTTTTTATTATTATTACAAAAGTTTATTTTGACATCATTTTGCACATTTTTTTTTCCATCTCGATTGTAATCCCCGCGGGTTTCCCATCACCAAATCACCCGTGTGCCACCACCACAGTCCCGTGCATTTCCCTCCCTTCCCCCCCCCCCCCGCTTTTCCGACCATTCCCCATTCCACCCCCACAAAATGTCTCTGGTATATGGTTGTTCATTATTTTTGTTATTTTCTCACCTGGTCCATTATACTCCTGCTATGAGTGAAACCATCCGGTATTTTTCTTTCTCTTTCTGGCTTATCCACAGCAATCTAATCTTAAGTATTACTGGTGAATTTTATATTTACCAAATCCTTCTTTTAAAATATGGATCTAGAGATTATAGAAGGAAAAAAAGAAATTTGCTTCAAAGCTGGTTTTATTTATTTATTTATTTATTTTTATTTATTTTTATTTATTTTTTTTTTTGAGGGGGGAGGATTTGCAGCTGATAGTAATGCCGTTAAAATTAATGGTTTTTTTTATTTCAACTTAAAAGAATCCAAAGAGAAACTTTTCAAGGATAAATAATTCTCAGAAAGTAGAGGAAGATGGAAAGCCAGAAAAAGCTCCTATAGAGAGTTGAAATCTATCCAATTAAACAAACAGACAACAAACTCTCCAGAACCTTGTGTCTATTTCATATCTCATTATTAATAGACTTGCAAAATTTAGAGGTGTTGGTAAGATTTTTAACAGTTGGCTTATTTGTAATGTTAACTAATTAAAGACAATGATAATGATTAAAAACAAAAAAAATATATTGAAAGATACAAATGTTCAAAGAAATGATTAATTTTGTCCTACTCTTAGATAGGTCAGAATAAAGAAAGAGCCCTCAAAAGAAAAGAAAAAGAGGAATGCAGTCATTAGGACTCATGGAAGCATGCCTATCTCAGAAAATGACACCAGAGAAAGATTCTTATAGTGGCCCATAATTGGAATTGAGAGGAAGAGAAGCAAGAAGAAAAAAATATATTTGTGTTATCTTTGTTATTTTCTGGATATAATGTTATTTCTTATAGCAGTTTCTTACCACATCCCAAGAATGTATTTTTGCCCTAAATATTGTGGAGAAATTGCTTTTTCCTGTAAAATGATTATGATGAACTAAAATTCCTGCTAAATCTGACATATCGATAGTATAAGTTCCTACATTGTATATGAACTGCAGATTTTATTAACATAGCAATTGAGAAAAATGGCCACATAAAAATTAAAAATGCTGATTTTATAAGGAAAAAATAAGGGGAGAAAAATTTCTAAAGGATTATAAGATGATATTAATAGTAATTATCTCTAGGGAACATTTTATTATAAAGTTTCAGAATAATAAGATGATTTCTTCCAGAACAATATTAGATATAACACTACTAGAAAGAAATGGAATGAATCTCTAACATTCTAAACATAGAAATACCATGATCCAGCAATTCCTCTTGTTAGATATATAACCAAAAGAATTGAAAGCAAAGACTCAAGCAGATATTTGTAATAAACAACAATGTTTATAGCAGTGGTATAGAAATAACCCAAGGGTTCGTCAATGGAGCAATGGTAAACAAAATTGGCACACACATAAAATGGAATATTATTTAGCCTAAAAAAGCAAATAATTATGATTCGTGATACATAAGCCATTATAATCTTGCCAACACCATGCTAAGTGAAATAAACCAGATATACAAAGCAGAACTTTTATGATTCCATGTATATAGGCAAATTCATAGAGACAGAAAGTAACAAAGGTTACCAAGGACTGGAAGGAGGAGAAGGAAATGCAGTTATTGTTCAGGGGATGGTGAGAAGTTCTGGGAATGGGTCATGGTAACAGCTGCCTGTATTATATGCCACTCAATTATACACTGAGAAGAGGTTAAATGAGTAAATTTTATCTGCCACAATAAAATATATTTAAAAACTATATGGAAGTTGGTACCTTTTAGACCCCTTCACTCATTTGGCCCACCTGCCAATAAAAGGAACAAGTTTTCATTTATAAGTTAATTCACAGGGATAAAGAGTGCAGTATGGTGATTTATTTAATCATAGTGATGGCATCTTTTATTTTTTTTTATTTTATTTATTTATTTTTTTTTATTAAAAAGTTTATTTTAACATCATTTTTCACATTTTTTTTTTTCATCTCAATTGTAATCCCC
>NW_004567137.1:8760283-8784126 GCF_000260355.1 Condylura cristata
TTTGTAGTACAGCTTGAAGTTTGGGATTGTAATGCCTCCATTTTGATTTTTCTTAGACATGAGGGTTTTGGCTATTCGAGGTTTTTTGTTGTTCAGTGATGGCATCTTTTAAATTGCTAAGAGAGGAGATCTTAAAAGTTCTCATTAGGGTCCCTGGCGGTGCAAACGGTTACAGCACAGCACAAGAAGTTAGCAGCATCCCCGGCTAGTGAGGTGACCCACATGGCACAGCAGACCTCTCTTGTCTTGCCCACTGCTCTCCTCAGCAGTGTACCTCATCAATCTGCCTGTTCTGCTCCCCACTATGTGTCTGGTGAATTTTCTCACTGAACCTCTGGCCTGTACCCCAGTTCTGTATGCATAAATAAATAAATCTTAAAAAATAAAAAAGTTCTCATCAGAAGAAAAAACTTGTGACAATGTGTACTGATGGGTGTTAATGATTGGACTTAACATGGTGGGCTGTTTGCAGTACATGCAGTCATCAAGTCACTGGTTCATACACCTCAAACGAAGATGTCTGAAACTAATAGAAAGTTTTATGTTAATTATAATTCAGTGAAAAACAGAATGTAGACACTAACAGTATTTAACTACTACAGAATTTTTTTAAAATGCCGTGTCTTATATCAGGCATAGCTCTTATCTGTCATGTACATAATGTGTGTGCCTGTCTATCTTCTTCATTTTTTCTTTTAAGATTTTATTTATTCATACAGAACTGGGGTACAGGCCAGTGATGCGGAGGGTGAGAGGATTCACCAGAGACAGAGCAGGGAGCAGAACAAGTAGATCGACAAAGTACATTGTTGAGGGGAGCAGCGGGTGGGTCAGGAGAGGTCTGCCGCGCCATGTGGATCTCCTCTGGGGAAGGCGAGAATCGAACTCATGCAGAAGTGGCTTAAGCTTCTTAGTGCTATGCTTTAACCTGCTGCACCACCTATCTTGTTCATTTTTAAACAATGTTTGCTCTTCCCCCCAGCCCCCAGGTGGATTCCCTATAGAGTTTTTTCCCCCAGTTCATCTGTGCACCATTACCAAAGTCCCTGTGTTCCTCTCTCCCTCCTTCTGTTCCCTTTCCCTCTCCCTCCCCTATAGGATGCCTCTGATTTATAAATATTTGTATTTGTTTTGTTGGGTTTTGTATTGTTATTATTATTTCCCCTGATATCTTAGTTGGATTCCCTATATTCCTCCCATAAGTGAGACCATCCAATATTTTTCATTTTCCTTCTGACTTATTTTACTGAGCATAATTCCTTCTAGCTCCTTCCATGTTGCTGCGAATAGCATTAGTTTACCTTTTGTGATTGCTGGATAGTATTCCATTGTGTGTGTATATACCACATCTTCTTGATCCAGTCATCTGTTTTTGGACATTTGGGTTATTTCCAAGTTTTTCCTATTGTATATAGTGGTGCAATAAACACAGGGGCACAGGTATTCTTTTAAAGCAGGGTGTTGTCTTTTGGGTCGATCCCTAGTAGTGGAATTGCTGGTTCTTATGATAGCTCCACTTTTAGTAGTCTGAGGAACCTCCCTTCAACTTTCCATAGTGGTTGGACCAGTTTGCACTCCTACCAGCAATGTCAGAGATTTCCTTTTTCACCACATTCTCTCCAACATTTATTGTTGCTAGTTTTTTTGAAATGTGCCATTCTTACTGGTGTAAGGTGGTATCTCATTGAAGTTTTGATTTGCGTTTCCTTGAATATAAAGGATGTTGAACATTTTTTTATATGTCTGTTGTCCATTTCAATTTCCTATTTGGAAAAGTGTCTTTTAAGTTCTGCCCATTTCTTGAGTGGATTGTTTACTTTGTTTTTGTTGAGACATGTGAGTTCTTTGTATATCTTTGTGATCAGTCCATTACCCGTTGTATGGAGTACAAAGATATTTTCCCAGTCAGTAGGGTGTCTCTTTGTTTTGGTTCATGTCTCTTTTGCTGTACAGAAGCTTTTC
Organism: Condylura cristata; assembly: GCF_000260355.1. Lineage (NCBI taxonomy): Eukaryota > Metazoa > Chordata > Mammalia > Eulipotyphla > Talpidae > Condylura > Condylura cristata. The sequence goes on from NW_004567137.1 coordinate 8,762,246, forward strand.
AATTTGATGTAGTCCCAGCTGTTTATCTTTTCCTTCACTTTGCTTTGGCAATGAGTCTTTAAAGATGTTACTGAGATGTATGTCTTGGAGTGTTTTACTTATATATTTTTTCTATATATTTTATGGTTTCAGGTCTTATATCCAGATTTTTAATCCATTTTTAATTGATTTTGTGCATGGTGTGAGGTAGTGGTCTAGATTCATTCTTTTGCTTATGTTGGTCCAATTTTCCCAGCACCATTTATTAAACAAACTATCCTGTTCCACTGCATATTTTTTGCTTCTTTGTCAAAGATTAGTTGTCCATATATATGCGGCTTTATTTCTGAGCTTTCCATTGGTCTGTGTGTCTTTTTTTTTGGTTCCAATACCACACTGTTTTAATTTCCACTTACCTATATAGTGTAAGTTTGGACTGACCCCACAATTGGTTCATTTATTCCCTGGTCATTCATTCATTCATTCATGATTTTATTGGTCTGTCTTTATAATAATTCAATTTAACGCTGTTTTACTGAGTTCTAGTATTGTGCCAGTATGAGAAGTGTCATTCACTGTCCCTTTCTATGACTCTTTCAAGTAACTTTTCTATGGCTTAATACGAATAACCTGAACTACCTTTTGTCTACAATTACCCCAGAATCTAGACAATCAAAGACTTGTTCAATTTTATGTGGATTCATTTCCACTTAATTATATGAAAGAGATGAGGGAAGAGGACCTTCTAAATTTGGGTTGGTCAGGGTCTAGGGCATAGGAGGGATTTCACCTACTACCTGAAGGTCCTTTTCTCCTTCACCATTAAATAATGAGTTTGCTTTCTCTTCAGCCCCACAGGTTTATATCATAGGGTGATTTCTATTTCCCTTTCATTAAGAGGATCTAGGGTTTCTAGTTTGAAAATATGAGGTTTTTTGGAACACCTCTTCCTTTGTAATCCTGTTTTCCTAAGGGAAGAAACTCCATTGGTCAGAGGTTTATTTGTTAATTCATCACATATAGATGAAATAGCTTTAAAAACCTACCCTTACTAGGTCTTATGGTTACAAACATGAATAAAAGATTTTCCTTGATTCAGGAAGCTAGACACATGAAAATAACAAAAATGCAATGGGGTTAGTGATAGGCAGCATCAGCTAAGTATAACAATTCCAGATATCTACCGAATGTTCATTATGGGCCGGACATGGTGCTAAGTGCTTTACATGTATTAACTTGCTCTATATCCATAGCAACCTTAGGGGTTAGGTACTTAATTACTCCCATTTTTACAGATAAGGGAACAAGTCCACAGATGAACAACTAATAGAGGGTGGATCTGGGATTTGAATACAGGTACTTGGATTTCAGAGTTGGGACTGCTAATGCCTACTCAGTGATGCTTCGCTAGAGTTAGTACAAGGCAGTAAAACAGAATCTTCTGTGACAACTAGAATGGCACTTGGGCTGGGTTTTGATGAGGAGTCATGCTTTGTGCAGTACCACTGTAGGTAAATGAAGATCACTCAGGCTTTTGCACCATTGGCCCCTGTGCCCTTGAATGCAGGAGGTCTTGGGAGCATGGGCTTGGTGTATACATGCCTGATGGTGCACACCTGGACCATAGTGTGGGCCTATAGAGGTGGGCACACATGCACCTGGAGGCTGAGCATGTAAGTGCACAGAAGAAAGTGTGGCAGAGAACGGCAGAGCATGGCCACGAGAGGAAGAGTCTACAGACAACGTCAGAGAGAGCACAGAGAGAGTGACAATTTGCTGGGGACTAGGAAGCCAGTAGCCTCATGGTTCCTCTACCCCCCTTATCTGCCCTGCACCTGGTTACCTCACAATAAATAGTGTAGAGGACCTTTCTGGTGTCCCAAGGGATTAAATATAAGCACTAGCAAGTGGCTCAATCCATGCCCAGGGAGCTGACTCACAGGGCGCAGCAGACCTCTCTGTCACTCCCATTGCTCCCTTCAGCAGTGTCTCTCATAGATCTACCTATTCTGCTCCTCACTCTGTCTCTGGTGAACCCCCTCACCCCACTGCACCTCTGTTCTATACCCCAGTACTTGTATGCATAAATAAATAAAAATAAATGGTATAGGAAGGTCATTAAAAGCCTGTAAAAAGACCACAGGGCTGCAATACTCTCCTTTACCTGTCTGTCTGGATTCATAGAGAACCTCTCCTGTGCCTTGCTGGCATAACCACCACACAGATGTAGAGTGGTGGTTCGGGGTGGATTTTTGCACATACAGTTGTATATGTTGTGCAAGAGTCCCAGCTCAGAAAATGAGAGGGGTATGGGGATCCACGCCCTCCCTGCTCCCTGTGCTAATCACCCTGGAGAGGGCTGCACCCAGCTGCAGCTGGTGGAAAGGGTGCAATTTGTAGGAAGGTACTGTATATTGTTCTTTCTTTCTGGTTTTTAGCAGTGATTCTATGGGATGGATCAGGTTTAAATTGTAACTTAAATTTTAAAAGCATATTTAAAGGCATTTTTTATGTGCTGGTCTTGAAATTATTGTCTGAGATACTAAGTGTCACCAAAACTGCATTTCAGACTGACTCTGGTAGTAGCTAGTGACTGAATTTATTACTTTCCTATCATTAGCTTATATCCCTATGGAGCCTCTTCAAAGATTCTCCCCAGAAGAACCTCCAGCCCTAGATTCAATCCCTAGATTTACCCAGACCAAGAGGTTTTTCTTGAGCATTGAGCAAGAATCCTCAATTCAAGAACTAATATTATTTAATATAATCTCCACATTATGTAGAATGGTTGCTCACAGCAAGCTCAGAAATATTCTCCTGGATCCCTTCTCTGTAGGTCTTTTAAAAATGCAAATACTTCAAGTGTGAATAGCACTTTTGACTAATTTACACTGAGGTGTTAGTGAGGTGCTTGTTTTTTTTTTTTTTTTTTTTAATGTCCTTCCACCCCTTTCCCCCTGGTTGGGGGAGGGAGGGACTTAGGCAGGGAGGCTAGAGAAGAGGGGGAGGAAGGAGATCAAAAGGGAAAGCAGAAAGAAAGAGGTGCTGAAAAGGAAGAGGTGGAGTGAGCATGAGTAGAAGTGATAATACCTAAAGCCCTCATATTTTTAACCACTTCATGGTTTTGGGGGACTTTTTACTATAACATCTGCAGAAGCACATACAGAGTTTACTCTGATACTTTGAAAGAACCCAGGGAGACTGACTATGAACCTCCTGTTTCCAGATACAGAATGTTTTGTATGTATTGATTTAGACATTTCATGGTATTATTTTACAGAGAGGCAAACTTCCCTGTTCTTTACAAATAAGAAACACATTTTCTATTCACATCTCTCATCAATCCCATGAGTTCTTTAAAGTTTGTGAAATAATAAAACCTTTTCTCAAAGCATGACCGTTTTTATACATGCCTCAGGACATATCTGGTGTAAGAAACATTTCCTCTGAGCTATCAGAAGAAAAGAAGATTCTCTTATAAAGAAGGAAGGTGTCTCACAGAACTCAAAGGCATGAAATACAGCCAGATCTCCCAAGGGACTAGAACTGAGGACTAAAAAGTTGTCAATGACCAAGGCAACTCTTGATATATTTTTCTTTCCCCCAATCTACCCCTTCCCACACTGCATTCTCATGGCCTTTCATTTTCTTTATCGCTACGTTTCTCTTTTACCAGAGCAGTTTTCTTCATCCACTTTTACATGGCACAGCGTGCTGGGCTGCTATATTTAACCAATACAAATATGGAATGCCTATTTTTTACCTGGCAAACCTAAAATCATGCCTGGTAAAATCACTGCTCTCATTTTCTGGGTTTACCTGATCCATACTAGGACTAATTTGCAGGCGTTTCTGTGCACTTATTAAAAAAAACTCAGGAGGCTCCAATTAGTTCAGCATGGCCCAGCCAGTCCCCGTGGCGATCATGGATGTCACATCTGGGTCCACCCCTATAAGTGGGAAGCATTTAAGGAAAGAGGGAAGTGCTGATGAGCTAGCCCAAATGTCCCCCTTTAAGTAGTTCAATGTAGGATTTATTTTTTTCTTTTCAATGTTGTGAAAACAATACACATTCTGTAGAAATCCTACTTGCAGTTTTAGGCATTTTGTTTTTCACTTTCAGCACAGCATTCACTAAGTTACAAGAGATATTTAACACTTAATTACAAAATACACATTGGGTTAGATAATTCTAGCCAACTGTAGACTAATGTAATGTTCTAAGCACATTTAAGGCAGGCTGGGCTAAGCTATGACGTTTGCTCAGTTAGGTGTATCAAATGTGTTTCTGACTTACAATAATTTTGAGATACAATGGACTATAATCAGTCTGATAAAATGTGTAAATTTAGGCTAGAAATCAATCTTTTTTTTTTTTTTTTAAAGATTTATTTGGTCATACAGAACTGGGGTACAGGCCAGAAGCTCAGGGGCGGCTAGAGGCTTCACCAGAGACAAAGTGGGGAGCAGAACAGGCAGATCTACGAAGTACACTGCTGAGGGGAGCAGCGGGCGGGTCAGGAGAGGTCTGCCACGCCATGTGGTCACCTCCGGGGCAGGCGGGAATCAACTCATGCGGAAGTGGCTTTAGCTTCTCAGTGTTGTGCTTTAACCCGCTGCGCCACCAGGGAGGGCCGAAATTAATCTTTCTTTACACATATATCTTGCTCTTGCAAATTTCTTGAGTTCATAAGCCAAGTCTTATTGCTTGTTGGATTTTGTGGTACTGAGGCATCAGACAGTGAATGATACTGACTTAGTATAGACAAGAGCCACCCCAAAGCTCAGTGATTTAAAAATAGCTTAAATATTTACTCTTCAGCATGTTTCACCAAATAGATAGCTTTTACAAAAATACATAAAAATGACGACCCCTCAAAGGCTAATCGATTACCCAATCACTGAGAGGGGAATTATTTTATAAAATTTCTGATTAAATGCTTCTCTCCTAATGCATAATAAAAATTTAAAAACCGCTTACAAAGCACCATTACCCTTTGATTTTCATGCTTCTCTTTAGGCCATTCAAAACACCCTTATATGCTGTTTTAATCTTTGCAGATTGCTTTATGCATACTAGTAGCTAGTATTTTAATTTATTACCTATCACTTACATGATGCTAACTGTGCATGGTATAAAATCATCATTATTATTAACAGCCCTCATAGGGATGTCTAACTGTTAGAGTACTGTCCATCATAATATGTATGGAGGAGAAAAAAACTGAATCTGGATTATATGAAGACGTATATTGACAAGGTGTAAATCCCTTCTATTTATTGTGATGCCTTTTAAAATTTCATAAGTTCTCTAAGGCTCAGTTTCTATAAAGCAAGAAGAAATGTCTGCTCTGGCCAGGGTTGTTAATCAAATGAGATAATATATGTGAAATTGTTTATAAACTATGAAATGCTCCACAAATGTAAGTTTCTTCTTGCTGTTTTCTGATAAAAGATACTTCTAAATCAAGTTAATATGTAAAAAAGAGTATCAAAACTCTATTGATGGTGACTGTAAGCTAGAGGTACAGGCTATAAAGATAGAATTATTCAAAGAAATATAATCCTCCTGAAGTGAATATTGCTTTTTTATATCACCTTTAAGGGCAAAACTATTCTTCTTGCGTATTATTATTTTTTAATGGATCATTTAAGATGAACAGAAAGCACACAAGGTCTGGAGGGGGAGTTTTAGTCAGTATGGGGCTTCATGGTTATCACTTTATTAAAGCTAGAATCTTTGAGGCTTCCCTGTCTGATTTCCAGACTGTGCCACTGTTTCATCTCTTATCCTCATTTTGTTAGAATTCCAAGAGAGATGGGAGACACAGCTCCTCCTGCATGCCCCGCTCCATATAGACTTTAACATAGTATCGACATTCTATCATTGCATTTTCCTTCATGATAATTTTAGGCAATAGCATTTAGTGAAAATGAGAATTAGGGCCCTCCCTGGTAGCCAGCAGGTTAAAGTACAGCCCTGCAAAGCTTGCCGAAGCTACTTCAGCACATCCCCAAGCAGGGAGTTGACCCCCATGGTGCAGAAGACCTAAGCATTTCTTCTGGAACTGAGTTGGTTCATCTACGTTGACTTTCAGGTTCTAGTAGAAGCCTGCTCTCCAATAAATGACTATTGAGTGGATGAGCAGATTGACCGGAGCTTGGCTGAATTAGTGTATTCTCAAGAAGAGAGATAATTACCTTTTTGTTAAGTAATCCACTTAACTGTATAAAAATTACAAAGCTTTTGACCTTAAAATTGCCTGTGGATGCAAATCTCCCTATATAAAGTAGTTGCAGCACAGAATAATACTAGTAAACACTTATGGCTTATTTGGTCTGGGAACACTTATAAACATCCATTTTGAATTTAGATAAAACCGTGTCCATCTCCTCTTTTGCATTAATGATCAAAACATATTTTTTTTAGTACTTATAACCTTAAAGTTGATTGAATGCATATCTAAGCAAACTGAATTAAATTTCAAGTTTATGCTGCCAACTTGGAAATGATTTTACAAAACAAAATCAAACAGACTATTTTCAAGAAAGTTTTTATGTTTACAATTTGTGGAAAGATTGCTTATTTTGACCAATGTGATTGATCTGGGTTGATGAACTTTTTAAACAAGATGGACTATGGCCAATTTGACCTAGAAACACACAAATTGAATTATGAAAACAAAACATAGGCAGGATCGAGTTGTACAGAAGGACAGTTTTTAATATGGAGTTTAAGCACTGTTTCTTATTCCTTTAAAAAAAAAAGATGTATTTATTTATTTATGCATACAAGAACTAGGCCAGTGGTGTGGGAATTGAGAGGATTCACCAGAGACAGAGTGGGGAGCAGAACAGGCAGACCTACTGAAATACATCGTGGAGGGGAGCAGTGGGTGAGACAGGAGAGGTCTACTGCACCCTGAGGGTCAGCTCCCTGGCAGGGGATCGAACTCTGCTGCTGTGGCTGCTGATAGCTTCATGGTGCTATGCTTTAACCCTCATGCCCTGGAGGTCTCCTATTATTCTACTTCTTTTGTTAGATTCATAAATTCTGTATTAGACCGTTAATACATCAGGTTTGCTCCTACACTGACTACAGAGTCTATAAATGCTTGTCATTTCATGATGCTTTATTTTTTCCCTGCTGTTGTTCACCATTACCATCCAGGCTTATAGATTCCTGCCACTTATTTTCTAGTGTCAGTTTTCTGTTCTTGAAAAAAATGATCTCTACTCTGTTGCTTTCCTTGTGACTTGCCTGTTTCTTAGATTCCAAGTTTCTGCCTAACTGGTTGGAGGACTACTTCTGGATTTGCCACTGTAATTTATTTAATCAGGTCCAGGTCATGGGAACAGAGCACTGACTTTGAGAATGATCTGCCCTTAGCTAAGGTCTGGCCACCCCAGAGAATAAACTTAACAGTAAGGGAGCCACAGCATCCTGTCTCAGAGCAGGGGACACGTAGCTCTGAGAAATCATGCTGGGAAATATCTGGAAATTAGTGTGGACATGGAAAATGTTAGGAGATAGATGAGAATATCTACAATGCTTGAATGGTAAATACCATTGTTATATACTTTAGCTTAGTGGTCTTGCTTTGGTTAAAATGAATGTAGTATTTTTCTTCTACTTAATAAGCAATCATTTAAATATCAGCCAAATCTTTCCTTTTGGGCATCATAAAAACTTTTCTTGTAAAACTTTAGCAAAAAAATATCTCTCCCTGATCTTGTCCCAAGACTGTCCACCTATATCCATGCAGGAAACTTCTGCTCCTTTAATTTGTCTTTTTTTTTTTTTTAAAGATTTATTTATTAAGAACTGGGTTACTGGCTAGAGGTGTGAGGGTGACAGGATTCACCAGAGACAGACTGAGGAGAAGAACAGGTGGATCCACTGAAACACACTGCTGAGGGAGCAGCAGGTGAGGCAGGAGAGATCTGCTGTGCTGTGTGATCAGCTCCCTGGCTGGGGATCCACTTGTGCTGCAGTGGCTGCCTATAGCTTCATAGTGCTGTGATTTAACCCCTTGCGTAACCAGGGAGGTCCTATTTTTCTTTTTTCCCTAAAGAATTTGTCTTTAAAAGAAAAATCTCTTGCAGAGAAATAGATACAACCTTTTTAAAATAACAACCACTCTTACAATAACAAAGGGAACTACATCCAAACATGTGTCCAGATATTGAAAATAAAAACAAAACATTAGAATAATATATAACATAATAGCTCTTTGTTCATGTTTGCATGCACACACAGACTAATAATTGCACACATTCCTTTTGCTTTTCATACTTCAACATGCTATGCAGCTTCTCTAAAATCATATCCAAAAGCACTTCTCTATCACTTAAATCAAAAAACAACAACAAAACCCACAGAGTCAAGTTTCCTTCCCTCTCCAACTTTTTTTTTTAAAGAATCCCTTGTTCATCCCCAAAAGTTAATTACACTGTGGAGCATGCAAAGAAAATTAAGCTATTGAGGCATGCTTTTTGTTTATTAAAATGTTAAATGAGCTCGCTTATATTTAGTTAAAAATGCTATTAAGATAAGCCTTGCCATGTACATAGGAGTTCTAAGAACCAGTTTAAGATTGTTGGAGAATCTGGTCTTTATTGGGCAATCCAGTTAAGGATGGGGGTAAATGTGGTAAGAAATGAGGCTCTCCTAACAATCTCATGAAAGTTCAGTGACCACAAGAAAAAAAGTCTTTCGTGTCCTTATCATGTTTGCGCAACATTTAGAAAAAAATGCTGCTCTAGAAATTGTGCAACAGAAAGTGATCATAGTTTGAGCTTTATAAAAAGATTGCAATACATAAGACACAGATGTCATTAAATTATATACTGATTTACCTGTTCTGACATGTCTTCATTCTCCCTGGGTATTCATCAAAAATTCAGGCATAATTACAATTAGGATTTTAAGCATTTGGGAATGTATATATCTAGCCTTTGTATAATTACTTCTTTTTTGATAAATGAGAATAAGAATTAAGTCTTAAATATAGGAATATAAAACAAACGATGCTTTCTTAGTTATGCTTTCAAGTGATAATTTTTAGCTGAAAAGATAAAATTAACTGCCCATAGGTATCTATTTTTTCCCACTTGTACTGAAATTTAAGATAAATTATGTAATCAAATTTTATCAGAAACATAGGAATGTCAGCTGTTGTACATAAACGGCTAGGTAGCATTTGAAATATTACAAACTTGTGAAATAGTGTTCAAACATTTTGTCTTCATTTCTTGCAATCGCTCAAGAAGCATAAATATATATACACACATATGTGTATACACACACACACACATATCAACTCTTCCTGATTAGTTGTTTCCTAATATTGCAGCATTTATAGGGCACACAACAGAAAGTAGATAATTGAATGCTATCTGTATTGCAGAAATGCCTGAATTCAAAATAAGGGAAGAGAAACTTCTAGGAGCCTTCTTTCTGTCTACAGCTACCACACCCTTGAGAAGAAGGCAAAGTTCAGTGAGTGGATAAGCACAAACTTTCCTGAGAGAGCAGTTGCTCATAGATTTTTTTTCAAAGTGATTCTTTTGCCAACCACACACCACATACCTAATTCCCTTCTTTTCCTTAGTAAGTGGTTTTTCTGAAGTTTATTTCTTAAGTGGTTCATAAGCCCATGCCTTACTAACTTAATACATCCTAAGCTAACAGCAGTTCAGTGCTCTAAAAATACAAATTGGAGGCTCTTAGGAATTGTCTAGAAAGTTTCATCATGACAGGATAGAGCTTAAATGTAAGAAAAAGTAGAAATACAAGTTTATGAAGCTCTTCTGCATACAAAGAGAAAAATCATATAGAAATAGCTATGCTACAAGAGAAAATGAGCTCATTAAATGTAGATTCTGATAGCTCCAAATTGCCCATGCCTGGAGAGGCATAGAGTGTTTTAAACCATGGAACATTTCCACCTATATGTCCTTCACAAACAGTGGAAAATAAATTTGTTTTAGGGTATTATTCTCCTTTGTCTTAGGAAGACTGATATTTATGCCTTAGGGTATTTGTAAATGAAATAAAATTTATTTTAGTTGATTGTTGTGCCACCATTATTCTTGGGGAAGCCCATTGATTGATTCTTAAAGTAATCAAATTCATTGCTTTTCAGAAGAGAATATGATTATGTGTATGACCTGACTCTGCTTCCTCTACCTGAGTCTGGCTTACAGACTTAGGATATGGCACTTGGTAGAGGAAAAGAGTGAAAGGAAACCTTTGATCAGAGGGGATTAAGTGAATTCTGCAAACACACCAAAGGACTGGGACACATATACAAGTCTACTAAGAGGGATGCCTGAGAGAAGACATGTCAATAGATTCAGGGTTGAGGATGAACATCACAACTTTCACATTTTCCCTTTCTGTATTATAATATCTTACAGCTTCTTCAAATCTTAGTAAAGTACGCTAAATGTGTTAGCAGTGTTTTCCAAATTCAAGGTAGGGTTAATCCAATTCTATGCCTGAGGGGGTTGGGAGGTGGGGGTGAGGGGAAATGTGTATCTGATCTGCACTGGGCAAATTAAGGAGCCCTACCATCAGGGTGATCAGGAAAGAAATCTGCAGCTGCAGCCCAGAGGGAGTTGACACAAAACACCCAGAATGAGTTTGTGAAAGGTGAAATGTGAGAACTTGGAGTATCTTCATAAAGTCTGAGAGAGAAGCTGGGCTCGCTGCCTTCCCTTGGATGGAAATTCTGATCCTTATTTAGAGATTAAAGAGAAGAGTGACCTTGGAAAGCTAGAGAACTTGTGTGATATAATTCATGTAATAAGAATAAAAGAAATAAAATCCTATGTACCCTGACATAGCTGGCATAGTAGATCTAGCAGTCAAATCACAAGATCCTCTCAGTCAATTCCATAACTTGGAAGGCACAGAAAGGAAACTTTAAATATAAAAGTTTGCAAAAGTGTTCATTAAACAGGGTGCCTTTACTGAATGGAGAATGGATACATACCAAAAACCAACAACATGAGAATGCAAAACAATAATTTAAGATTCACATTAATAAAAATTACAAAAGGCCCCTGTTAACACCTTGGGATGGACTATGCAGAAAAGGTAAAACCATAACCCTGAGTCAGAGAAGTTTGCCATTATAAAGTCTACCATTATAAAGTCTAATTTGCATTACAAACATAGAGATGCATATGATAGACCAACAAAAGTGTGTTACTTTCTTTCTCCAACAGGACACACCTTCCTGGACAACAGAGACTGGAATACAAGAATGTGGTGACTACTTTAGATTAGATTTGGGAAGAGAGAGTGGAGAGGCCAGGGGTGTCTAGTATCACTGGGATGCTTCTGTCTGTCAGAACTCAGCAGAGGAGGAGGATGAAGTGGTGCAGATGGGAGACAGTTGAGGTAGGATTTCCATCTACAGTGATACCACTTGAGGTCAAAGTTGAGGTAAGTTACTGCACTCATCTGCTTCTCCCAGGAGGTTACCTCATTTTCCAGGATAAGAATCAGTTTAGATGAATCACTAAAGCAGGTCATGTTTTAGGACTTGATCTGAATATTTCCACCTAGTCTTGGGTGAGTTTTTATGAACTGATTCTGGAAGGCAACTGGTTTCTGCATACTGCACATTCATTTTGGAAATAAAGGTTAATCTTGGCAGAGGATGATGGGATTAAGTGACGGTGGATACCTCTCCTTGTAATTAAGGTTAGGTGTATTACCTTCTAGATCTAGGATTCAGATAGGTTCAGAGGGCATCTTCAGGATAATCAACTGCAACTATGTTGGTTGTAGACTGTAGAGCCATCAGAACTGTTTCTGTAATCACGGTGTATGTCCTGCTATAGCCCAGCATTTAGTGACTTGGCCATTTTAAGGAAGGAAGCAATGAATGCAGAAGTGCTATCTAAATTGTTTTGCGATCCTAAATTGCCTTTTTAAAAAAACTATATTTTATTAAAATTAAAGTATTTATACTACATTAATTTCCTTCTCCCCCCACCTCATAAAATCTAAGGCCCTAAGCTGCCTGAAAGCCATTCCTGTATGTGTATATGTGTGTGTATGTATATATATATGCACACACACATACATACACACACATATACAATCTCCCTCTTAATGCCACATCTTTTAAGTTATTTTGCAATGTTAGCTGTCAATTTACCAAATATTTTGGTGAAGAGCTACCATAGAGAGCTCTTCTTGCCTTCATGGATTCTTAATAACTTAAGAAGAAAAGTAAAAGAATAACACAGATAGAATGGCCAGAAATCACCATGATTACCAAGAAAACCTTAATTCAAGACCAAATTGACTTCATACTGAACCCGATCTCTACAAAGACTGGTCCCTACACAGAGGGATTTGATTTGTTATATTTAATGGAGGTGAAGAGAAGGCAGAGGTACTAGCTCTCCTGAGAAGTGTCAGGTTAGCCCGAGCATACTGAAGTTTAATTAATTCAAAGAAATCTTACTTTGTCTAACAAATCTGGAATTCCACAGGAATTTCACAGTACCCCTCGGGTAAAAAAAGAATTATATCAACAACACCTGCCCTTTACCTTCCTTATGAAGTTTAGGGTGTAACAACCACCTTCTGTTAATTACAGAAGCTTTGTTTCATTTTTCCAGAAACACAGGTTAGGTCTGTTTTAAATCAGCAGCCAATCAGCTTAGTTACTACAGGTAAACACGGACCGTGCTCTGTTCCTGTCCTGGGCAGACTTTTGCAGACACCAGAATGGAATGAGCCTAGAAGCGCTGGTTTTTATTTTGTCGTTGTTGTTGGGGGTTGTGTAGGTGTATGTGTGTAGGTAGACCAGTGAAGAAGGAAGAATTTTATAGGTGATATCCCTTTTTCAAAGGAGAATAGGGCTACTGTCATGGAAAATGTGCCCGGGGCTAGAAAACATGTGACGTAAAATTAAATGCACTGGCTGAAGTTTTACTAGGGAAACAGGGAAGAATAAGAATACTGGTGGAAAATAATACCCTCAGATAGAAGAATGGATATAGAAAAACAAACGCACAAGACTGGAAATTTGTAATTTGCTAAGAAAATGTGACTTAATCTTTTCTAAATAGGAAAGGAAATAAGAAAGCAGAGATTTAGAAGTGTGGTATCATATATAAGAAAAAAGTCTGCAAACAATAGACCAATAAAAGCAGTGTTCATCATGATGAATTGGATTTTTTTTTCACTGTGAATGGCCTAAGGGATTTGTCCAACTGTGTAATTTTAAGACAGGAGTTTTTTTGACTTGTAAAAAAATATAGTAGAGGTTACAAAGCTTATTATTTTTATTTCCAGTGAATGAAAAATTTTGTTTCCAGATGTAAGCCTTTAACTTAAGTGAAGTCACAGTAAATCACAATCAATAATTATATCTAATCATAGAAAAACATATGGTTTATGTAAATACAATTAATTTATAATATGTTCTTCAAAAAATTATTCTTTGAAGTTGATTTTAGGATTAAAATAGGATTAAAAAGGAAAAGCAAGGAAGAAATAAATGTCCCAAGTTGAACAGGCAGATCAAGGAAGTACACTGCTGAGGGGAGCAGCAGGCAGACCAGGAGAGGTCTGCCACACCATGTGGGTCACCTGCTGGACAGGCGGGGATTGAACTCATGCGGAAGTGGCTTAAGCTTTAACCCTCTGTGCCACCAGGGAGGGCCCTCCATTGATAACATTCTTACAAAGAGCATCTTCAAAGAATTATTGGCAAGAATTATTGGCAATATAAACCAATGTTCTTATTTGTGGAAATTCATTTATTATGCAGATAAACATTTTTTTTTTTTCAAAAGCACGATCACTATAAAGTCTGAATTATCTGTAGGAAATCAATGATAAGTAACTAGAGTATATAGACTATTAAAACCAAAATTTTAGCATTCTTCCCTATGAAATCTCTTGAAAAACTGGTAAACAGGGAAAAACTCTGAACACTTTTTCTCTCACTTTGTAAGGTTATAATATAATTAAAAGAGATAACATTCACCTAAGTGTTTCCCTCACATTAATAATGTTTTGTCTACATAAAGATAGATAGATAGATAGATAAATAGATAGGTAGATGTTAAATAATTTAGGGGAACTCTAGTTTGAATAAAATGAAATTGGCCATTCTTTTAAAGAATAGTGCAGGGATTTTACTATGATAAACTGACATTAAATGGATATCTAAGAGACATTTTTCAGTAAGTTTTATTGGTTATATTATTCTCTTCTCAGGATATCTCTCAAGTGTAGTACCATGCACACAGCATGTAATTGTTTGGTATTTTTATTTAGAAGCCTGTGAGCAAGATAAAAAAGGACCCGTAAAGTCTCAAAATATCTATTGGTTAAAAAGAAAGAAGTAAGGGACCCTCCCTGGTGGCGCAGCGGGTTAAAGCACAGCAGTGAGAATCTAAAGCCGCTTCCGCATGAGTTCGATTCCCACCTGCCCCGGAGGTGACCACATGGCGTGGCAGACCTCTCCTGACCCGCCCGCTGCTCTCCTCAGCAGTGTACTTCGTCGATCTGCCTGTTCTGTTCCTCACTCTGTCTCTGGTGAAGCCTCTCGCCGCCCCTGAGCCTCTGGCCTGTACCCCAGTTCTGTATGCACAAATAAATAAATCTTTAAAAAATAAAGAAAGAAGTAAGGGACTTGATAAAATGCAAGCTTCATCATCAGTGTCAAATGTGTAGTCCTTGATACCACTTACCTAGTTCTCTCTTACCTGGCATATTAAATACAGAACCTTTTTTTTCAATGAATTTTGTGGCCATGATGTGAGTCACTTAGAGGCTATGACATTTCCATAACAGTTCAGACTGCCTTAATTCTCTTTTCCTTGACCACAACTCTTGGCGATATTCCAGGTGGGGGTTCCATGTCAGTCTGGGCCCCATGTTAAGAAGAGCAGAAAGGGGATTAAAGAGAAGCTCCCTTTAATCTTGAATCTTGTTGAACATATAGAAAAGCAAGCAGCAAGCAAACAAACAAACAAACAAAAAAGAACTTTGGTCTTGTAAGCTGCTGAGAGCTGGGGTTGTTTCTTATCAGACTATAATGTTATCTACACGAACAGCTGCGCCAAACAGTCAAGACTAAGTTATAATTAAGAATCAGAAGATCTATGGCAATGGCACATGGGTGATTTGGTGATAGGAAGCCCATGGGGATTACAAGAAAGGCACAGAATGATGTAAAAAACAAAACAAAACAAAACAAAACAAAACTATTATATTATTTTTTAAAATACCAAAAAAAATCAGAACATAAAATCTTCATTGTTTAGTAGAAAGAAATCTAGTTCAAAACCAAAGCTTACTCAGTGGCTAGACAGGCTGGGCCAGAAAAAGCAAGAATCCAGGGACTGACCAGCTTCACCAACTCAGCAGAATGTCAAGGGAGGTGCCAACTACAGAAAGAGCCACCAGCAAAGTCAAGAAACAGTCTTAGTCAGAGAGACTTATTGGTGACCAAAAAGGCTTAAGGTGACCTGGTGTTTGGGGCAGGCCCCCAAACTGAGTTGATCATAAAGAACAAAAGGAGAGCTTATATATTAAAACAATACTTGACCATTGTCCAAGATGACTAGATGCTTAATTCACTATTATTAAATATTCCCTGACTAGGAATATCCATAATATTAGGGTTTAGAGTGAAGTTGAACCTATAGATGAAAATAAATGGCTCAAAATCAGACTAGTAGAAAGGAGTTCATTACAAACTCATGATTTGGTGGATGGCTCTAAGACATGGAAAATAAGATTTTGAAACAGAAATAAAAATAATGATTTTTTACTGATAGTCTACTTGTGAACTCTCTAAAATAGAAAACATGGGTGTGACATGGGTGCGGTTCTACATTGAGCTTTAAGATACTTGGTAGAATATTCTGTCTAGAGTTCCCTTAATGGGCTTGGGATGGAATTCATAGCATCTTAGATGAATCTGAGACAACTTGACAAAATGAAACCATTTATGGATGTGTCTCAGTTTGGTAGGACGGCCATCACAAAGTCCTACAAACTGGGTGGCTTAAACAACAGAAATTTACTGTCCCAGTTTTGGAGGAAACAAGTTTGAAATCAAGGTTTTAGCAGAGTTGGTTCCTCCTGAGTTCTGTGGGGAAAAATCTACTCCATGCTTGTCCACTAGCTTTCAGTGGCTTTCAGGCTCCATTAGATGTAGAAGTAACACCCTAATCTCTGCCTTCAATTCCACGTGACATTCTCCCTGTGCATGTGCCTGGCTCCAAATTTCCCCTTTTCACATGAACAATAGTCTTACTTGATTAGGACCCGCACTCTATTCAGTGTGACTTCATTTAACTTTACTAATAACCTTGGCAAAGGCTGTATTTCTGAATTAGATCACATGAGTTCCTGGGGTAAACACTTCAACATATAAATTGGGGGTAAGTGGCACCATGATTCAACTCATCACAGCACACCTCAAAGGAGAAGACTGTTTCTCCCTCCATTCCTACTTGTCGCTATTTTCTTCTTTTGCCTTATCTCTTACAGAAAGAAGCATTTACTTGTCTCTTTTTCTTTTGTAGGCCATGAGCTTCTTAAGGTCACTGAGTACAGTGATTGCTGTGAGCTGTCCAGTCCTGGTACAGGACTGGCACAAAGCAACGTAGTCATGTCTTCCCTGAACTATGAAGACAACAGTCTTCATTGCCTTTCTCTTTTTCCTCAATGCTGGGTTTATCCACCCTGATATAGCTTGCACAAAGCTGCTGTCTCATTAGAAAATACCCTTCAGATCATGCTTAGTGAAATAAGCCAGAAAGAAAAGAAAAATACTGGATGGTTTCACTCATAGCAGGAGCATAGCAAGGGGAAAAAAATAATAATGAACTACTATATACCAGAGACATTTTACAGGGGGTGCGGTGGGGAATGGGATCAAAAATGGGGGGTGGGCAAAGTGCAGGGGACTATGGTGATGGCATACAGATGAACTAGTGATGGGAAGTCATTGGGGATTGCAGCTGAGATGGAAAAAGGCACAAAATGATGTAAAAATAAACTATAATAAAAATAACAATAGGCCCTCCCTGGTGGCGCAGCGGGTTAAAGCACAGCACTGAGAATCTAAAGCCACTTCCGCATGAGTTCGATTCCCGCCTGCCCCGGAGGTGGCCACATGGCGTGGCAGACCTCTCCTGACCCGCCCGCTGCTCCCCTCAGCAGTGTACTTCGTCTGTCTGCCTGTTCTGCTCCCCACTCTGTCTCTGGTGAATCCTCTCGCCGCCCCTGAGCCTCTGGCCTGTACCCCAGTTCTGTATGCACAAATAAATAAATCTTAAAAAAAAAAAAAAAACAATAAAAGTACTGACACCAGTCAGTCATACATACTATAATTAAACCATGAAAAGAAAGTCTACCAAGTGCCAGTATTAGTGTGATGCAGGGCCCTCCCTGGTGGCACAATGGGTTAAAGAGCAGCAAGCACTATGAAGCTATCACAGCCACTACAGCACGAGTTTGATCCCTGGCCAGGGGGGTGACCCACATGGCATGGCAGACCTCTCCTGACTTCTCCAGTGCTCCCCTCAGCAGTATATTTCAGTCAGTCTTCCTGTTCTGCTCCCCACTCTACCTCTGGTGAATCCTCTCACCTCCTACACCACCGACCTGTACCCCAGTTCTGTATGTATAAATAAATACATCTTTTAAAAAAAAATACCCTTCACCAAACAGTCTTCCTGAAAACTCATTTACCCTCTCAAACTCTGATCCAGCTTCTGTGACAATTTCTGGGAAGTTAGCTAACAAGTTCTATATGTTTTAGAAAACATTTTCCAATATGTTTGCAGTGCTGAATTAAATGGCTATACTTTATCATTAGTCTTCTCATACCTACATCACTTTAACTCTGAAGAACGACACAAAACTTTTTCTTCACTCACATACAGCATTGTAAACCTATGCTAGCTTAGTAAAAAAAAAAGTACAATTAAAAATTTTAAAAATGATTCAGAAACAACAGGGCATTAGTACATAACTGATAACTTTTTACCAAATTCAGGCTCTCAAATCTTTCAAATAAAAATTGATGTTGAAAGCAGTTACAAGGATGGTGTGCCATGATAAATATAACTGCCAAGAAATACCAATTTTCCATGGACAAATCAAACAATATCATCTCTAAAAGAAGGCCCTGGTATGTACCACTCCCTAGCAATGTAGGCCACAGAGACCAGCATCCAGTGTTTGGGCAGGGCACGCGAGAGGAGGCGGATGACAGCGAGGACAGTAAAGGGAGCCATTAAATGATGGCAGAAAGTGATAGGAGAAGCTGCCTGGTGTAATGTAAGAGACAAGTTAGGGATCCTTGTCGCTGGCAAAATCAATTTGCCTGCTGTGCATTTAGACTATGACAAGGTGGCTTATTTTGGCTATGAGAAAATGCTGACAGCAAAGTGCAGGGACAGTAAGGTTTCTACTCCATCTGCCGTCCAGCCTTATATTCTCCCTTCTCCAACACATCTTTCCAAAAAGGACTCGCCATTTGCCATCCACCTCTCCAGTATCTCTTCATGTTCTTTCAGCCCACTTCAATCTAGCTTCCACTATCACAATGGAAGATAAACTGCTTTTCTTAAAAAATAAATAAATAAATAAATAAATTTTATCACTATACTTTATTCTATTTAAGAAATGTTTCTTTCTTTCTCAAAAATTGTGGTAAAAGGCCCTCCTTGGTGGAGCAACTGCTTAAAGCACAGCACCGGGAAGCTATTGGCAGCTGCTTTGGTGCAAATTCCATCCCTGGCCAGGGAGGCGACCCACACAGCGTTGCTCCCCTCAGCAGTGTATTCTAGTAGATCTGCCTGTTCTGCTCTCCACTCTGTCTCTGGTGAATCCTCTCACCACCCCGGCAACTCTGGCCTATATTGCAGTTCTATATGCATAAAAAATAAATCTTAAAAAAAATTGTGGTAAAGACACATATGAAATCTAACCTTAACTCGGTGTACAGCATTGTGAACGATGTGCATATTGTTGTTCAGCAGATTTCTAGAACTTTCTCATCTTGCATGACTAAAACTATATCCACTAAACAGCAGCTACTTGTTGCCCCTCCCAATAGCACCCAGCCACTACCAAGCTGCTTTATGAAACAATTTTTTCTACTCACTTCTCACTTATTAACTCCAAAACTGATGATGATTTTAATATACTAGATCTACCACTACCTTTCACACTGATATTGAAAACTTTTTTTTTAACTTTCTGTCTCTCAATTTTTATTACAATCCCTTAACTGTTCTCCATTTCCATCATGGACTCTCATCTTCTACCCCACTGGCAAATATTGGTGGCTCACAGAACCCAGGGGTCTTGTCACTCTCATTTCCCGCAGTCTCATTCCCCAGAGTGGGATTACCACCCAGAGAGGGATTACCACCCAGAGCCAGAGTGATTTCTGCAGTTAGCCCTGCTCTTGTCCTCTCCAAGTCTTGAGCAGTCTATCCCTACGGCCATCATTGCCTGAGGCTCTCTGGGTACTGCCAACTCATGCTATTTTACATTAAGCCCCATCACCTCATCAGTGACCCTTATCAATTGATGACACTAAAATCTTCCTGTACCCACACCAAAGGCCTGGGAAGGGGGGGAAGGGCTCACCTAAGGCTACTCTTTCTGTGTTGCTCCCTACATCTGAGCATTCACCAATCTTAATCATTTTAATTTCAAAAGTTTTCTTGAATTTTTCTGTGCCTCTCTGTGACCACTGTCACTGATTTAATATAGACCACTTGCTTTATAATCTGAAATTCTGAAAAGCCCTTCAGGCCCTCTTCTTATATTTAGCTTTCTCTTCTTGTACCAGCCCTTCACGGAGGAGTCAGTTGTTAAAGCACATGCTCAAATATGTGTCTTCTGCTTCATGTTCACTGTTTAAGTTTTTTATTATTATTAATTAAATTTATTGATTTATGTATATACACACATATTTATTTAGAAAAACATCACAGAACTGTAACGTCCTCTTTTTTTTTAGATTTTATTTATTTATGCATACAGAACTGGGATATAAGCCAGAGGTGTAGGGGTGGTGAGAGGCTTCATCAGAGACAGAGTGGGGAGCAGAACAGGCAGACCTATAAAGTACACTGCTGAGGGAAACAGCAGGCAGGTCAGGAGAGGTCTGCAGTGCTATATGGGTCACCTTCAGAGTGGGGGATCGAACTCAAACTGAAGTGTCTGCAGCTAGCTTGTAGTGCTGTGTTAAGCCATCAGGGAGGATGCATATATATATATATATATTCATTTTAAAGCAATGTTTGCTTTTATTTCCTCCCTCAGGTGTAGTCTCTGGTCTAATCACTATGGAAAGCTGTGTGGCAGTTCCTCAGACTACTAAAACTGGAGCTAGCATATGACCTAGCATTTCCACTCCTAGGGATCTGCTCAATGGGCCTTAAGTTCTTATTTGAGGATCCTGGAGAAATGAGCAACTAGAGTGGCCAAAGGAGAACTCATGGGCTAGTGAAACGGCAGTTAGTCATTTCAGCAGAGTGGTCCTGGTATGACCACTGCACACAGTGTTGTTTCTAATCAAAATGTTTTCTCATGCCCTGCATTCACCCCAGCTAATCTCTCTGTGTTCTTCACAATTAGCTCAGGTGTCTATTCCTCAAGGAAATCTTCCTGTCACCTTCCCTAAACACTTTATGCCTCATAAATAGATGGAAGTAGTTCTCTTTGCATTTTCCACTTCAGTCTCATGAACACTGAGATTGTGAACTCCTTGCTGACAGTGCTTTGTCATAAAGCCATGTGGCATAGAATCTGATACATACATGATCAAGGTTATTATGAATTGGGCTGGTCAGGTGTCTGGGAGGATCTTAGACCTAGACAATTCACTCCTCGTTTTAACAATCACATTTCCCATTACAATTTTTCATGGGTGAAATCAGGCAAAGAAAAGCGTGTTAATGCATTATTTTGATTTTAATACAAACCACATTTGGTTTTCTTCCCATTTCTGATACAGAGCCTCTAAAGCTCTTGGAATTTCCTACATGTAATTAGAAGCATGGAAGTTTCAGTGCTATCTCCCTGACCTACAGAGAAGGGGTGCCTTGTGGAATTGAGTTCAATCACCAGTGGTCAATGATTTCATCGACCTTGACTATGTAATGAAGCCCCATAAGAACCTGAAGATTCAAAGAGCTTTTGGGTCAGTGAATAAGAAGACCGAGGGAGACTGGCATGTTTATAGAGGGCATGGAACATCTATGTCCTTTCCCATATTTGGCTGTATCATCTCTTCCACCTGCCAGATATTAAGTTATAGCCTTTCATAATAAATGGGTAATTCAGTGAGTAAACACTTCTTATGTTCTCTGAGCCTCTTTTGCAAATTTATTAAACCCAAGGAAGGGTCTTGGAGCCTACAGTTCTTAGGCTTTTGGTGAGAAGCTCAGGTGGTAAGTTGGGCCTATGACTAGAATGTGAAGTAGGAGAGCTGAGCTCTTACCCTGTGGGAGCTGATGGTATCTCCAGATAGATAATGTCAACATTGAATTGAATTGTAAGATGTCCAGCTGGTGTCTTGAAAATTCTTTGATGTGTGTATAGGGTAGGGAATCCCCACATACTGAAATTGTGCACAGAGCCTTCAGTGGAAGGAAGGAAACTTTAGGTGTGTGATTGTGAAGGGTTGAAGAGAAACTCCACATCTTTACTTTGGGGAGACTGAGAGCAGGAGGTAATGGATCTTTAAAATATGCATAGATTTGGGCCCTCCCTGGTGGCGAGCGGGTTAAAGCACTGCACTAAGAAGCTTAAGCTACTTCCACATGAATTCGATCCTTGCCTGCCCCGTAAGTGACCACATGGCATGGCAGACCTCTCCTGACCC
>NW_004567137.1:8784394-8841218 GCF_000260355.1 Condylura cristata
AAGTGTTAAACCCTTCATTGGAAGTTTGGAGAAAGAACTTACTATTCAGGGTGAGCAAAAGATGTTTATTGATTTATTTATTTCCTGGCTCATTTCGCCAAGTATTTGAAGCTGACTATAATAAGAATACATAGAATAATAATAAGAATACATAGAATAATAATAGATTAAACAGAAATTGAAGGACTAAGGGGCCCTTCTGATGGTGCAACAGGTTAAAGTGCAGCACTATGAAGCTGTCCACAGCCACTGCAGCACCAGTTCGATCCCCGGCCAGGGAGGTGACCCACATAGTGTGGCAGACCCTGACCCACCTGCTGCTCCTCACTCTGCCTCTGGTGAATCTTCTCACCCCTCCACCTCTGGCCTGGACCCCAGTTCTTGTATGTATAAACAAATAAATCTTTAAAAAAAAAGAAATTGAAGGATTAAGGGAAATGATCCAGATGTGCAAATTTGTACAGTAAATTTTTGTATTCAAATATTTATTCTGCTATTCATTCACCAACTATTTAGTGGCTACCTACTGTTAATATTCATACTCTGGGTGCAGATTAAGTTTTGAGTTTCTTGGGAAATCAAGTAAGCAGGAAGATGTAATCAGTGATGCAATTCTTATTGCAGTAGAAAATGTAGTTTCCTTTAGGAAAGTAAGCTTGGACTAGAACTAAATTCTAGGGGAAAAAATCTTCTATAGCACTTGATGTATTTAGACAATGAGCCATATGACAATGTCCTTAGCAACTTGTAGTAGTGAATTTATACATCCTGATATGTTAATTTGTTTGAGAAGCCTCTGAGCTGGTTCTAAACAGAACAGGAGCTGACAAAAACAAGAGATACATATATATATAGAACTGATACAGTAAGTGGTAATTTAGTAGTGAACAAAAACAATAGACTTGAAATAAGGAGACCTAGAATCTGCCCCATATTTACCAGTAATTGAATAAATTTCTTTTGCTTCTCTGCATCTTCAACCATAAATCAGTCACCACTATAAAACTATCTCATCCCACACAGTGTTGCTATGAGAATTAAACAGGTAGGGCATGAAAAGTGTTTAAATTGTAAATTGCTGCCCAATACTATTTCTTTAAAATATGAGACCTTAAACATGAATTCTTATGTCTATTGCAGCACTAGTTACAATGACTAAGATATGCAAACAACCTGAATGCTTAAAAACAGATGATTGGAACAAGAAAATGTAGAAAATGTATATATCTGCAATGGAATACTACTCAGCAATCAAAAAAGATAAACTCATGCCATTCACAGAACATGGATGGAGCTGGAAGGGACTGTGCTCAGTGAAATAAGCCAGAAAGAAAAAGAAAAGTATTGGGTGATATCATTTATAGGAGGAATATAGGGAAACTGGACAAAGGACCAATTAAAAAGACAAAATTTGTAGGATCTGAGGCTTAAAGCAGAGGAAGGAAAGGAAAAGGCATCAAAACAGGGGTAGGAAGAGCACAAGGGACTATGGTGATGGTTCACAGATGGTGTGTGGTGGGATATCTACAGGGGCTACACGAGAGGGAAGAAATCAAATACTATACAAAAATGAACAATGTAAAAAAATTAAAAAGAAATAAAAAGAAAAAAATATGAGTCCCGAATAGTAAAAACTACATTTTAGTTATTTCTGAGTGCCAACGTGCTATCGCCCCACCAAGTGTAGTCAAGCAACATGTGCTTATTAATAAAGTAGAAAAAAAGGGGTCCAGAAGCTTATTAATGAAGTAGAAAAAGGAGGTCCAGAACAAAATCCTATGTCCTCGGAAATTATTTGACGATTCAAATTTTATTAAACTAATAAAATCTTGATTTCTGAGTGCCAAAATGTTGTTCATCTCCAGAGACCAAAGGTAGTGAAAAGTAAAGAGTTGGGGCATGTTTTATGCTGAGGGTGGAGGTTCACTGGGGGTGGGGAAGAGGAATCCCATTCAACAGGTACTCACTGGGGACTGATTCCCCTCAGGTGAAAACCCAGGTAACAGTATGAGGAGAGAACTGATAATAAGGGCTTTTAAGAGTGGCTTTGTGTTTCTGCATACAAAACAAAAAACCTTTTGTTGTAGAAAGTTTGTACTATATATAAGAGAAGAAAATGAGAATCACTGGGAATTTGAACATTTAGAGGGAATAATTGTTAGCATTTTGATGATCACATTCCAGTTTTTTCTATTTCTATTTTTTCATGTGAAAATGAATGCCTGCACACATTTGAATTCTAGTAGCTATTCTCTTTGTAAAGGTTAGTTTCAATGTGACTAGTGATTCTTTGATAAGATGATGTTTAATGACCCCCAAACAGTTCAATTAAATAGCAGTAATATTAATTGCTAAGATCCACTACGCACTTACCAAGTACTGGAACTAAATAAATTTTAAGTGCTTGTTTAATACTCCCAACAACTCAGCAAGATTATCTTAACATGAGGAAGCTGAAGCTTGGAAATTTGATTAATTTTCTCACCATCACATATGTGACCACATTTGTGTCACTCCAAATACTAAAATTTTAGTCGCTATTATTATCATCTGCTGACTCATGTGCACCTAACACAGTTTAAATCACCCGTTTTGTATTTTGGGCATTTGGTGGTTGCTAATTTGGTGATATTGAAAACATATTGTTATGAACATATTTGTGAGAAACTTATATACATAGATCATCTTTTTATGTTAAATAGCTAGAAGTAAAATTGCGCAATCAAAAGAAGTGCACATTTTAATACTTACAGACTAATTGCCCTCTAGATATACTGAGCTAATTAACATTATCCAATTTCCTAAAATCTCCTCCACACCAGATATTGTTTTGTCTTCAGGTTTTGGCACAAAGTTTGTAAGGTGTGCCCAAGAAGATATTAAGTTTACAGTTTTAAGGGAGTAGAAGATTGTCTGCTGTGAAACTGGGCAGACGAGATCCTGATTATATCTACATGATGGTATATCTGAGAAATTGCATCAATAAATAGTTTGGTGATGACTGGAGCCCTAATAATCAGAACAGACTAAAAATTTCTATTAGTAAGAACACTTCATCCTGAGTTAGTTCATTTAAGAGCCTAGAGCAAGTAGGGCCTGAGAGGAGGACTTGCTTTGCTCTGATCTGGATAAACCATTCATGGAGATGCACCTTCTTTGTGGCATGCCACATGACATAAGCAAACACAAACTTTTAAGAAAAGACAACCAGAAAATGCTAGGAAAAAGGTGATTTTTCAATGTCACTTTTAGTTCTTGGAAGTGTAAATTATTTATCGTTTGAGCTTAAAACATGTTTTCCTCTTCTCAAACTTCTTTAGATTTTTGAGATCAAAGGACAGAACAACCGAGTGATATAAAATCAGGGTTATAAAACTGTGAGGTCCAGAAAGAGGGGTGAACTGGGATCTCATGAGCTGAATTTTTTTGTTCTGGCTCCTTAATCCAGGGGAAAGATTCTTAACTTTCTTTGGCTATGCTGTTTGCATAAAAAATACATATCAACTGAGTTAGTGGTTTTCATACTGCTACAGACCTTCTAAGAATATTCGATTCAAATTTCACCTTTAAAAGAAACTTTTGGACCATTAAAAATTCAATACTAAGTTGAGATCATCCCTACACTGTCACATCAACATCATGTGTGTGTGTTAATCCTGAAATAACACTCCCTGACAGTTTTATAAATGTGTCATTGATTAAAACATAGTTGTGGATCCCTCCCTGGTGAAAGCACAGTATTATGAAGCTATTGCAGCCACTGCAATGAGTTTGATCCCTGGCCAGGGAGGTGACCCACATAGCATGGCAGAACTCTCCTGACCTGCCACTGCTCCCCTCAGCAGTGTATTTCAGTTGATCTGACTGTTCTGCTTCCCACTCTGTCTCTGGTGAATCCTCTCACCAACCCCCCCCACCCCTGCAGCTCTGATGTACCCCAGTTCTGTGTGTTTAAATAAATGGATCTTTATATATATGAAAAAAGATATAGTTGTGTTGGAAAAATTTCAAATTTCCTTCAAATTCTGGTTCTTCACAGGAGACCAGCAAATAAACACAGACACTGCCTTCAAAGAAATCACAAACTACATACACACACACACACTCACCCCTGCCTCGCTTGTTCCATTCACCATGTAATCACCCAGTGGTATGAACTTAAGTGACTACATTCTATATCTCATCACAAGAATGCAAATGACAGTGTGTTTAAATGCTTATTTTTCATTTTGAATATTTGTTATCTGATCTTTATGATAAAGTTGTTACACATTTTGG
This sequence comes from Condylura cristata, assembly GCF_000260355.1. Classification (NCBI taxonomy): domain Eukaryota; kingdom Metazoa; phylum Chordata; class Mammalia; order Eulipotyphla; family Talpidae; genus Condylura; species Condylura cristata. The sequence goes on from NW_004567137.1 coordinate 8,788,673, forward strand.
GTACTTTGTATTGAATTTTTATTTTCTATATATGAAAGAAAAATGAAAATAAAAGTGACACAAAGTATCTATTATATATCTATCTCTATCTATATGTCTTTGGGTGAGGTGGAGTGATTATCTCTGCAACTAGAAATGGATTGATGGTTAAAGCAAGACATTTAAAAAGTAAACATGAAGATGGAAATGGTAATATTGATCAGGCTCACCTTTAGGGTAGACAGCTATATTGATTAGGCTCAGAGTAAAATGAATTGTGTTAGAAAGTACTGAAGGCCTCTTCATATTTTATTGACTAAACTGACAGTGTTATGTAGAATGAAAGCAATATGCAGAAAATTCTCTTCAAAGTCACTACTATCCAAGTTCATATTTGTTTCTCAATTCACGATCATAATGAATTATACTTACAGATTAAAGTGTCAGATATCTTAAAGGCAGTACGTATGTGTATTTAGCCATTATTTATTAGTAGGATTTACTTTTGTGGTCATAAAAAGCCCAAATCTTCCAGGTGATATACACAGTGATATTTTGCAAGGTAATTGTATATACCATACTAAATTACGACACTGTTTTGAAATAAAATTTTGTGAGTGTAAATATAAAGGATCCAGATTCTTTTATCAATATTTGCAGAACCTTTCATTAAGAGGTGCTGTCTGTTTTCCTATCCCTTGAATCTGAGCTTGCCTGTAACTTGCATTGACTAATAGGATGTTGCTGAAGTTAGATTGAGTACAGGATAGATCTTCAGGAGTTCTTGACTTTCCACTTGAATTCTCTGGATACGATTAAAGAAGCCTAGCTACTATAAGATGAGGAACCAAACATAAAAATGGCTAGCTAGGCCCTCCCTGGTGGTGCAGCAGGTTAAAGCTAAAACCACTTCAGCATGAGTTTGACCCCCGCACCAGAGGTGACCCACATGTTGAGGCAGACATCTCTTGACCTGCCTGCTCCTCCCTCTCTACCCTACTCCATCTCTGGTGAATCCTCTCACCACCCCTGCACTTCAGGCCTATATTCCAGTTCTGTATGCATAAATAAATAAATCTTTTTAAAAAAATGGCTACCTAATAGCCAGGACCAAAAACAAGACATATGAATGAGACTATCTTAGTTAGACCTAGGCAAATCACTTGGTCAACACAAACACAGAAGTGCACCCACGCAAGACTCAGAGAAGAACAGAGCAGTTGACTCATAGAGTTGCTATAAATATTAGATTTTCTTTTTTGAAACAGAGATCTTTGGAGTGGTTTGTTACACAGCAACAGATAACTGTTACAGCATCATAACAAATATGGGAACAGATCAGTCACATTATGCAGTAACATATTCCAGAGAGGACTTAAAAATATATCTATTGAACTTGATTTTTTAGTGGCAAAGCTGGTTATATGACTCATCTGTGATTTAACTCATGATACTGCAAAAAGGATAGATTTATTTTTGTTTAATTTAGGGTAGGTTTTGGGACACAGATCTAATACTCTTTCAAAAACATAATTCATAGGAAGCAGAAAGAAATGATAGGAGTTGAAAGTCAATTTTCTACTAATACTAATGTAGAAATATCTACTATGATTGTGTAAGAACAGCAGAAGGGGGGTAAAGCACCAAAGGATTGATGATTCATAGAAAAACTATTGCCAAAATTAATTAGCCATCCTCTGTTGTATCAGACAAGCACCAGCTATTAAGATTCTAGCAGCTTTCGCATGCAGTGTTAGATAACGCCAATAAATCTCAAATTTATTAAAATTTAAAGTTTCTATTGTAGGCTTTCAGGATTATTTATGAAGACAGACCTACCTAAAATGTCCAAAGCAGGTTTTTCTAAAACATGTTACCTAGCAAGTGGAACTAACGTCAGTCAAAGCTCTGCAGATATCAAGAGAATCTGTGATCATTGCTTTAACTATCTAGATGAATGACTATTACCTGGATTTAGGGTCATGTCCAGAAATAACCTTTGTATTGGAGAAAGACATGGCAGCACAAGATAAAACATCTACTTTTATCATATGAGTCACCAGTAAATGCTGTGTGGAACAAAAGAACAAATCAAGTCCTACTGAAATTCCGGACTTACAGGAATTGTGATATTTTTTAAGCCAGTAAGTTTTAAGGAGGCTTATTATATTGCCATAGATAAGCAGAACACTGAAGAAAAATCTTGAATAACAAGATTAAGTAATTAGAAAAGGACTATTACTTTTTTAATCTCCCTTATTTATTATTTAAGAGTAAAATATTTTTATTTTTAATATTATTTATTTATTTTTCCTTACATTGTTACTCATTTTTGTGCAATAACTAAACAAATACCTATAAATCTCCCACCACCTCATCACCCATGAACTGTCACTACAAGGACTCTCACTTCTTTTTTACAAAGATTTACTTTTATTTACTTATGCATACAAGAACAGGGTATAGGCCAGAGGTGCAAGGGGTGGTGGTGGTGAGAGGATTCACCAGAGACATAAGGGGGTGGGGTATGGTGGGGTGGGAGAGCAGAACAGAACAGACAGATCTACTGAAACACACTGCTGAGGGGAGCAACAGGAGAGACAGGAGAGGTCTGCTGCACTATGTGGCATACCTCCCTGGCTGAGGGTCTAATGAGCTGCAGTGGCTGTCTCAATAGCCCAATAGCACTGAGAGTTTAACCCCTGTGCCACCAGGGAGCCCCAGGACGACCACTTCTAACTGTCCTGTGAGGCAAGAAACCAAATGAAGAATTAAACATGGAAACAACTTGAGTTTCTTGTCCTGTTTAAGACTTCAACTAACAACAATAACCTCCAATTTTTAATATCTGCATTGAAAAACAGCTTTGCTGTTTTCATAAGAAAAACTTACTATAAATTTGAGTTAAGAATACAACTTTGCTAGAATAATATCAATTTTCCCCCTTGAGGTCTCTAATAGCCTATTTGGAATCTTTAATCTGGGAAATAGCTTCTGAATTTAAAAATGTTTGAAAATCACTGGACAAATGTTCTTAACCATCTCCTACTTCCAATATTTATAAAACATGTCACAGTGGGCATGGTGGATTTTGAGTGGATTTTGATTTGATCCACAATCTCTATTTGTCAGGGATATCAAAACCAATTCTCCATGTTTGGACAGAACATTTTTCTTATAAAAAGGCAAGCTGAATGTCTTTTAAAAGGATCTTGCCCTAATAATGGTGAAATTGCTTCCATTTTATATGGTTATGTATGTCATAAATCTCAGTCCACAGATTAAAGTATGTAAGATGCGTATCTTTATTTTTCAAACATTCAATTTAATTCCTGCTTGAACAACCATTCCCTCAGCAAGTTAGAAGCTTTACTTCATGTGGCCAGTTTCCCTGTTATCTCTACTTCCATTTTCCTCAGGATATATTTAAGACCTTGGGTATAAACCTTCAAAGTGAAATAAAACATTTGCTCACACATGCACTTCTGAGACACATGTGCCCCATCCTGTTCATGTATGTCATCAAATCTGTACTTTGTTTCTGTCTGAACGAGGCCTTCAGAGTGGGCAGAGCTCTCGCTACAGCTGCATCTTTCTAGGGTTCTTGATACCCTTTGTCTTGCTTTTGCAAACTCCATGGAAACTGTTAGTGTCTTGTCAATTCTTTTTTTTTTTTAAAGACATATTTATTTGTGCATACAGAACTGGGGTACAGGTCAGAGGTGCAGGAGTGGTGAGAGGACTCACCAAAGACAGAATGGGGAGCAGAATAGGCAGATTGACTAAGTACACAGCTGAGGGGAGCAGTGGGCGGGCCAGAAGAGGTCGTCGCGCCACGTGGGTCAGCTCCCTGGCAGTGGAACTAACTCATGCAGCGGCTTCATTCAGCTTCTTAGTGCTGTGCTTTAACCTGCTGTGCCACCAGGGAGGGCCCATCTTGTCAATTCTTAGGAGCCACTTCAGAAAGTAGAGCCCAAGACTCCTTTCTCTCAGATCCCACAGATTTATCTGAGCTTTGTTATTTCCAAAGAACTTGGTTCTAGAAAAAAGTGTTGGATCTTGATTCTGCCACTTCCCAAAGCCATGAATTCTTGGGACTACTAGGGCCCTAACCCAAGGAATTTTATTGTTCAAGTCTTCTCCCAAGTTGCCCCAATGCTATGAGTCCTTATTAGTCCACAATATTCCTCTCCTTTCTAGGTTCATGGTGACCTTAACAGTCAATTCCTTTTCATGGCATTCTTGGGTCTAAACAAAACTAACAAGCAGTAACAAACAAAATACCAAAAATAAATGGAAGCTGATGGTTCCATGTATTAAATAGCTAGGTTCTAACAACTTAATAGTTGTAGTTCGTGCACTCTCTGACAGCTCTAAAATTAAGTAAGTTGCAACAGTCCTGTAAATTCACAGTGGTGCCTAGGGAAGTGGGATTGCAGGCAACTGAAACACAAAATCTGACTCCCTCTTTCTCTGCTGTTATATGCCTGTTAGTGCACAGTAGTCTAGAAAGCCCTGCCTATTTGATTGGCAGTAGTGAGTAGTGAGATTGTGACAGGGGAACGGGGGGCAGGGGACACAAATGCCATAAAAACAAATGGATCTAGTCAGGAAATTAGAGTCAGTGTAAGTATTAGTGGAACAAGAAATTTATTACAGGGATGGGAAGGAGCTTGGTGAAGTGAAGGTTGGAAGGGGAGTAGAGTCACTATAATGATCTATCTTTTATGTTGGTGACAAGGCAAGGACTGCAGGGAAAACCCAGAAGCCACACAAATAGGTAACTGTAGGAAACAGCCAAGCATCTGGGGACACTGGGTAAATCAGGATCCTAGAGGAAACATATGACTACATTCGTGCACAAATACGACCACAAGGGTTGTCTAGGAGGAGAGCTGGAAAAGCAAAGAAGAATTTTATTTAGGAAGATCAAGAGATGACAGACTTCTCAGATATTTAAATAAATAGTCCCAAAGGGGGTTAGGGGGACTTCACATTGGCTTCTGGGATCTGAGAGTTGTTTTTTTTTTTTATACGGTTTATTTATTTAAGCATACAGAACTGGGTACAGGCCAGAGGTACGGGGCAGTGAGAGAATTCACCAGAGACAGAGACAGAACAGGCAGATTGACTGAAATGCATTGCTGAGGGGAGCAGTGGGAGACAGGAGAGGTCTGCTGTGCCATGTGGGTCAGCTCCCTGGCCAGGGATTGAACTAGAGCTGAAATGGCTATGGCTAGCTCCATATTGCTGTGCTTTAATCCTTTGAGCCACCAGGGAGGGCTCCATCTGAGAGTTTGATAGACAGAATAATAAAACTGAAAAAGCTCCCTTGAGAAGGATTACCTATCTTGCAATAATCTGCACCTCTTTTATTGTCATTACCTGTAGTAAAGTGGTTATGAATGTCCTCAACAAGAATGATTGTCGCGTCAATGGCTGAGAAGGAGGGAAATCAAAAGTAAATGGTGTGAAGAGATGCCTGTTTCCAAGTTTATAAATATAAGAGGAAACCTTCAAATGCTCTGGTGGTCACAGAAAAGGCAGTGGTTACTTTCCTGTCACATTTCCACATAAACAGAGCCTATGAGTTCTGTTTGAAACTGTCATATTGTAAAAGCCAGTGGACAGAGAAAGGACTTGCTATTCCACAGAATTCATTTCACACCGTAATTATATGGGACATGTCATAGCCTAACTAGGAATGAAGAATTCATGTCTTTAAATCAATCTACTGTACTAAAAGGTTAGTAATCTGCTGGTCGAGTGCTACAATGAACTCTAATGATTTTGGGGTGGTTAAAAACTGAAGACTGTGGGTTCTCAAGGCATAAAATCCTGACAAATTTAAACATAGCCTGTAGGAGAAAATGCGTTTTTAGTTAACTAAAGTCAGAGGACAAACACAAATATCTAGAGTCATGAAACGATAAAGAGTTTCTTTCTTCTTCACCCACTTGTGTTTCAGTTAAAATTCAGGTGTTCCAGGCTCTGGCTGATGATTGGTCTGAGGTTTCTGCCAGGAGAATTTATTTCCTGACCTGGGTCAAAGGGATAATGAGTATCTAGAGGAATTCTCAGGACAATGGGAAGGGTATAAGAGGACAAGAGAACTTCTGCATTGTTACACATGCGGACTTCTTATAGGTCAAAGCAAGTCATGTGACCAAATTTAGCTTTGATGTGACATAGAAATATATTTCTCCATGGAAAATGAAGAGCAAACATATATTTGGCAATAATCTACTCAATCATTACATGCTTTTTATTTTTCTATTATTTCTCAAATTTTAAATTTAAGGTAGTATAAGTTTAGCTTCAATTTAAGTGATTAAAAACCCTATACAATAGCTTCACCAACCTGGAATTTTACCTTGTACACAAATACGAAGTCCACAGGAATACAACCTAAAGTGACTCAGGTTGCATTCTTCATAATTCTCAAGGTCCCAGTGTTTTGTCTCCAGCTCTGTTCCTATTTCTAGGCCACCTCCCTGACCCAAAGCGGCTGGTCAAGCATCAGACATCAATTCTGGAAACACTTCCCCCAATGTGCACACAGTCCCTTTGGTCAATTTCTGATTGACCAGAAATTGTTCACATAATTATATTAGCAAAGGGAGATGGAATTTGTGCTTTATTCTTGGAAATACCAGGTGGCCATGCTTCTGTGAGAAATAAATGGTCTTAAGATATTAATATATTCTTTCTAGTTTGTATATTAACTAATAGCTATTAGTATGGTTGTCTTTCCCACAAAATTAAAAAAAAAACACACAAATAGCAAATACCTGTTTGCATTCTCAACACTACTTAGTCTTTAAATGAGATACTTAATCTCTTCTAAGTTCTTCCTATGAAGATCTGATTGTTAGCAGAAAAAGACATCACAGATGACATCCTTCCACATTAAATGCCTGAATTCAACTTTCAGTGATAGTTGGCAAGCTGCCACAAAGAAAAAGAAAGAATGGGGTTGCTAACATGTATGTTTATTCTCAATGGCGTGATCTACCTCTACCACCTTCCAGGTTGACCCTGACAATGAATTCTAGGGAGAACCACACTTTATCTTTTCCACTGTAATATGTTAATTCTAAAACATGAGTTCTTGGCAGATTTCAGGAAAAAGAATGTTTCCTGTTATGAATAAATACTTAAGGGTTGAACACTGAGGGATCATTGCTTTTTGTCATGGTCAGTAAACTGTAACCAGGTCACTCAAGGTGTGTTCCCAATATACCTTTCCAGGCCTGTCTCACAGAACTTTTATGTACCTTTATGTACCTTTCATGTACCTTTATACCATTTGTGACATGTCACAAAATGTCAAGTGTTATATATGACTGTCTCAAGTGAATTAAAACTGTGCTAAGCAAACATATACTATGCCTTGCATGTTTTTTTTTTTTTTTTTGCCTGTGTTGGAACCGTCTGAGTAACTCCATCATACCCATTATCATCTTATCATTATCACCCCCTTTTTTTTTTGTCATCAATAAGTGATTTTTTTTTTTGTCCATGTAAGATTCAACATAAAAAAAACTCGTGTCCTGGCCCTTCCTGGTGGCGCAGTGGGTTAAAGCACAGCACTAAGAAGCTAAAGCCACTTCCGCATGAGTTCGATCCCCACCTGCCCTGGAGGTGACCACATGGCGTGGTAGACCTCCCCTGACCCGCCCGCTGCTCCCCTCAGCAGTGTACCTTGTTGATCTGCCTGTTTTGCTCCCCGCTCTGTCTCTGGTGAATCCTCTCACCCTCCGCATCTCTGGCCTGTACACCAGTTCTGTATAAATAAATAAATCTTAAAACAAAAACAAAACCAAAAAAACTCATGTGCTTAAAAATCTCTCCAATTACGGGGGTGGAGTGGGAATGGGATCAAAAATGAAGGGGGGTGGTGGTGCTTCCTGGTGGTACAGCTCTTTAAAGCTCCACACTACGAAGCTGGCTGCTGCCACCTCTGTGCGAGTTAGATCCCTGCTCTGCCCTGGAGGTGACCCAAATGGCACGGGAGAGCTCTCCTGTCTCGCCCCGCTGCTCCCCTCAGCAGTGTATTTTGTCGATCTGCCTGTTCTGCTCCCCATGCTATCTCTGGTTAATCCTCTCACCATCCTTGCACCTCTGGCCAGTACCTCAGTTCTGTCTGCATAAATAAATAAATATTTTTAAAAAATGGGTGGGGGGTGAAGTGCACGGGGCTATGATGATGGCACAAAGGTGAATTGATGGGAAGTCCACGGGGATTACAACTGAGATGGAAAAAGGTACAACATGATGTCAAAATAAACTATTAGAAAACAAATCTCTCTAAAATGCCACCCTCGGAAGTGAATTCCTTCTAAACCTGACTTAGCCATTATATCCGTTATCTCCTTTATTCACAACTGATATTTATTCAACACTTACTATGAGTGCCTAGGTAAGGTTTCACTCATACACCCTATAGTCTTGTGAAGGACAATGCTTAAATAATATTTTCTTTTAAGTATAGCACAACCTAGTTCACATTTTATTTCTATTTTTTACGTCCACAAGCACTGAAAAAAAAAAATGGAAGGACTGTCTTATTATCTGTATACCCTTTTGACACCTAATACTGTGGCTTACACTAACTAAATGTTCAGAAAAAAGAAATTAATGAGTGACTATTCTTGGTGTGTTTCATTTACTGCCTTTGTCCTACTCCAGGGAAGGCAACTCAAAGGAAGTATGTTATCACTAAATTAACTGCCGCAGAAAAATTCATCTAAAAATCAAAGCACACATTTAAAAATATATACATGCCTCTTCATAATCGCAGTGGATGAAGATGGAGAAGAATCTACACAGTGAAAATCCTAATTAAAAATGCAAAGTGCCCCAGTGTATGATGTGAAATTCAGGAAGCTAAGTATCAGGTGCCCAGTGTCCAGACTTGCAAAGGACACATTGATAATAGAAAACCTCTACTTGCCTTTTATCTGCCTTTTGCAATTGAAAGACAGAAAGCAAGCCATAGAGAACTGATGTTCAGGCATTTTTGGAAATCCTTGCATCCTGTACAATCACTGTATAATGTTATGTTTCTGGTTCAGCAGCCCTATCCTGGTTTCCTATTTATTCAGGCTTCAGATCTGGGAGTGGATCATAATTAGGAATCCAGTGGTTCTTTCCCCAACTCTGATACCATTAGGCACATGATATAGAAAGCAAACACAGAGGCCATCAAACCTCAGTAGTAACCAAGGGCAAACGAAGGGAATGGGGTCAAATCTGTGGAATTTTTAAAAACCCTTAAAGTCAAGGTGACTCTTAATTAAGGAGCATCAATCAGAATTTTGTCTGGTCATTCATCAGCCATCTTTATGCACCAGAGCAGCCTCTCAGGCCAGGGACAGAAGCCTGAAACTCTTGGAGCAAAGGTTTCAGAAAATGAAAAAGACACATATGCAATTCTGTTTGCATTCTTCATCTCAACAATGGAGAAAAATCAATAGGCTTACAGAATATGGCAATTGTCCTTTCTAATCCAGGCTAACAAGTAATTTTTTTTTTTTTTAAATTCTTAAGGGTGGTTCCCACCAAGTGACTGACTCATTGTGGAGTTCTTTATGCTTCATTAGACTATGCCAGGGTCAGCCCCAAGTGAGGAGGCTTCACCACGGAGGATGTCTGCTGAATTCATTTCACTGAGACAAGACAGAATTAAATTTGAGCACTTGAAATTCAAAGCTGTGTTATTTCAGAACTTCTTTTTCTGCTGCACGCTGATCTGTATGAAAAGGAGGGTTGGAGGTCAAGAGGAGAGGAGTAGATAATATTTAAAAAACAAAAAAGGCAGGTAAAAGAAAACAGATATTGAGGCATGTGGTTCTTGAGGGAAAACTCACATAATTAGACTTTGTCGAGAAATCTATCACATAAAAAACCTATTAATTTTTGACTAATATACCCATTCATACTTTTTTTCTAAGAAGGAACTAAGTTGCAATACAGCCACACACCACTCAACTTAACATTTATTTAACAGTAGGTCTGCCTCCTAGGCCTCCTTCCTCTTAGAAAAAGCCTATTATAAATCCCAGTAATTATCCCATGTGTTTATAGAGTGTTTTTTCGAGGTAGATTTGAATACTTTATCCACTGCAATTTAAATGTCTCAAACAGTGTCATTCAAATAATTTTCCTTGGGAGTTTACTGGAGTCTGAAAAATATCTTCAAGAAATTTCTTTATTTTCTTTCCCCTGATCCCTTATTTGGTTTCCTTATATTTCGTCCATAAGAGAAATCATCCGGTATTTTTCTTTCTGACTTACTTCACTGAGCATAATCCCTTCTAACTCCATCCATGTTGCCTTGAATGGCATGAGTTTATCTTTTTTTTTTCTCTGAATAGTATTCCATGGTATATATGTAAATAGTGCTGCAATAAACATGGGGGCAGGAGTGTGATACATGTATTCTTTTGAATTAATGTTTTTGTCCTTTGGGTAGACCCCAAGGGGTGGAATTGCTGGGTCAAATGGCAGCTCCATTTTTTAGTAGACTGAGAAACCTACACACAGCTTTCCATAGTGGTTGGACCAGTTTGCATTCCCACCAGCAGAGCAGGTGAGTTCCTTTTCCACCACATCCTCATCAACATTTGTTGTTGTTAGTTTTTTTAAAAATTAATAACAATTAAAAAATACAACAAAACTAAACGAAAATAATCAGACAATTATAAATCAGAGACATTTTGCAAGGGAAGGGGGAGGGAGGGGATACAAAATGAGGGTGGGAAGAGCACAAGAGACTAAAGTGATGGCGTAAGGGTGAATTGGTGGCAGAAATTCTATGGGAACTACACCTGATGTAAAATAATTGCAAATAATGAAATTAAATATAAACCATTAGGGCCCTCCCTGGTGAAGCAATGGGTTAAAGTACATCACTATGAAGCTATGGCAGCTACTGTAAGATCCCTCCCCCACCTCCCCCTGAGCAGACCAACATGGTGTTGCAGACCTCTCCTGTCTCACCCACTGCTCCTCTCACCAGTGTATTTCAGTACATCTGCTCTGCTCCCTACTCTGTCTCTGGTGAATCCTCTCACCCTTCACATCTCTGCTCTGTACTCCCAGTTGTTGTATGCATAAATAAATAAATCTTAAAAAGAAATACTTCTTTAGTTTTTAAGCTGGAATTTTAAATTTTGTTTTAACTCCATGAGAAAGATGTCTTTTTTTTTTCTTTTTCTTTTTCTCTAGCCTTGACTGTTTAGCTCTATTCAAGGAGCCAGTATGTGTTAGCACAGAAGTGGTGGACTTTTCATAAGATGAGTGCATTACAGTGCATTTGTATGAGCTCATAAAAGTTCTTGTTAGATGTCCTCTGCTCTTGATATGTGTCCTTGTCTCTAGATATTAGTTTTGAGATTTTGGACCCAGGAAAAGTGGAGGCTTGATTGGGGGAAGGTTAAAAGGCAAGTCAAGGGAATTTAAAAACGTCTAGAAAAAAATTTTTTTTGACAAATAGAATCTTTCTTTGAGAGGTTAAATTTTAATTTGGAGGAAAACTGAAAAAAACAATGATGCTTCAAGAATAGAGGTATGAGACTTCAGCATTTTTTTTTTCTCCTTTAAGTTAAAAAGAAAAAAAAAAAACTGGGACAGTATCTTGCTATGAAGGCAGGGCACAGATTGGTGACCCCATTAAGACCTTCCACCAAAATGCTTTAGCTCTAAGTACTTCTACTTTAATTTTAATAACTTAATTGGAATGACAAGGGAGGCCAGAGTTGCCAGCATCAATACATTAATGCCTGTTGAGGATGAGAAGATTGTCACAGATATTTCAGCAAGCTCCCTCTGTTCCTCTTGAGATGAGCAGCCACAGGGGTGAGGGTCTTTGTTGCTGGCTCTTTCTTGGGTGTAAATGTGTATGTAAATGTGTACACACACTGAGAGTTTCATGGAAAGCAGAACATACCAATGGAGTTCCGAGAGGGATCGTGGGACATGACTTATTTTGTTAGTGGGAGAGTTTAATTAAAACAACCTGAGAACAGACTGGGGGGTGCCAGGAGTGGGAGGTGAATGAAATCAGTGAAGGAGTTCAAAAATTACAAGCTTCTAGTTACAGTAAATTAGTCCTGGGGATGTCATTTACTATGCAAATTCCAGCAAAGAATATTGTACCGTATATTTGAAAGTTGCTGATCAATCATCTTAAAAATTGTTATCACGAGAAAAAAGCAATTATAACTGTGTGTGCTGATGGATTTAACTAAATTTGTTGTGGTGATCCTTTTGCAATATATACATTTATCAAATCATTTTGTTGTATACCTAAAATTAATACAATGGTATATGTTAATTACTGCTGGACTTAAGAAAGAACCACCAGTCCCCTATTATTGCTAAATAACTAAATTCTGACAGACACAATTTAAAAAAATCCATAAAAAGAAGGACAAAGCATAAATCATTATAAAGCAAAACCTGCATGTAACCCTACCCAGATCAAGGAATGGAATCTGACCTGTATATACTAAGTCCCTATCACAAACCTGTCTTCCCCTGACTATTATGGTAATCTCTTTCTTGTTGGCTTTATGTATTCTATGTATCTGCAGACTTTATAGTTTAATGCTGCCTGTTTTGATATAGTATAGGTGTTTTCATGACCGGCTTCTTTTGCTCAACATATTTGTGAAATTTATCCAGTTTCAATTGTAACTTCAGTTCATTAATTTTCACATTTTATAATATTCTACTGTATAAACACACCAAGTTTATTTGTCCATTTTACTCTTAATGTGTTTTTGGGTATTTCCAGTTTAAGGCAAGAAGAAATAATACTCGTAAGAATAAATACTTGTTGAGAATTGTTGCGTCTATTGCTGTAAATTAGATCACCCAGAAATGTTTCATCTTTGACTACCATCTCTATCTCACCACTGCTAATTACTAATCTATTCTGTTTCTGTGAGTTCATCTTTTTTAGAGTCCACATATGAGGTAGATTTGCTTTTCTGTTTGGCTTATTTCACTTGAGGTCTTGAAATCCTCAAGCTTCAAGCATGTTGTTGCAAATGGCAGAATTTCCTTCTTTTTCATGACTGAATAATAGTCCATTCTCTCTATATAGGCATATACAGCTCACATTTTCTTCATCCATTTGCCCATTAACACACATGTGAGATGTTTCCATGTCTTGGCTGTTATGAATAATGCTGCAATGGACCTGGGGAGCAGACACCACTTTCATAGAGCTTATACAGTAGCTTTGTTTTTTTTTAATCTTCCATACTATTTTCCACAGTGACTATGGAATTTCTTTTGGAGTTTTCATGAACATATATGGACATTGGAAAATAATGAGAATGTTAGTGCTTATTTCTTGCTTCCCAATCTTTTCCCTCCTTTTCCTTTTCAGTTTTAACTGTGTTCCTTTCTGCTCTGGCTGGGACTGTCAACTCAATATCAAATGGGAGTGATGATTGTAGTTAGACACACATCTTGTTCCAGGTCTCAATAGGAAAACTTTCACCATTTCACCACAAAGCTTAATGTCAGCTGTGTATTTCCTATTGATGCTTTTTTCCCCAAAACAATACAAATCCCTTTTATTTCTAGTTTGCTAAGAATTTTTATTATGAATGGGTGGTGAATGTCATTATAATCATTTTCTACAATTATTGAGGTTGTCTCATTATATATATATTTATCCCATTAATGGGATAAATTACATTGACTTTTTCAGCGATCAAAGAGTCTTCATTCCTAGAATCAAATCTAATTATTGCTTTTTGCAAAATCTGATTCATTAATATTTTATTTAGGATTTTGCAATCTGTGTTCTGGATGATAATGGCCTGAAATTTTTCTTTTTCATAATGTTTTTGTCATGTTTTGATACCAAAGTTGTGAAGTTCCCTCAGAAATGATGGGAAATAGGCCCTCATTACAAAAGTCTTTACGAAAGTCTGTTTAATGTTGGATACAATTTGCCAACAATGACATCTGGCATCTGGGCATCTAAGGTGGGAAGGAATTAAATTAAGAATACTGGTTCTTCAATAACCTAAAACAATTTAGATTTTTTATTCTAGTGTTGGTTTTAGTTTTTGCCCATATTATCTAACTTTTTAAGTTTGCTGGCATGAAGTTTTCAAAATATCCTCTTGTCATTTTAATGTCTGTATGATCTAAATAGGAAGTAGTTAGCCATGACTCTCAGTCATGTTCCACAACCTATTTTTGTTTGGACCAGTGGACAAACAATGAGTTATGTATATATATATAGATAGATAGATAGATAGATAGATAGATAGATAGATAGATAGATAGATTTTATAGATTTATTTATTTATTCATACAGAACTTGGGTACAGGCCAGAGATGTGGAGGGTGAGAGTATTCACCAGGAACAGAGTGGGGAGCATAACAGGCAGATCGACGAAGTACACTGCTGAGGGGAGCAGCAGGCTGGTCAGGAGAGGTCTGCGGCGTCATGTGGATCTCCTCCGCGGCAGGCAGGAATCGAACTCATGCATAAGTGGCTTCAGCTTCTTAGTGCTGTGCTTTAACCTGCTGTGCCACCAGGGAGGGCCCGAGTTATATATTTTTATAGGGTTGTTAAAAACAGTACAATGAAAGCATACATACAAAAGAATGTATAGCAGAGAATTTAATTCCTACTCCATTGTAATTCTTTGACTTATTTCTTACTTTCAACTATCTTCTTGAGACTCCAATTTTGGTAAATATTCTATATATATTTTATTACAGGTTAGGTTCACGATCCTATTATTAGAATCATTTATATTCTTATTGATTTCTTATCTCATTTTGGTAGTTTTGAAATTTCTGTGGAGATCTCTCTCATATTGTGGATTATACAACTTCCTGTAGTTCTGATAACTTTTTCCTCTGTGAGGCCCTCCGTGGTGGCACAGTGGGTTAGGGCACCCAGCACTGGGAAGCTGAAGCCACTTAAGCATGAGTTTTTTCCCCACCTGCCCTGGAAGTGATACACATGGTACTGCAGACCTCTTTTGGCCTGCCCGCTGTTCCCCACAGCAGTGTGCTATGTCAGTTGGCCTGTTCTGCTCCCCACTCTGTCTCTGGTGAATCCTCTTGCCGCCTCCTGCACTTCTGGCTGTACCCCATTTCTGTATGCATAAATAAATAAATCTTAAAAAAAATTTTCCTCTATGTATTTTTAGATATGATATTATATGCAAATAAATTTAGAGATTTTAGGCCTTAATTGATTCTTTCATTAATATTAATTGGAATGGAAGGAAAGTACATTTTAAGATTTTTGGGACAAGAAATAATACCATTTAGTTATATTATGAGGTTAATTGTGAGAAGTAGGAAAAAAAGGAGGCTGCAAAAAAGGGATCATCAACCAACTAGATAAAACTGACATCTACTGACTAGTTCATCCAGTAACACAATGTACATTCATCACAAAATCACTTTGTCATTCACCAAGGCATACCACATTGTGGGTCATAAAAGAAAAAAAAACCTTAACACATTAAAAGTACAGAAATTATACAGTGTCTTCTTTCAGATCACACTGGAATTAACTTAGAAATCAATAATAGAAAGATACTCAGAAAGTCTCCAAATATATGGAAACTAAGTAACACGTGAATCAGCATTCCCTGGTGGCACAGCGGGTTAAAGCACAGCACTAAGAAGCTAAAGCTACTTGAGCATGAATTCTATCCCTGCCCTGGAGGTGACCCACATGATGTGGCAGACCTCTCCTGACCTGCCCGCTGCTCCCCTCAGCAGTGTATTTCATCGATCTGCCTGTTCTGCTCCCCATTCTGTCTCTGGTGAAGCCTCTCATTGCCCCTGCACCTCTGGCCTGTACCCCAGTTCTGTATGCACAAATAAATAAATCTTAAAAAAAAAATCAAAAAAGATCTCAAAAGAATTTAAAAAGTATTTTAAATCAAGTAAAAAAAGAAATACAACTTGTCAAAATTTGTGGATCAAAAATTTCTTAGAGGGAAATTATAGTATCAAATACTTACATTAGGAAAGAAATGTACAATCAGTCTTAGAAGCTCCACGTTTGGTAACTAACCTCTAAACGGACAGTACCAGGTCTAGATGCGTTCACTGTTAATTCTATCAAATAGTTATGAGAAAAATTATATCAATTTTCTACAATGTCTTCTGAAGATATAAGCAAAGAAAATATTTCCAAATTCATTCTATGAGGCCAATATTACTCTAATACCAAAACAAGATGTTATTATAAGAAATGACACACTAATATTTCTCATGAATATTAACACAAAAATCCTCAACAATATATTACTAAACTAAATCTAATAATGTATGTTACACCATGACCATGTTTATTTCAGGTATGCAAGACTATTTCAACATTTAAAAATCAGTTAATGTTACTACATCAACAGGCTAAAATAGAAAAATCACATGATATTATCACTAGCTAAAACAGTATTTGACAAAATTCAGCAATCAGAAACAACCTTTCTGAAAACTAGGAGCAGAGGAAAACATCCTCAATTTTTAAAAGAACACCTACAAAATGACCTATAGCTAACATCACATCAAATAGTGAGAAACATGAAGCTTTCTCATCAAAATCAGGTGTGAGGACATCCCTTCTCACTACTTTTCAATATTGTATTAAGAGATTTAGCTAATGCAAAGATTCAAGAAAATAAAATTAAAGCTTTAAAGATGGGAAGAGAGGGATGAAAACTGTCTTTGTTCACAGATCACATAAACATCTATGTAGAAAATCCTAAAGAATTGACAAAAGAAATTCTCGGAACTAATGCATAATTATAACACTATTGTAGGAAACAACATTAGTATACAAAAGTGAGTCACTTTTCTGTATACCAAGCATTAACAAGTGAATTTGAAATTAAAAACACAATGCCATTAACATTAGTATGCCCAAAATAAAACACTCAGTTATAGAGTAACAATAAACAGACAGTATCTCCATGAGGAGAAAGACAAGGCTCTGATGATGCATATAAAAGAACTAAAGAAATGGAAAAGTATTCCAATGGCCAAGGATATTGCCAAGATGTCAGTTTTTCCCAACTTGATCTAGAGATTCAATACAATCAATACCCCAGCAAGTTATTCTATAAATCTTAACAAAACTGATTCTTTTATATGCAGAGACAAAAGGTCCATAAAGCCAAAGTACACTGCAGGAGAAAAACAAAGCCCAAGGACTGATACTACCTGCCTCTACATCCACAATAATCAGGACAGTGAGATATTAGTGAAAGAATAGAAAAAAACAGACTAATGATTCAGAATAGAGAGCCTGAAAACACACACACATATAGCCAGATGATCTTTGACAAAAACTGTACAATAGAGAAAAGATAGTCTTTTCAACAAATGGTGCTGGAACACTGAATAAACCTTTGAAATCAATTCAAAATGGGCCATAGCTAAGTGACAAATTATAAAATCTTAGGATATCTCCTAAGAGAAAGGCTCGATGACCTTGGGTATGGTGATGACCTTCTACAACCTCAGAGGCATGATCCATGAATGAAAAGGCCATCTGGGCTTAAAATAAGAAAAGATCTGCTTGGAAAAGACTGTCAACAGAGTGAGAAAAGAAGTCAAAGACAGGGAGAAAATTCTTGCAAAGGACACATCTGACAAAAGATTGCTATTCAAAACATAAAAAGAGCTCTTAAAATTCAACAACCATGATGGCACATGGGTGATTGGTGATGGGAAGCCCAAGGGGATTGCAACTAAGATGGAAAAATGCACAAAATGATGTAAAAATAAACTATTATATTAAAAAAATTTCATTAACCAGAAAAGGAACACTTCATTAAAATATGGGTCAAAAACTCAAATAGAGACTTCACCAAAGAGGGCCTAGGGCTTAAGCCTCAGCACTACCACATGATGACAGCCTGAGTTTAATCCCTGGCAGGAGCAGGTACATATGGCACAGCAGACCTCTCCTGTCTCATCCGCTGCTCCCTCAGCAGTGTATGTCAGTAGATCTGATGGTTCTGCTCCCCACTTTGTCTCTGGTGAATCCTCTCAATCCTTGTACCTCTGGCCTACACCCAAGTTCTTCTATTCAAAATAAATAAATAAATAAAACTTAAGAAAAAAATAAGCCATATGGATGGCTTATGAGCACATGATGAGACATTCTTCATCATGTGCTATCAAGGAAATGCAAATTTAAAAAAGTAGATAACTGTCATATGCCTATTTGAATGATCAAAACAAAATCCCTATGATTGGGGAGGATATGGAGAAACAGAAACTCTTCATTGCAGGCAGAAATGCAAAAGGCTACATCCACTTAGGAAAAATAGCTGTTTTTTTTTGTTTTTTTTTTTTTTTACAAAACTAAATATATTCTTTCCATACGCAATGACACTTCCTGGTATTAAACCACAAGAGTGTGAGACATATGTTCACACAAAAACCTGCACATGGATATTTACAGCAACTTTATCTCTAATTGCCAAAATCTGGAAACATCCAAGAAGTCTTTCAGTAGGTAAAAGGATAAGGCAACTGGCAATCCAGACACTGGAATATTATTAAGCACTAAAAATACACATCTATCCAGCCATGGAAATATATGAGAATTCTTAAATGCACAGTACTAATACGGCTTCCTCTCGTATTATCTCAACCATATAGAAAGAAAAGGCAAAACTATGGGAACTTTCAAATGATCAGTGATTGCCAGAGTCCAGAGCAGAAACCATAAGCAGTGAAAATACTCTGTATGATGCTGTCGTAATGGATATCAGTCAATATACATTTGTGCAAACCCATAAAAATGACACCACCAAGGGCCCTCCCTGGTGGCACAGCTGGTTAAAGCACAGCATTGAGAATCTTAAGCCACTTCTGCATGAGTTCTATCCCCGCCTGCCCCGGAGGTGACCACATGGTGTGGCAGACCTCTCCTGACCCGCCCGCTGCTCCCCTCAGCAGTGTACTTCGTCGATCTGCCTGTTCTGCTCCCCACTCTGTTCCTGGTGAATCCTCTCGCCCTCCGCATCTCTGGCCTGTACCCCAGTTCTGTACGAATAAATAAATCTTTAAAAAAAACATGACACCACCAAAAAGTAATAGTAATGTGAATATGGATTTTGAGTGTTTATGTCAGTGTATGTTCATCAGATGTAACAAAGGTAGTGCTATGCAGAGGATGGGACTAGTGCAGGCCATCACAGGCTGTACCTCCCTTTCAATATTATTGCTCTAAAAGAAAAATCTGAATAAAAAATACACATGGAGACTTCATTCTGCTTTGCTTTCAATGTCAGAGAGAAAAGTTTGTATTTAAGTCAATCTCAGAGTTTTGAATCAGGTCTTTTTTTAAACCTAAATTCCTGTCATACAAATGCTGAGTAATAAGACCTTGATTTAAGATTTTAGACATCTTTTTTTTTTTACCTTTAATCAAAATAAATGATCTCTGTGAGTTAGTCTTAAACATTTTTTAATCATTATGCTATGATCTCATTTCATCTTTCTTGAGAAACAAAGGAAGTGCATTCTAATAATTGGAAGGAATCAAGGAGTGTTTGTTTCCTTACATCAAATGCTCATGTCAGGTTCTCCTTTGTTTTTTTCTGCACAATGATCTTGGAAATGAAAGTGACTGATGGGAGAACAAAGTGAAAATCTTGGCTCAAAATGGCTCAGTGTCAGAACTCATGATGTGATTTTTACCTTAAAGAGTGGCTGCAGTGTGATGCTGGGTGGGAATGTTTAAGATTCTGGATCCATTCAGCTGTGGTTTAGAAAACACTAGGGTTTAAGCAGCTAAAGAAACCGAATAGGCTGTGTCAGCTCACAGATGCTAATTCAGGGACAGAAAACTGCTCCAAAGTCCAGACCAGCCTCTAGTCCTGCCTCACTTAGCAGCCCACATATTCACAGTCACTATATGTTGCAAGGATTCCTTGGGGACTGAACTGACCGTCTTTTTTTCTTGAGCAGGACCCCATGTTCCAGGCCTTCCAACCGTTGGTAGTAAGGATATAGAAAAAGACACATCCCAGGTGGGGTGGGATGCAGGGGTCCTTATCTGACAGATAAATTCTTATCTGACATGATCAGTTCTAGTCCCTGTTCAACCACTTCTGTAAAGTGAGGCCAAAGATAAATTGCTCTGTCTCTGCCTTTTTTCCTTTATCTGTAATCTGAACATAATAGAGTTATACCTCCTCCTTACACACTTTAGTGACACACTCGATAAATTGAGGCTGAATTGTAATGTGTCTGCAAAGTCCCAAGAGCTCTGGGAATAAAGGCTATGTATAAATAAAAATGTATTATGAATGTCTGAATATTAATAAAGGCTTTTTATATTTTACCCTCATGGCACTCTAGAATGTCATAACTGTTGAATATCAAGCAGATCGCCCTGCCCTCCTCCACCAAGAATATCTTCCATACACTACACATTAGTAACCATAAAGAAATAACTATAAAGAGGAAGATTTCAATCTAAGTGCATCTATCTGAATCTACTCCGCCACTGCAAATGGGGTGTGATCTTTCAAGGACTTTCTATCTCCATTAAAGTAAACTCTTAGCCAAGAATATCTACATGGATCCATTGTGGAGAAATGACTACAAACCCAAAATGTTCTTTTTCAGTCATTTTTGAATTTTAAAGTAAGACTCAGTCTTTAGCCAAATGATGAAAAATAAAGTGAGACTTAAGGTTTCTGAGTATCATGGAGTTTTGTTTGTCTGTTTTCTGATAGTGAACATGCTAGGAAAGGAAAGCAAGTTGGAGCTTCTGAAATCTTACTACATAGGAACAGGTATTAAAATTTTACTCCAGGATGAAACACTTTCTCACATTATCAGTCATATTTATGCACTAGAAAATGCAGCCCTCAGTCAAGGTAGATACTACTTGCTTCATTTTATAGATGAGACTACTGAAGCTTGAAGAGATTAAGTGGCTGGCTGAAGTCACTCACCTAGAAAGAACTGAGTGGAGTTCAAGTTGGAACCCATGTCTATTTGACTTCCTCCATGTGCTTTTCGTGTCATGTAAAATACTGACACAATCACAATTGTGTAGAGATGTCTCTTGGGTTAAGACAGTGGGCTAAAACACAACACTACAAAGCTAGTCCCAGCTACTTCAGCAAGAATTCAATCCCCTGGTGAGGAGGTGACCCACATGGCACAGCAGACCTCTCTGTCTCACCCTCTCCTCCCTTCAGCAGTGTACTTCATTAGTCTGCCTGTTCTGCTTTCCACTCTGTCTCTGTTAATCCGCTCATCACCCATGCACCTCTGGTCTGTACGCCAGTTCTGTATGCATAAATAAATAAATAAATAAATCTTTAAAAAAAAATAGACTCACTTTCTTTGGTTTCTATCAGGCAGGTGAAGCACACGTTTATTTTTTAAAGTTTATTTTTACACCATTTTGTGCCTTTTCCCATCTTGTCATCCCTGTGGACTTCCCACCACCAATTCACCCGTGTGCCACCACCATAGTCCCATGCACCTTTTCCACTCCATTTTTGATCCCATTTACCTCTCCACCCCTGTAAAATGTTTCTGGTATATAGTTGTTCATTTTTTTTTCTTTATTCCAATTGCTTCCCCACCTCCCCTTTATGCTCCTGCTGTGAGTAAAACCATTCGATGTTTTTCCTTTTTTTTCTGACTTATTTCCCTTCCAGTTCCACCCATGTTGCTGCAAAAGGCATGAGTTTGTCTTTTTTGATCGCTGAGTAATATTCCACTGTGTAAATGTACACATCTTTTAAATCCAGTCACCTCCTTTTGGGAATTTGGGTTGATTCCATGTCTTCCCTATTGTAGATAGAGCAGTAATAAATATAGGGGTGCAGGGGTTTTTTTGAATCAATGTTTTTTATGTCTTTTGGGTAGATACCTAGGAGTTGGGGTTGCTGGGTCATATGGAAGTTCCATTTTTAGCCTTTTGAGAAATTTTCAAACAGTTTACCATAATGTTTATCCTACTTTGTATTCCCACCTGCAGCAAGCACACATCTTTTAATGTGTACCCATTCCTTTGCACCTGATGCTATAAGTTGTGCCTCTGAAATTGACATCTATATATTCAGCAGGTTCTCCAGAAATAATTACATGGAGGTGACAGGTTATCAATAGATGTTGGTGTTTTCCAAATGCTTTTCATTATATCATCTATCTTAATGATGAAGTGTTTTCACTAAAGAAAACAGCGAAATAGAATTGTTAATACTGTAATAAAACACATGTTTCAGGGCCCTCCCTGGTGACATAATGGGTTAAAGCACAACTCTGTGAAGCTACTGCAGCCAACGCAGCACGAGTTTAATCCCTGGCTAGGGAGGTGACCACATAGTGTAGCAGACCCCTGCTGACCCATCCGCTGCTCCCCTCAGCAGTGTACTTCAATATATCTGCCTGTTCTGCTCCCTACTCTGTCTCTGGTGAATCCTCTTACCCCCGCACCCCCAAACCCGTCCCCAACACCTCTGGCCTGTACCTCAGTTTTGTATGCATAAATAACTAAATAAACTCAAATTTTTTTTTAAAGATTTATTTATTTGTACAGAACTGGGGTACCGGCCAGAGATGCGGAGGGTGAGAGGATTCACCAGAGACAGAGTGGGGAGCAGCACAGGCAGATCGACGAAGTACACTGCTGAGGGGAGCAGCAGGCGGGTCAGGAGAGGTCTGCCACGCCATGTGGTCACCTCTGGGGCAGGCGGGGATCGAACTCATGTGGAAGTGGCTTAAGCTTCTTTGTGCTGTGCTTTAACCCGCTGCGCCACCAGGGAGGGCCTAAATCAACTCAATTTTAAAGGCTTTTTCTTTATCAGAAATTTCCTTGCCATATATGCAGGATTATACCTAAATCTCTCCTTACTTCTGTGATAGTGTGCTTTTTTTGTGTTCTCTTCCTTCTTTTGCAGTCAGTTCCCTGGTTTTTGGTGTGTGTGTGTGTGTTTATGTGTGAGTGTTTGCCAGCTCACCTTTCTCCTTAGCATATATTTCTCCAGAGCTCTTATACTGAATTCTGGTAGGTCTTTCATCCCAAACAATCCTTAAGCATCTACAGCTTTGAAGTAGACATTTATTTCTTTACAGCAAGAACCTTGATTTAGGTGTGAAATTCCACCAATTCTCCTCCATGCTTTTCTGTATACTAATTCTTGTCTCTCTTTCTCTCTCAGACACACATAGGTGCCTGCTTCAGTCCAAGCTCTGCATTGTCCACGGTTTGATAAATTACTGTCTTGCAGAATTCATAATCTTTGATGGTTTGGCTATAACATTTAAGATAGTTAAGTGATAGACTTAAATCAAAGGTATCACTAATAGAATTAGTGATACTCAATGAAGTCTCATCCATAAAATTAAGGAGTTAACTAACAGGTATTAAATACAAGGAGTCATGATTAACTTGGTTTGTGAGTGCACAGTGTTTCTTACACTGTCATTTCTCACCCCTGAGCTGTTCTCAATTCATTCACAGTTCTTCCTCACTGTCACTTCATGACTCAGCTGCCTGCCAACCAAAATATTAATTGGGACCATCGATGACATGTCCTCTGTCACATCCACTCATTCCACTGCCATTACTCTGGTCGTTCAGTTTTTTATCCAGAGCTCTCCTTAACCTAGAGAAATTTTAGTATATTCAGACTAAACCCCTTGGTTTTAGCTATTAATATCCTTTTCACCAACTATTCTCAAGTGGAGGGGCTGTTTTACACATCAGTTACTTGTCCCTTTTCATTTACAATTTAGCTTCTACCATCACAAGACATATTGAAAATACTTAAAAGAGAAAATGGCCAGAAAATGTTTCTTTCTATATTGTGAGATTTTTCCCTCCACGTAGAAGAGAAACACCCATTTGAGTTTTCTTCTCATTTACAGTTTCCCGGAAATTAGCAACAGTTTGCAAGATTGTCTGGAGATTTACTTTTATCTTTAGGGTATTCTATCAATCATCCTTTCTTTGATCAGTAGAAAATAAACTGATTGGGTCTCCCTGGAGGTGAAAGGCTCAGTGTTATCCTGCTACCACCACTGTGGCCAGGGAGCTGACCCACACATGGCGCAGCAGACCTCTCCTGTTTTGCCTGCTGCTCCCTTCAGGGAAGTATTTCAGTAGATCTGCCTGTTCTGCTCCCCACCTGTGTCTGGTGAGTGCTTTCACCTCCCTGTGCCCCTGACTCTCACCTCAGTTCTTCTATGCATAAATAAATAATCTTTAAAAAAGAAAGAAAGTGAACTGCTGCTACCTTACACAAAAGATTTAGTTAAGACTATGGTGCAGAAATGAGGAAGGATAATTAGCTTGTGCTCGTAAGGACAACAGGCAAGAGGCTGCAGTACTAAGCTTGGGACAGAAAGGAAGAGGGTACTTGAGAGAACCAGGGAGCAGGAAAAAGAGCTACTACCCCATGGTAAAAGATAACTCTTTTTTTTGCTGACAATGAAAATCATCTCTACGATGTTTTCTTATTCTTGCATGACTCACTCAAGATTCACAGTTCCAGGAGAGAGAACCTGCTGGTTGAGATTAAGTCACATTTTTGACCTGTGGGTCTACCAGAAAAAGGACCTGGGTCCCTTGGCTCCCGAGTCAGACAACAGCACTTCCATCCCATGACCACATGCAATGGAAGAGAGGTAGTTTCTAGAAAGGAAATCAGGGGAGGGCAAGTGGCTTGGGCAACCCATAAAGATCAATGTCCACAAAGGAACAAGGAATTTGGATTGGATTGAATTATTTTCATTTCAGAAATGTCATACGGAAGTCAAGTCTAAAGACAGCTTCATGAATCCATCAAATAAAATCCATTGCATACTTACTCGTCATAAGAAATAACACATAAGAATTTACATTAGTATACACAAAAAAGTAATTTCCTGTGGGTCAAAGAGATGGTCTCTGTGTTTTCTCACATTTATGTTGGGGAGTCTTTGAAAAGTGTAAAAGCAGGATTAACTTTGAATGGGGATACAGACAAAGCATGGTTACCTGGGGAACAGAAAGAAAGGTGTTAGCATTTAACATATGTCACCTGCAGGTCTATTTATTTGTAGAAACTTGGAATTGATTTTTAAGCCCTTTCAGGAACCTGTTCTACCCCCCTCCTCCTTTTTTTGTTAATTCAACTTCCTCCTTCCACTCCACCAGGTAGTTGTCTGCATAATGGATTAAGTATTTGAATAGGCAAAAAAAAAGCCACATATTTTTACTATGTTTCTCTCTCTCTAGCTATATCTCCCCTGTTTTATGCATGCTGCTCATGGGCTTCAGTCATAATAAAGATTCATTTTTCAAGAGGGACCATCGACATTATGAGAGCTGTAAAACCATTCAGCTTCCATCATTCTTCTTATAATTAGCAAGGAATGGGCTGAGGGCAAGATAAAATATATGTATTTCTGATATGCTTTTTTGGTTTCCATTTTTTGCAGATGACAAGGAAGATTGAGCTGTTTCTTGTCTCATTTGATGAGCTGAATATTGTCAGGAAGATGTCTTTATTAAGACTGTGTGAGATGAAGACAGAACATCAAGAGGAAGTAGAAAGCTTCCTCCTGGTTCTCTGGATAGGGGTCATGGGTCTTGCAGGATGATCTATGAAAACAAGAGTAGTTTCTAGTATTTTATGTGAAGTGGTCATTTCTAAGGATTTGAAACACCCAAAGAAAACATTTGTTGGGTCATGACACCCCATTTTGTGATCTTAGTGCTCTGACCCTCTTTACAAAGCAATAATCATTTAGACAGACTTTCAATTTTAGGTCTTTAGGCCATAAAGCACAGCAGAGAGGTATATGGCAATTAGGAAAGGGCAAAGGTGGATATGACTGGAAATGAGTAGGAGGGACATCCCCACTATAACGATTTTTCCTAGAATGATAATTTCCAGTTGAGTCATTTCTGCAGTACCTATTAATTTGATCCTCAGTCACTTAAAGTTAAAGGAAAAACGACTCAAATAAGAGTCCTTTTACCATGTAGTATTCCTCATTTCCCTGCTCTTTACTCCCAGACTGAGATCTAAATAGTTTTCTCTCTGTAATTTCTTAGATTTCCTTTTTCATGTTTCGAAAAGCTTGTCAAATACCCCTTCTCAGGATTTATTCTTGTGTTTGATTCTTTCCCACTTTTCAAGTTATCTTACACCCTTCACACCGTCCATATTATTATTTTTCCTAAAGTAAGGAAGAATCTCAGCAACCCCTGAGGCAGCTTTCTTTCTGCAGGATGTGGCCAGAAAATGGTGTCACTTCCGGGAACTTACATCGTGCTCGTGATGTAGTGAGAGGAGAAGGCTGGCAGAGCGCAATCAGAACCCACAGGCTAACGGAGAGTGATGGCTATTCTGGACAAGTTGAGTTTTCCAGTTGAGTCATTTCTGCAATAGTACTGATTAATTTGACTTTGATTAATTTAGTTATACAGTGTGATAACTAGGATGCATCTTTAATAATAAACGGTAGATGCCCAGACTTTGCTTCTCAGTCATCATGATAACATAGGACATTTTAAGAGCAGCAGATATAAAATGCCAGGTACAGTCTGAGTAACCAAAGAACTCAGGTGAAGAAAACTGTGCTGCTAAGATGAATAATTACTCTTTTCTTTACTTTACCTTTAAAAATCGCTGGTTTTGGGCCCTCCCTGGTAGCACAAAGGGTTAGGACACAGCACTGCAAGCCATACTCTGCTGCTACCGTGCAAGTTCGATCCCCAACCCAGAGCTGACCCACATGGCACAACAGACCTCTACTTTCTCCCCACCTGCTCCCTTCAGCAGTGTACTTTGTGGGTCTGTCTGTTCTGCTTCCCACTCTGTCTCTGGTGAATCCTCTCACTGCCCCTAAACCTCTGGCCTGTACCCCAGTTCTATGTGCAAAAATAAATAAGTCTTTTAAAAAAAAATTGCTGGTTCCAAAAAAAAAAAAAAAAAAAATCGCTGGTTCCTCCCAAACCACTAGGAAAATGCCCCTACACCTTTTTAGCCACCACTGATTCTTTTTGCCCTTCCCAGCTAGTACTGTTGAGAAGTAGAGAAATAGCCTAACACTTGGGATCAAGGAGTTTTGTCACATTTAAAAAGAAATGTACTAATCATACTAGAGAAGAGGGAGGGAAGGAACGGACCATGACAGATCATTTTAAAACAAAGCACATACAAATATGGAACACATTCAATTAAAATTTCTCATTTAAAATTACTTCTAGTGTCAGGAAACCTTTACCAATTTATATGTGTCAAACTGAAGATAACTCAATTACAATATTAATACATCTAATCAACAAGAGTTTGTTGAATTTCTATTGCCAAGTACTCTTCTAGTTGCTGGAGAAGGCAGTGATGAAAGTTCTCTTATAGGCCTTATATTGTAGTGGTGGTAAGAAGTTCTCTTATAGGCCTTATATTGTAAAGTTCTCTTATAGGCCTTATATTGTAGTGGTGGTAAGAACACAGAGACAACTACACAAGTGAATTATAATAGTGAGCTGGTGAGGAATGTGACAGAGAAAAATCAATTGGGTTGGGGAGAGAAGTGGTGGTGGTAAGGTATATAGGTGCAGGTGGCTATACTGGTACTGCCCAGGTGACTCCTCCATGGGAAAGTGGTATTTGAGTAAAGATCGAAAGTGAGAGCTGTCTATGTGGACGTTTGGGGGAAAAGAGGCCAGGCAGAAGACAAAAGTCTAAGGAAGGTGTGTGCTTCGTGTTCTTGAGGAAAGGCAAGGACATCATGTGGCTGATCCTGAGAAATAAGTTAAGTGTGCAGGGTGGGGGTGGGGTCTGTCAGTCCTTGTAAATACTCATGGAGGACTTTAGACTGAAAATCATGTGGAATGTTTTCAGAATACATTTTTGGGGCTGGAGACCAATTCTGGGGGGGGTCACAGGTCAGGTGTGCTATGACAAAATAAGTGTTTTATAAACAGCAGCTATTTATTTTTCATAGTTTGCAAAACTCGAAGTCTAAAGTCCAGGTAACATCACTGGTCATATTCTGGTGAGGACCCTCTCTCCATACCCACAAATGGCAGAAAGATAGAGACAGCTGTCTGGGTGCCCTTTTATAAGGCCACCAATCCTGATGGAGCTGGAAGGGATTGTGCTCAGTGAAATAAGCCAGAAAGGAAAAGAAAAATACCGGATGGTTTCATTTATAGGAGGAATATAGGGGGCCCAAGTAAGGGGTTGGGTGGAAAAATGGTAATTAGAACAAAGTAAAAATTGAAAACACTCAAAAGGCAATGATAAATTTGAGACATTCTTTGGGGATGGTGGGGGTGGGGAAGAAAATGGGCAGGAAGAGCACAAGGGACTCTGATTATGGTACACAGGTAAACTGGTGGTGGGAACTCCTTGGGGATCAGACATGAGAGGACAAAGCATACATTGTATGAAAATTAATAATACTGTAAAAAAAAAAAAAGACCACCAATCCTACTGATAGGCTCCATGCTCATGACCTAATTAGCTCCCAAAGACCTCACCTTCAAAAACCTAACATAGGGGATAGGATTGCAATACATGCATTTTGGGGACACGAACTCTTAGTTCAGTGCAGGGTTTATTATAATGTTTAAAGATAGATATGATGTGACTGGGATCTGATTTTGTATCACTTGTGGTAGTAGGATGTACTTGGCTAATACAAATGAAACTTCTATGAACATTTATGTGCAAATCTTTGTATGGAGATAGACATACATTTACCTGAGAGACATAAATACTTTGGAGTAATATGGCTGGGTCATATGATAACCACATGTAACATTTTAAGAAAGTGTCAGACTGTTTTCTAATTGTTTCCCAACAATCCTGTAGGAGAACTCCAGTTGCTCCACAGTCTTGCACCTTTTACACGCTTTAATTGTCGCCATTCTAGTAGCTATGTAGTAGTGTCTTATTGTTTGAATTGGCATTCCTAGTCACTAGTGGAGGTGAGGTATCTTTTCATTTGCTCATTTGCCATTCATGTCTCTTTTTTGGTCAGCTGTCCGTTCAAATACTGTAGGCAGTTTTGAAAGGTGGTACATTGGCTTTCTTATTGTTGAGTCTTAAGAGTTCTTATACATTCTGACTATAAATTCTTGATAAAATATATGATTTGTGGGCCCTCCCTGGTGGTGCAGCAGGTTAAAACACAGAGCTAAGAAGCTAAAGCCACTTCAGCATGAGTTCGATCCCCACCCTGGAGATGACCCACATGACCCACATGATGTGGCAGACCTCTCCTGACCCACCCGCGGCTCCCCTCAGCAGTGTACTTCGTCAGTTGGCCTGTTCTGCTCCCCACTCTGTCTCTGGTGAAGCCTCTCACCACCCCTGTACCTCTGGCGTATATAACTGAATCCACCAGTGGTGGTGTTATTTTGAATAAACTGTCACCTGCTAAAGCACTTAAAAAAAGTTTTAATTAAACTCTCCAATGCACTTAATTTTCTTGACATGCACCCGAATTTATGTTTATCCTTTTACTTCTCTGTGAAGGTCTAACCTTTTTTGCAAGGCAGATTTACTGGCAACAAATTCCCTCAAGTTTTGTTTGTTTGTTTCTCTTTCATTTTTGAAAGGTCATTTTTAG
The DNA here is from genome assembly GCF_000260355.1 of Condylura cristata. Lineage (NCBI taxonomy): Eukaryota > Metazoa > Chordata > Mammalia > Eulipotyphla > Talpidae > Condylura > Condylura cristata. The sequence goes on from NW_004567137.1 coordinate 8,818,271, forward strand.
GATGCAGAATTCCAGCTAGGTGAATTTTTTTTTTTTACATTAACATTTTACATGTTCTGAAAAGTCAGATGTAATACTTATTTTCTTCTTTTTTCTTGATTTCTTAATTTTCTGTAGTTTGAATGACATGTTTAGTTGTAGGGTTTTTGTTCTCCCCATTCATCCTGCTTGGTGTTCTCTGAGCTTCCTGGACCTGTGGTTTTGTGTCTGACATTAATCTAGGGAAATTCTCAGTCATTATTACTTCAAATTGCTTCCGTCTTTTCTTTCTTCTTCTAGTTTACATTATATATGTTACACTTTTTATAGCTGTGCTACAGTGCTTGGATATTCTGTTCTCTTTTCTTTTATTTCTCTTTGCTCTTCAGGAAGTTTCTCATCATATTCTCAAATTCAGAAATTCTCTTCAGCAGTATCCAGTTCACTATATCACCCTTGATTTCTGTTATCATGTTTTCCATTTCTAGCATTTCCTTTTTGTTGTTTCTTAGGATCTTCATCTTTTTGCTTACATTATCCATCTAACCTTATATCTTGTCTACTTTCTCTATCAAATTCCATATTAGCTATTAAAATTTTTGATTGGATAACCCAATAATCCTGCTATGTCTGCCTTTGGTTTAGATAGTGTCCAGTTCTTTCCAGCTGTTTTTTGCTTTTTAGGATGCCTTGAAACCTTTTATCAAAAGGTGGATCTGACATCTTGGTAAGAGGGTGGTGGTAAAGAGCTGGTAAGAGGGAGGAGGGAAACATTGTGTAGCCTCAGCGTTAGGTTTGTCTTGGTGAGCCGATGGCTGGACTTCCCTACGGCTTCTCAGTACCCTCACTCCTTACATGTACAGGGGAGCTGGAAATCAGCATTTCCCTTTCCTCATGTCAGTTAGGCATGGATAAAACCTGAGTAGGGCAGGCTCCTGTTAAGGTTTCTTTGGCGATTAGATCGCCTTAAGAAGGATAGAATGGGGCCCTTCCTAGTGGTTCAACAGGTTGAAACACAGCACTAGGAAACTGGCTGGCAGTAGCTTCAGCTCCCCCACCAGGGAGGTGACCCACATGGCGCGGCAGACCTCTCCTGTCTTGCCCTCTGCTCCTCGGCAGTGTACTTCATTGATGTGCCTGTCCTGCTCCCCACTCTGTTTCTGGTGAAGCCTCTCACTGCTCCTGCAACTCTGGCATGTACCCCAGTTCTGTATGCATAAATAAATGAATCTTAAAAAAACAAAACAAAACAACGAAAACCCTTCAGCAAGTTATTTAAAAACAAAAAGAAAAAGAAGACTAGAACGAAATATTTCAAATGGTTCCTTATGGGAACCAATGGGTGAGGGGACTTTTCCCCATTATTCACTCACAAAGAGATCTCTTCTACGAATAGGGAATAGGACGAATAGGACTCTGGCTCAGGAATCTTTAACTCTTTAAGCTGTCCACAGGGAGCCGTTAAGAATTTGCCAGTTCAGGTTTTCCGCCCACGTTCAGTGGTTGGCTTTGCTTGAGTTTTGCTCAAGTCAGTTGTGTTTCTCTGTATCTTCTTGCTTGTCTCTCTAATTTTTGGAATAACTATTTGTCCCATGACCTCATTTGTATGACAGATTTAAGAAATTGTAGGATGGAGTGGTGAGTTCTAAACTCTTTATGAGCAGGACACAGAAGACTTCTCATTCTGCTTTAAAAGATCAATGAGGTTAGATGCTCAAAAGCTAATGCATATGTGTTTAAGAAGAGAAAATCACAGTGAAATATAATTTGAAAAACTGATAGCTACATTAAAATGCACATAATACAGAAAAAGCTTACCCTTCAAGGTCCCTTTGAAGGCCTGTGGAAGAAACAATGCTCTTATGACAAAATAGCTAAACATATCCCCCAGCTTAGTCAAAGTCTGTATATGAGTTTTGGCTATACATTCATGCACCATAATATAAGGTAGCAACAATGTAAAACTGTATTTTAATTCCTCTGCTGTGGCAACTAATACATATTTTTTCAGCAAATGAAATAAAAAAACCAAAAACCAAAAACCCAAACAGGAAAAAACTGATGAGATGTTTACCAAGTGGTTGAACAATAAAATATCATGTTATTTTTTCTGTAATTGTGTGAATTTTAATGTAGTTATCAATTTTTCAAATTATATTTCACTGTGATTTTCTCTTTCTTAAACATAAACTCACCTTTGGGCCTTTGTTCCCAACTTTATACTTTTGTGGTGTTTTTCTTGAAGAGTGCTTTGTTAAGCTGAAAAACATTGGGTCCCATGAAATCTTACTCCTCCTTTGGTTAGAGGACCTAAAAATATTTCCCTTCTGAGATGGTCAGGTGTTTCTCTGTTAACATAAAGATAATTAAGCACACACACATTAGTCTTCCTCAACATGTCCTCCAGCATTTACAAGCTAATTGCTCAGCTATCTCCTACACTGCACAGGTTGGCCTGTGAATGTGCAGAAATAGGGCTAAGGAGAACTTTGACCCTCCTCCCTCTGGAGATGGATCTTTTCCCTCCTGGCCCAGGTAGGCAGCATCTGGTGAAAGATGAGTCAGTGTTGAGTCAGCTCAAAATAGTTGTGGAGATGGAGCTGGTTACAAGACTAAATAAAAATGAACATAGCTAGAATCCTAAATTGAGTGTTAAAAATACAACCAGAAGATATCAGATGCATAGGAATAGCCTAGTGAACACAAAGAAAGAACAAGAGTCCCTGAGCTGGAGTTTCAGAAAGTGTTGAGCATCAGACACTAAGCACTAACCACTGACCAACCACCTACGAATAACCAACCACGCAACTAACCAGCAACCAACCAACCAACTACCAACTCACCAAACAAGAAATCCCAAAGGAAATAAAAGGAGAATCAGACAAAAGCTAAACTGAATGGAGGGCTTATGCTTAGGTAGGACTCTGAGGAATTATTTGAAAAGAAAAACTGGTTCTCTTTTAATCAGTTTTGATATGTGAAGTCAAAACCTTTGCTACTTGTTTTTGTTTGGCCTCAGATTTTGGTCTCCTTTCCACTGTGCTCCAATATCCAGTGAGTGGAAATAAAATTGTTCTCCATAATTCCCACAGAGGATTTGCCACTGGATCCCTCTGAGACTTCCTTCTCCTTACCTTTGCTTTTGAGGCTTACTTACTTCTGCTTTGATGGAGCTGGGAGTTGCGATTTCTACCTGGCAGCTCAAGTAGCTGAAGCTCTTTGATGTTTCCATCATTGTGGAATAATTAAACTAATCTACAGGTTATGAAAGATCTGCTACAAAAGGACATGTGAGACATGATAAGAAAATCCTACATTTAAGGACAAAACACAAACAACTAACACAGACAAGGTAATAGTGTGGTTGAACACCAAACTTCATAAAAGGCTATAAAATAAAAAAACCCCAAAGCCTCAACATTTATTCTATGTTATTGGACTGTCCCTTGACTCTTAAAAAGATTCTAAGATTCCTTAGAGTTTTGACAGCAATCAGGTTAACGGAATAAAATGTAAGGCATCAAAAACTGAGGCTTCTGAGCTGCATTAAGAAGCCAAGGCTGAGTATTTTAGCAAAATCCCCCCAAGTCTCTGCAAGGTGTTACCTTCTCTAGAGAGCTACAGTAATAGGAGCCAATCTACTGAGTGTCACAAGATGCTTGCTTTGAAATATTTTGCATTTCTGAGATGAAGGGTGGGCTTTAACACTTTGGCAAAGGCATTCTTCACCAGTCTGCATTCTGGTCACTATGAGAATTCTATTTTTAGAAAAAGGTCTTTTAAAAAGAATCACAAACACAGATGTAAAAAGACATATCTTGAATCTGATGTTTTTCAGATCTCATTCTTGGGAAATGAGATGCTAATTTCAACGGAAAGTTCTATTTTGCCTCATTGAAAGGGAAGAAAGGAAACAAAACAAAAAAGAAATGCACCCTAGCAGATTCAGGAAAAACTTTTCTTTTTTATTTTAGGAGTAGAGAAAATGTAAGGGTGGAGAATTGTTTGTTGGATCCTGCTAAGACTGTACTTCATATTTTTTATTTAAATTTGGCTCATATACTTAGAGGCCTCTTCATAAAGAAAGGGAAGCAAATTTTTTTTTTTAAAAGGAAGGAAAAAACAATACCTAGAAATGCTTATGGTATCTAACAACACTCTTGCTGCAGACGAAATGGCAGCAATCTTTGACTTACAGTGTTTCTTTCATGCCCAGTATCTCCTGCCACAGAGGGAGGAAATCCTGAAAAACCAGAGAGTCAGATGTGCAAGCCAGTTAAAAGCAAACAAACCTAAGCAATTAAGCATTTTGAGGACACAATCCCGTGTGCAAAGCTTATATTTGCTGCCGTACGCATGATCCCAAATCTTTTGCTAAGCATGTGACTTGACGTTTCCACAAACCTGTCACTTTGCGTGGATTTTTTTTTTTTTTTAATCTTTTGCCTTGTTATTGAAGTTGGCTTTGGAGATCTTGGCTCTGGAGGGCGGGGTCCTTGGGTTCACTCTGGTAAACTTTCACCAGAGCTCCCCTTTCAGGGGCATAGGCGAGTTTCTCTACAAGACAGACCTTATCGTTATACCCCAAAAGGGCAGGTTTGTTATCAAAGGGAGGGAAGTAAAAGGATGCTTGCTCAGGCAGAAGTGGACAGAAAAAGCTGCCCCCGAAACGGACAGGTTTGCTAAGAGAGGCCTGCATGGCCACCGGCTGGCAGCCAAGGGAGAGCTGCCTCTGCTGCTGTGCCAAGGGAGGGCAGTGAAGAGAAGCCCTGGCTTGGTCACAGGGCACAGGTGGGCAGGAGGCCCGCTGCTCCGGCTCTACAAAAGGAGAAGGTTGCATTAGAGAAACACCTTCAGAGTGCAGGTGGGCAGAGTCCAGGCAGGGCAGGAGTTACACAGATGTAGTCTTCTCTTTGGGAGGGGCTCATTCATCTGTGGAACTGTTAATATTTATTAAATTTCAGTAATTTTCAAATCTGAAAAAGACCAGAATTTTCTAATGGTCCTCGGTTTCCATATCCTTTTTCCTTTGTGAGAGCCTGGTTTCTGGTCTTGTGGTGCCTCCTTTCCCACTTTCCTACTTTTAACTCCATCATTATCTCTTAAGAGTAAGAAATAAGAAAGCTCTTTTCTGCTAAAGGGCAGATTTTCTAGACAGAAACCTCATTGCTCTAAGCGATTTACTGTGATTTATATTTATCCTTCCAGCAGCTGCAACTCAGAGGTACTTTGTCCAGGGAGGAGAGGGACCAGTTGGAGAGCCCACCCAAAGGTGGAGGTATGACCAGCGGGAGCATCAGCATCTGAGGAGAAGCTGTCCCAGTGATGGAGGAAAGAACAGGAAACCTGAAGGGGAATCACAGGATTAAAACCTGACTCACACAGGAGGTGTGGGTAGAAGGGTTTGACATGGCCACTAGCCCAGCTATAGAGATCAAGATGCCTAGGAGACCTATCCCTTGGCCTAAGGCCCAGGCAGGTATCAAGCTGCTGTAGAATTGTCTGGAGCACAGACCTGAGGGTAAAGAGACAGAGATTGGGCTCCTTTCTGATTCCACAAATAGGCCACTCCACAAACAAATGAGTCCCTTCTAAAGACAAGAAGACTGTATAAGTACAGTCCCTGCACTGGTCTGGGGCAACCTGTAGTCCTGCCCTCCTGTGCTTATACAGGTGGTTTTTTCTAGCAACTCTCTCCCTCCACAAGACACAGCCTCCTGCCTGCCTGTCACCTGTACCATGCCAGGGTTTCTCTTCACTGACCTCCCTCAGAAGCCTCAAAAGAAGCAGCTTCCTCAATGCCGCCTGCAACTGTCACAAAGTGGTCCGTAGGAAACCCGGAAGTTCTAGTTCCCTGGGTCCAACCAAAGGAGGGTGGAGCTGAGGAGGGAGGAGAAGAAAGCTAGAGAGAGGAGAATGAAGAGGAAGGAAGCAGAATGGAGAGTCAAAAGGAGACCTGAGGGAGGCACATGGAGCAGAGATATGTGAAGAGGGGGCTCTTGTGTCTTGGCCCTGGGATGGTTGAAACAGATGTAGGTGAGAGACCCATGTGAAGATGTTCACTGTGGCAGTGTTTATCTTGATTTTGCTCTTTTCTCCCAGACTTGTCAGGCCATTTCTGACCCTTTTCCATGGGTCCCTGCCGGAAGGTGCTTTAGACTTGTGGCGGGCTTTTGTTTGAGCCAATCCAGTTTGGGTGGACTTTTACCCAAAAGGAGATGGATAACTTTGGGGGTTTGATTTAGAAACTGTATTCTCAGTCTTTTCTGTAGTGTACACTCATTATACTAAAGCCCCTTTATTAAATAAAGGTCTTATATGCTTGTCTTGCTGCAGCAGATGGCAGAACCTATTTTGAGCAGGCAGGTTTGGAGGTTCTGGGGTACCTTTTCTGCTCTGTAACACCACCATGCAAGCCTCTCAGCAAATTTGTCCCTTCCGGGGCAACTATTTCTGCCCACTTGTGTCTAAGCAAGTGTTCTTTATTCTTCTGTCCCTTTCCCCTAGTAAACTTGGTCTGTAAATTTAACTAACGCCTCTGTCTCGAGGAGAAACTTACTTGTTAAGCTCGCTGCGTGTCGCTGAAAGGGGAGCTCTGGTGAAACTGTTTGCAGAAAGTGAACAGCAGTGCACACTCATCTCCAAAAACTACATCACCAGGAGGCTCATGTAGTTTGTGGTGAGTGACTGAAAGGTTAAGCGCAGTAGAGAGCACACAAAGAGATAGTGAGGCCAGTAACCCCAAAAGTAGGTTTACTTCTATTGCCGGTCGAGTTCCACTGACCCCAGAGAGTTGAGTTCAGAGAAGTCGCACTAAAGGAAGGGTGAATGGCTAGGTGGAACATTTTGACAAGGAACTGAAACTTATTTTTCTGCCCAGGCCTGTGTTAACCGGTGGTGACAAACAAGTCATGAGGTTATCGCTCACTAAGATCTGCTTCTGCTTGGGGCAACTGCTCCTTCCCTATGCCTATGTTTGTCTGGTGCTTGACCCTTACAGTCACCACAGAATGTAGGGACTGGTGACATCAGATAATTGAGGGAAGAAGTTTCAGTTCTGTGTGCATGGAGTTGCAAAGGAAATCATTCCATATCTTCTGGGTTCCTTTAGGCTGACAAATAATCAAACTAGCACCAGACGGATTGATCGAGAAAAAGTCAAAGATCAGTTGAGTGACAACTGCATGCTTCCTGTCTACCTGGGGGAGACCCAGCAGGACTAAGATGCTGACCCACAAGGCTTTAGAAACCATTTAAATAGCCTAGCTCTGATGAGGGGCTTGGGGGAAGGAAGGAGAAATTCAGTGATTGGGAAAAGAAAGGTATGCAGATGTAAGTCTGCCTTCTTGGAAAAGAGACAAGGAGATTAGATCTTCCTGGGAGAGACCCTTACTGAGAGCCGTTTGCATAGAAATGGTGGAGGAGAAAAGTCGAAAAGTGGGAAAGGAAAGCACAAGGCCAGAATCTGGCTCAAGCAATGCAGGGAGCTGCAAGTGGGGGTAGAAGTGATAATCCTTAAACCCGCTGTAGAAATGAGAAAGCCTTAGGCGCCAGTGCCACAGCAAGTATGGGACTGCTACTGAGAGTACCCAGCAGCGAGGCACAGCCCAGAGGGGGGAATGGAGATTGAGGGCCATTGTAACAATCACTCCTCCTTAGAAATCAACCTCAAGGCACCCAAGAAGTAATTAGGTTAACAAAATATGAGCCCCTCCCAAAGAGCAATTCCTGCCCTGCCTGGACTCTGCCCACCTGCACTCTGAAGGTGCTTCTCTAATGCAACCTTCTCCTTTTGTAGAGCCGGAGCAGCGGGCCTCCTGCCCACCTGTGCCCTGTGACCAAGCCAGGGCTTCTTTTCACTGTCCTCCCTTGGCACAGCAACAGAGGCAGCTCTCCCATGGCTGCCAGCCGGTGGCTATGCAGGCCTCTCTTAGCACACTGTCCGTTTCGGGGCAGCTTTTTCTGTCCACTTCTATCTGAGCAAGCATCCTTTACTTCCCTCCCTTTGATAACAAACCTGCCCTTTTTGGGTATAACTAAAACGTCTGTCTTGTAGAGAAACTCGCCTGTGCCCCTGAAAGGGGAGCTCGGATGAAACTTTACCAGAGTGAACCCAAGGGCTTACTTTCTGAACTCAGCATCTGAGTCATCAAACTAACTTCAGAAATATTAGAAGAGACTTCCACTCAGCCTTCAGAAGCCCTGCCACGAAATGAACCTCTTGTCAAAAAGACAGATTTTGGGGGGGCAGAGTTTTGCTCCCTGTGTTAGCAAACATAGAAGATGCTGAAACAGCAGCTGGCCCAGGCCAGCACAGTTGAAGTGGGGAGGCCGTGCCTGGGGTGGGAGGCATGCTGGCACAGGACATGAAACTTAGCAATAAGGTATGTTACAGGGCAGGGAGAGAGGCACCAGTGAACCCCCAAATCTGCCTGCTCTAAATAGGTTCTGCCATCTGCCGCATCAATACAAAAATATAAGATTTTAATGAAAAGGAACTTTAATACAGTGAGTATACAATACAGAAGACAAAGAATATAACTTCTAAATCAAACACCTGAAGTTACCATCCCCTTGTGGGCAAAAGTCCACCCAAAAGGGATTGGTCCAAAGCAAGGCCTGAAAGCTCTGCACAAGACTAAAGCACCTTCTGGCTGGGACCCATGGAAAAGGGTCATAAATAGCCAGACAAGACTGGGAGGAAAAGAGCAAAATCAAAATCAATATAAACACTGCCATAGTCCTCCCCAGGGGTCTCTCACCCACATCGCTTTCAACCAGTCCAGGGCCAAGAAATGAACACAGTGTGCTCCATGTGGCTTCCTCAGGTCTCCTTCTGGCTCTCCACCCTCTTCCTTCTTCCTCAGATTTCTTTTCTTTCTCTTCTCAGCTCCACCCTTCTGGGTGGGGCAGGCAACCTGGAGCTTCCTCTTTTCCTAGGGACCACCCTGTTACAGGTACATTTTAGACTCTGCTGCCTGGTATATCCAAACCTAGGTCTATATACAGTCTGCTCTGATGATGATGTTCCCCAGGACTCAGGTAGCTGGAATCAGGGTCTGCAACTGAGAAATGTGGTTTCTGATAAAGAGCCCCTTACATGGTTTCCCTGAATCCACTCTGTCCCAGTCCAATCTATCTTTTCAAGAGGAGTTGGAGAAGTTTTTAAAAACATGTTAGATAATTTACCCCTCTGTTTCAATTCCAGGTGTTCAGTTTCAATTCCAGGTGTTCAGTTGGTCTTTACTCTAAAACCAAACCCATGGCTGATAACTCCCTGTGCAAACACTTCCTAGTTGGTCTACAGTCTCCCTGCTGATTCCTGCCCTCCAGTCAACCTCTTAGCAAGTGACTACAAATAAATTGTACACATACACAAAGAATTTTCACAAGACCTAAGTCAGTTTTTCAACAGCAAATCTACATGTGAAAAAAAAAAAAACAACTAGAGAAACAAAAACCACATTTGTGCTTATGGTAGTCAGTGCCATAGGGAAGCCAACTTTACCCATGGGGCTGACTAACACGGATGGCTCCAATCCTGCCATGTCTGATGCCAAATCTGTTACAGGGCAGGGAGAGAGGCACCCCTGAACCCCCAAACTTGCCCACTCTAAATAGTTTCTGCTATCTGCTGCATCAAAACAGGACATGTAAGTTCCTTTAATAAAAGGAACTTTAATACAATTAGCGTGCAATACAGAAAAGACCAAGAATAAAGTTTCTAAATCAAGCCCCCAAAGTTACCCATCCCCTCTTGGGTAAAAGTCTACCCAAAAGGGATTTGCCCAAAGCAAGGCCTGAAAGCCCGCCACAAGTCTAAAGCACCTTCAGTCAGGGACCCATGGAGAAGGGTCACAAATGGCCAGACAAATCTGGGAGAAAAAGAGCAAAATCAAAAACAAGATAAAAGCTCCCACAGTGAACCTGCTCATGGGTCTCTCACCCACATCAGTTTCTACTAGTCCAGGGCCAAGAAACAAGAGCTGCTTCTTCACATGTCTCTCTGCTTCTTCACATGTCCCTCTGTCAGGTCTCCTTCACATGTCCCTCTGTCTGGCTCCCTACCCTGCTTCCATCCTCCTCAGTCTCCTCCCTACATTCTCCTCCTTCCTGCGCAGTGCCGCCCTCCCCTGGGTCACCACCCTCTTACCAGCAGCTGCTCAGTGCTGGTGTCCTGTTCAACACTGTCTACTCTGCCTGGATTTCTGGTCCTACTTAATTTGCAGAAGAAACAACTTGTCCTTCAATTTGCAAGTCCTATATTACTTTCTCCTGGAGGTGGGGACTAGGCAGGTTTCCCCTGTGAGGGAAAAATGAGGAGCAAATTCTGAGACAGTGAATGATGTGCTGAAAGAAATCTGCAGCCATCTCCACGCCAGCAAGGCCTCAGGTGGGTTGGATTAAAACTTTCAGCATAGCACAAATGACTTCCTGAACAGGGGAAGTCCTGTGGCCTGGTGGACCATGACAACACTGAAGGCAGTCATTCTCCTGCTTTTTCACTCCCAACTTGATCCCTGGTACTGCTGTAAGGACAGATGTTTATTCTTTCTCTCCCTTGCCTTTTCGCTTCTTCTAACTTCTAACTTCCTTTGCAAATAAGCCCCTTAAATTTCTTTGTGTCTGTTTTTGGGGCTTTTCACGAGTTCTTAGGACTCATACCTAGGTGACCTCCATTTCCCCTGTAACATCCCATTCTAGACTCTCATGTAATATTGCATTTGTCTTTAAAGCAGTTACTACAATTGTGATAAATACCTAACTGTACAAATAGTGAATTAAAATTTGTCTCCACTGTTGGTAGAAAGGCCTACATCCACATTACACATTTTTTTTTAAAAGATTTATTTATTTATTCATACAGAACTGGGGTACAAGCAAGAGATGCGGAGGGTGAGAGGATTCACTAGAGACAGAGCGGGGAGCAGAACAGGCAGATCAACGAAGTACACTGCTGAGGGGAGCAGCGGGCGGGTCAGGAGAGGTCTGCCACGCCATGTGGTCACCTCCCGGCAGGTGGGGATCGAACTCACATGGAATTGGCTTAAGCTTCTTAGTGCTGTGCCTTAACCCGCTGCGCCACCAGGGAGGGCCCACACATTTTTTTTTTAAGATTTATTTTTTATTTATTTATACATGCAAGAACTGGGGCGTAGGCCAAAGGTGCTGGGGAGACATAGGGGGTAAAAGGATTCACCACAGACAGAATGGGGAGCAGAACAGGAGGAGCTACTGAAATACACTGCTGAGGGGAGCAGCAGGTGAGACAGGAGAGGTCTGCTGTGCCTGTGGGTCAGCTCCTGGGGTTAGCTTGATAGCACAGAGACTTAACCCCTGCACCACCAGGGAGGTCCCATTCACATTACATTCTACTGTGCCTCCTTAACATAAGACTTTTGCAAAGTAGGTGGTAAGTAAATAGTAAATTAATAGTGTAGATGGTAGTAAATAAATAACGAATGATTTAATACATGAAATAAGGGCCCAACATCTCATCGTCATGTCTTAAATCACAACAGGTCAACAGTCTATGGGCTTATAAGGCCACCTTGCTGTACCAATTGGTTGTAGTCACACACACATCATATGAATTACACCCAGCAGCATAGATAGGGCTTACTTCATTAACTACAAAGTACATTGTTTCCCAAATCTCCTTTTTAGAGTTGGACTAAATATTACTTTTAGAGAATGAAATAGAAAAGACAAAAAACCCCACCACATCAAGTACTTTATTGGTGACATTTTCCAGTTTATCCTTAAGTCACTTGGTTTTAGTGCAATTTCCCACTAAGTCACATCACTCAACAAAACTGCAGTCTCAGTAGCCTAGAAACTTTGGAATGTTGCAAGAAAACCTTAGCTCACTGATCAAGGTATATATTGGATGGCAGAGAAACAATTAGTATTATATCAATTCACCAAGGGAAGGATGAGGGCATCCAGCGTTTCCTGTTTGTTTTACTTAGTCAAACAGTGAAAAACTGCTGGAAATGGCCTTATGGCCATTCCACACCTAAATGTCCCCGGATGTCTGCTTCCTCTTACTACTTTGTCCTAACTCCTACTATCACTCCCTTGGTTCAGACTCTGCATCCCTGTACAGGACTATTTTAATTGTCGAACTAATGGCTTTCTGGCCTCTTATGTCTCCTTTCTCTAGTCTGTCCTTCCACCTTGCAGCCAGAATCAGTTTTCTAAAATGTAAATACAGTGATTTAACTTCCTTAATTAAAGATCTTTTATGACTTTCAGTTGCTTATATGAGGGATACTAAAACTTAAACAGTAACAGCTGGGTCCTACTGTCAATTAAAAATATAAAAGAAATACATCAAAGGTATAAGGCGGGTGGGGTTGGCTGGAAGGGCCAGGGCTTTTGTCTCTTGACCCTGGAGTACCTGGGATCCTGTAGGCTAGGCCCTGCCTGGCCTCATTGACCTAGCAAAGGCCAGTCTCTTCAGAAAAGCTTTCACGAGTCTTCACATTCTGACCACACCTCACCTTTTCAGCATAACACCGAACGTCACTTCATCCGTCTAACCATCTGCCTGAACATTTTAATTCCTGGACTTGTAGCCATTAACCTGCAGTCTATGCTTTTCCATTGAGTTTTGCCCTGGCATCTGTTAGTGCTCAGTAGAGAAGGAATCCTCTGGTAAAACTGACAACCCACTTTGAATGTCATCTCTTCTGGAAGGCTTTTCTGACTCCCCCAGTCAGAGCTAGGTTCTCTCTGTTCCCTGTCACTGAACTTAATCCAGTGCTCAGCACACAGTACTATCTACCTTTCCTTACTGATCAGAAAATATTTTATTCTGATAAGTGAAACTAGTGCTTTCTGGATATAATGTCTGGATGATTCTACACTTCTCATGAAGTAAAATTCCAAGGAAGTAGGTCCAATATAACTTTTCTTCACCACCACCTGCCCCCGACACAGCATAGCTTCTATGGGCTGAATGTTTGTATTCTCCCACCTTACATTCATATATTGATGTCCTAACTCCCAGTGTGGTGATATTTGAAGGTGGGACCATTGGGGATAGTTAAGTCAGGAGGGAAGAGCCCTCTTGAATGGGTATGGGGCTTTTATGAGACCAGAGACCACAGGCAGTAGGTCCTATGGCTCCTCAGATTTGCCTCTTGCTTTGATTATATTGGAGGGAATGGAGTTGAGGGTGGAGGGGACAGGGCTTTGCTACCAGCCTCAGACCATCCCCCAAACATTTTTCTAGTGGAAACCTGCACAACTATCATCTGTGTTTGGCTGACACCATTTTTGGAACTTAGTTCCTTATCATGGGTCAACCATGAGCTTCCACATTCTCTAGAATTAGTCTGATTTGGAAGCCACTGAAACCCCTAGCCATCCTGTACCTGCAGTCCCTGCTTCTCTCATAGGGCTTCTATTTCCACCTGGACAATGTAGTGCTGGAGGGTATTAGTCACTTCTTCCCAGAACTGGCTGAGAGATGGGAGGGAACAAAAACAGGAGGAAATCAGAACCTCTTTCTCTTGAAGGTGTCCCACTAGTCCCTTGGCAGTGCCTCCTCTCTCCATTTCAAGAAATCCTGGAGGAGCAGGGTAAACCCTTAGTACCACAGTATCTTCCATGTCCTGGAGAAGCAACCTGTCCAGGCCCTTCATGCCACTTGCACGGAACACACCCCAAGAGAACCACTCCCTAGGTGAGCAGATATTCCTCAAGATGATGGGTAGACACTTGAGGGACCTCCGCTGACTGGACACCCCCAGGCCTGGCTGGGTGAGTCTCTCTTGGAAAGGCTTCCCAGTAGGCTGAAGGAGCAGAGGGAGGAGCCCAGGGTTCTTTGAGTAGCTCCTCTGTTTCTTACTAGTGTGGGGTCTTCTGCCAACAGTTAGCACCCAAGCAAGGAAACAATAAAGAGAGACGTGAGGGAGATGATGTCTCTGCCATGCGAGGATACAGGAAGGGTGACTGTCCAAATACCAGGGAGTAGGCTCCTGCCAGTGTGCTGGTGCTTCACCTCCAGGACTATGAGAAGTACATGTTGTTTATGTGACCCAGTGAATAGTACTTGTTATAGAAGCTTGTATTGGCTATTACCTGTATCCTTGAGAAGCTGCCTTTCTCTCTAATTCAGAGACATTTCAGCAAGACATGAGTATCTCCCAAGATATTTTTGGATCAGACTCTAGATCACTAGGAAGAGTCTAAGGGGATGAAGAAGTCATTCCTGAAGAGCTACTGGAGGAGAGAAAAAAGAAGTGTCAAGTCTTAAAATAAAAGGTGTTTAGAGAAAAATCGAGAGACACCCAGAACTGTTCCTTCTCATAAGGCATCTACTGAGCATGAGTTGCTTAAAACCCAAAACTCAATTGTGCAAGCAAGTAAAAAAGTTTAGATCTCTCAACTTCAATTTAATGACTTTTTAGAGACCCTATTCTTCCTGATGCCAGTAACTATAATTTTAGTCAATTCCTGGCAAACTCAGTCTCTTATTTTAACTTGGGCAATTTCCTGATTGTATTTGAGACTCTCGTGGCTATGGAGAGGAAGTCTCTGGGACTTGGTCAGTGGTCATCCATGCTGTCCCTTCCTGAGTCCACCAGGAATGGTTTCTTAATATAGTTGCAGTAGTGAGATGTTCACATCCCCACTAATCTTCAGCTTCCATAGTTTGCTTGACATGACTACAAAACTCTTTCAGGGCCTCACTTTCTGTGAAGTACTTTCTATGGGACTAGTTTAAGTAAAAAATTTCCTTACTAACTTAATTATGTTTGGTCTTATACGAAATTAGGTTATATTAGCAAATAATGGTAACGACCCCAAAATTGCATTATCTCCATAAATTCTGCTATAGATATTCATCTCATTACAAAAATATTTATCAACAAGCAGGCTCAGAAGCATTTATACAAACTGTTTTCTAAGGTCCATGAGGTCTGAGCGCTCATTCTTCTGGAGTATTCCAGCTACCTCTTTACAGGAAATATTTCTTTGACGCAGATAAGAGCAATGAGAAAGAATCCTTTGCTCTTAGACTGGTAGCAGGCAACAAGAAACCCCCAGCTCAGAGGTTGGACATAGGTTAATCTGCAGGTCAAGCCTCACGTATGTTACCCTTCAGGGTACATGTTACAGAACTGGGTGGAGCTTGCTATTATGTTCATTCATCCAAATATCTTGATCACCACTGATTTTCATAATGTGACCCCATTTCTAGCATTCGTTATACTAATTAGGAAGGCCTTTTGATGGGGTTGTGAATAACAGAAGGTATATATTCCTGTAGGTTGGCTCCTGATTTGAATGCCAGCTGATCACTGCTGGGATTCCATTCCTGATTTGGGGAATCACCTAGTCAGTTTGGACTGCTTAACAAAATTACTACAGCCTGGGGGTGACACAAGTAGTTACTTCTCACAGTTCTCACAGAGTTGGGAGTCCAGGATCCAGGCGTTAGAAGATGCAGTCTGCTGAAGTTCCTTTATCTGGCTTGCTAACAAACACCTTCTGCTGTGTCCTCATACGGTGGACAGCAGAGAAAGAAGGTCTGGCTCGCTCATGACCTGCCTGGCTTCCTTAGAGTCCATTTTTAAAAACCATCACAGCAGGGCTTCAATTTATGAATTTTGTTGAGACACAAATTTTAAGTTGGTGACTAACTGAACCTTGGGCTGTAACTTTAACAAATATGTCATAGTACTGTGGTTATGCTGAAGGAGTTTTGATTTGTCCTTAAACATAATAACTATCCTTTTGGGTGATGGTGGACTTAAGTTTAATTGCCTGGATTTGAGGTACAGAGTGGGGTGAAGATACATCAGTTAGTATTTCCAAATATTACTGTACCCTGTAAGTATGCTTCTTTCTCTCTTGAGAGGAAATGTAGAAGTCAATTATCTCATAAGTTACCAGCAGGAGATAGATAGATGACTCTAGAGAAATGTTAACAATTTTATTTGTTATAAGAGAGCCCTCTGATAAGTTGGGTAGGAGAAAATTTAAGCCGATATGATCTAAATTTAGAAAGCAAATCTTGGAACTTTTCCTTTTTTGGATAATGTAGTTTATCCCCATTTTAATTAATCATTACACCACAGCAAGTTGTCTTTTTAATTAATACATGAAAAGACAGTGATTATAAAGAACCTTGAGACATCTTAATTCCTAAGTATGAAAACCATGCATAGAAGAAAAATAATTTTAAGAAACTCAGTAGTAAGCATCTGACACATACTAAGATCTCACTCAGCATTAGTTTTCAAAAGAATGCCGGCCGAATAAATGAATATCTAAGACCGAAAGAGCACATGTTTGTGGCAATTCAGAAACAGATAAAGACACAGCAACCTTTTGGACACTAGAAACTTCTTGATGATTGAGGGGAATTTTTCTATGTAGAAATGATTATGATGAACACAACATTGTCGAAATCTGATGGACAAATCATGAAGCTAGACTCTTAGGATCTGTGGCTTTCTGATAGGGACAGAGAAATGCCAGGCAGACAAGCAAACTCCTCCAAGTCATTTTTTGTTTGTTTGTTTTGTTTTGTTTTGTTTTTTTCCACCAAGGGCTGTTGTCCACGTTGACTGCCAGAAAATAGAGTAAGATGGAAATTGTCGAAAGAAATTTAGAAGCATTTACTAAATTTTGACTCCTAAGCAGGAGTCAGTCCACTTTAAACATTATTCTAGGTCCTTTTCAAAATAATAAAGGAAAAGTTTAAAGGTCAAGTAATTTTACAAAGCTACAAACGATAGCAATCACACCGCCAACTACCGTGAGCTCTTCCTTCCCTCTCCTTCCTCTGGCCTTCCTCCAAAAGGGTTGCCCTTTTGAACACTTTCAGCCATTAGCATGCCTATGTAGTTATTTCCTCAATTTTCAATTTTAGGCGTAAACTATTCTTCCTTTGGAGGAAGAGAATTTAGCTTTCTATCCCTCCTGCTGCTTTCTTGTTTTCTCTTTGTAGGAGAAGAAACATAATTTTCCCTTTACCCTTCTGAGCTCTTGACTATGGACTCTTATGATGAAGCAGAATAACAAGAGAAAGTCTGTTTATGAACATATATTCCTCATTATATATACAGGAAAGATCCAGGAAAAATGAGTAGGTCTTCAATGTAGCATAGAATTCAGGCTTAAATGCCATCTTAAAAGGGAAAGGGGGGGCTCTTTCTGGTGGCACAGCAGTTTAAAGCACAGCACTAAGAAGCTAAAGCCACTGCAGCATGAGTTTGAACTCCACCCACCCCGGAAGTGATCCACATGGCCTGGCAGACCTCTCCTGACCCGGCCCGCTGCTTCCCTCAGCAGTATATTTCAGTACATCTGCCTGTTCTGCTCCCCACTCTGTCTCTGGTGAAGCTTCCCACCGACCCTGCATCTCTGGCCTGTACCCCAGTTCTGTATGCACAAATAAATAAATCTTTAAAAAAAAATAAAAGAAAGAGGGGGGCCCTCCTTTGTGGTGCAGTTGTTAAAGCACAGCACTAAGAGCTAAAGCCACCTCAGCATGAGATTGATCCACATGGCCTTCAGACCTCTCCTGACCCGCCTGCTGCTCTCCTCAGCAGTGTTCCACTGCTCCCCTCAGCAGTGTTCTTCATCAGTTCTGCCTGTTCTGTTCCCCAGTCTGTCTCTTGTTGAATCTTCTCACCCTCCACACTTCTGGCCTGTACCCCAGTTCTGTATGCATAAATAAATAAATCTTAAAAAAAAAAGAGGGAAGGGATTAAGTATTTTAGGGGAGAGTAAGTGATTTTTAGGAAGAGTGAGTGGACCTTCAAAGAGTAGTTGGGGTGTAAGATGGTCTGTGACAAAGTTTGTGGGAGTGTGATATGACTTCTGGTCTCCTTTCCTGTAACATGGTGGCCCCCAGGAAAAGGGAAGTTCCAGGTTCTCTGCCCCACCCAGAAGGAGGGTGGAGCTGAGCAGAGAAGAGAAGGAATCTGAAGAAGGAAGCAGGATGGAGAGCCAGAAGGAGACTTGAGGAAGCCACATGAAGCAGGGAGCATGTGATGAAGAAACTGTGCTTGTTTCTTGGCCCCGTGCTGGTTGAGAGTGATGTGGGTGAGACCCCTGGGGAGGTTGACTATGGCAGTGTTTATCTTGGTTTGATTTTGCCCTTTTCCTCCCTAGACCTGTCTGGCAATTTCTGACCCTTTCCTATGGGTCTGTGCCAGAAGGTGTTTTAGTCTTGTGGAGGGCTTTCAGGCCTTGCTTTGGGCCAATCCCTTTTGGGTGGACTTTTACCCGTGGGGGATGGGTAACTTCAGGCATTTGATTTAGAAACTATATTCTTGGTCTTTTCAGTGTCGATCACTGATTGCATTAAAGTTCCTTTCCATTAAAAGTCTTATATATATGTTTTGTCTTGATGTGGCAGATTGCAGAAACTTTTTAGAGCGGGCAGGGATGAGGGCTCAGGGGTGCCCCTTTCTCTGCTCTGTAACAGGAGGACTGTGTAAATCCTGTTTCCATCATGGACTACAATTACATTTTCTTGCTGGTTCAATCTTTTTTTCCTCCGTGGATTTTATTTTATTTTTTTATATATTTATCCCCCATATATCTTAAAAGTTTTGCAAGGAGGTATACATCTCTCAATATATTTAAAGATATCAGGCATTTCAGTGGTCTCAATTTTTCTTGGTGTATGCAGTTTGTGTTTGAATTGAGAACATATGAGACCTCCTGGGTTGTAGGCTGCTTGGTTTGAATCTCGACTACTCACTGACAAGTTGAGATGCTGCCCCAGTTTCTGCACCTATAAAAATGGAGGAAATAATAAGGTCTCTCTCATAAGGTTGTTGCAGTCATTTAGACACTAATAACAAAGCATTTAGAACAACAATAGACATATAATAAGTGGTAATTGGTAACATTCCTCCTGCAGCCTCAGGCTTCTGTTCTGGACTACTAGGATTGAGCGTTTCATAGCTTATGTTTTCTCCTTCTTGCTTCACTCATTTGGGGGGAGTACATCCATTGGTGAAATGTTTCCCCAACTTTAGCTTTTAAGGACCAAGATTATAGAAGCAGAGATTCTGGTTCAATAGGTCTGGTGGTGTTGGTGTGCATACAGAACAGGGGTACAGGCCAGAGGTGCGGGGGTGGTGAGAGGCTTCACCAGAGACAGAGTGGGGAGCAGAACAGGCAGATCTATGAAGTACACTGCTGAGGGGAGCAGCGGGCAGGTCAGGAGAGGTCTGCCGCACCATGTGGGCCAGCTCCGGGGTGGGTGGGGATCCAGCTCATGCTGCAGTGGCTTTAGCTTCTTAGTGCTGTGCTTTAACCTGCTGCCCCCACCAGGGAGGGCCTGCAAATCTGGTTTTTTTAATGGAGAATATTTAACTCAGCTCAGTGGGT
Organism: Condylura cristata; assembly: GCF_000260355.1. Taxonomy (NCBI): domain Eukaryota; kingdom Metazoa; phylum Chordata; class Mammalia; order Eulipotyphla; family Talpidae; genus Condylura; species Condylura cristata. The sequence continues at coordinate 8,837,618 of NW_004567137.1, forward strand.
TTTTTCTCTCTGGGATTGTCAATTTCTCTGAAGAGTAATTTTCTTATCTCTTGAGGTTTACAGCCAAGACAGCCATATTCTGACAACAAATTGGGGGGGGGGGGAACCACTGAAGATTTTGACATTCAGTTGGGAGAATTTTCATAGAAATTTTCTAAAATTTACTATGGCACACACCTAGTTCCGTTGATTGTTTAAGTTTATATTTGCATTGACTCCATTTCTCCAAATAAAAAATCCCAGTCATATGCTGAGTTGGTGACCTAGACACCTAGTTGTAGGGAACTGGGTAGTTGACTTAGAGATTTAATTAATTTTAACACCACAGTTTTAAGAACATCCCACTGTTGTCAGAGGTACTTTGTTTCTCGAGTTGCTGAGCCCTTTCAGGGTTTTGTGGGAGAATTTATGTATTTTTTTTTCTTACAGATTTATCATTTATGAGCTATTTACTTCAGTTCTTAATATGTTGTTACCATCTCATTATTTTCATTTCTTATGTGTTGTCCTTATGTGTTTATACACTTTATTTGGGTAGGGATGCAGGCAAAGAAGTATATTCTAGCTACTAGATTTCATGAGAAGTTTCAGAAAATGCATTTTTCAAAGTAAATTGAGATATTTAATGTGTATCCTCACACATGAATCTGATTAACGAAATACCATTTAAAAAAGATTTATTTATTTATACATACAGAACTGGGGTATAGGCCAGAGGTGCAGGAGTGGTAAAAGGATTCACCAGAGACAGAGAGGGGAGCAGAACAGGCAGATTGACAAAGTACACTGCTGAGGGGAGCAGCGGGCAGGTCAGGAGAGGTCTGCCACGCCATGTGGGTCAGTTCCAGGGCAGGCGATTGAACTAGCACTGAAGCAGCTGTGGCCAGCTTGCAGTGCTGTGTTTTAGCTGGCTGTGCCACCAGGGAGCAACTGAAATACCAGTTGTAACTGCAATGGTTCTTAGAAAAAACTTACTGTAATGCACCTGGTAATAAGACAAATTGTAAAAGGTGAATAAAGATAGCAGAGGAAGAAATGGACTTAGCTATGGAAAAAGGAAAGATGTCAAAAGAAATATATACCCTTGGAGGTTACTGGTCACTTCACTGACTGGTTGTTTTTTCTACTCTTGTTCAAACTAGAAAACTTGATATCATCCTCAAAAAGCCCCTTTAAAAAATCTAAATATTCTGGCCCTCCCTGGTGGTGCAGTGGGTTAAAGCACAGCACTGAGAATCTAAAGCCGCTTCCGCATGAGTTCGATTCCCGCCTGCCCTGGAGGTGACCACATGGCGTGGCAGACCTCTCCTGACCCGCCCGCTGCTCCCCTCAGCAATGTACTTCGTTGATATGCCTGTTCTGTTCCCCACTCTGTCTCTGGTGAAGCTTCTCACCGCCCCTGAGCATCTGGCCTGTACCCCAGTTCCGTATGCACAAATAAATCACAATATTAAAAAAAAAATCTAAATATTCAATTTCCCTCAAAAATGTATTTGACTTCTGTCCCTGTAGCTTTGACTCAGGTCTCTCTCACATGCACTATATATGTGGCCTCTCTGTACATTCATGACTACTGTGATTGTTACTCTTATGTGCCCATTTGACTGAGTCATGGGGTGCCCAATCATTTGGCCAAACATTATTCTGGGTGTTTCTGGTGGGTGTTTTGGTTGAGATTATGTGATAGGGTGGTCCCCAGGGAAAGGGAATGTTCTAGGTTCCCTGATTCACTCAAGGCAGGGTGGAGTTGAACAGGAAGGAGGAGAAGTTGTGGGAAGGGAGGAAGTAGGATTGAGAGTAAGAACAAGAGTTGGAGGAGACACATGGAACAGAGAGAAATATGAATAAACTGTGTTTGCTTTGGACCTGTACCAGTGACTTGGGGAACATGGAAGGAGACATTTGAAACAGATGTGGGTGAGAGACCTGTGAGGAGGTTAACAATGGCAGCTTTTTTCTTGATTTTGATTTGCTACTTTCATCCCAGACATGCTGGGCCGTTTCCTCTGGGTCGCCACCAGAAAATGCCATAGACCTATAGTGAGCCTTTGGGCTTCCGTGTTCTTGCTTTGTGTCAACTCTGCTTGTCTGGGCATTTACCCTCAAGGAGATGGGGAACTTGATTTGGAAACTATATTTTCTAAACTTTCCCTTCTCTTTTCTTTATTGTGCATTAGTTGTACTAAAGTTCCTTTCCATTAATTGTCTTACACACTAGAATATGTTTTGTCCTTCATAATCAAAACTGCAGGGTACTGGAACAAGAACAGACATACAGACCAGTGGATTTGGATAGAAAACCCAGATATAAACCCACAGGTTTAAAGCCATCTAATCTTTGACAAAGGAGCAAAGAAGATACAATGGAACAAAGAAAGTTTGTTCAGCAAATGGTGCTGGGAAAACTGGGAAGCTACATACAAAAAAGTGAAACTAGATCATAACCTCTCACCATACACAAAAATCAACTCGAAGTGGATTAAAGACCTAGACATAAGAACGGAAACCATAAAATACCTGGAAGCAAAGATGGACCAAACACTACAGGACATACACTTCAGCAACATCTTTAATGATACAGCACCAATGTAACGATAGTAAAGGCAAGGATAAAAAGATGGGATTACATCAAGTTAAAGAGCTGTACAGCAAAAGAGACATTACAAAAGACAAAAAACAGACTGATTGGGAAAAAATTTTTTCACACAAAACTAGCGGTAAAGGACTGATCACAAAAATATACAGAGAACTGACGAAACTCAATAAAAATAAACAACCCCATCAAAAAATGGGCAGAAGAGCTAAAAAGACACTTCTCCAAAGAGGAAATGAGATGGCCAACAGTCATATGAAAAAATGTTCAGCATCACTTGTAATAAGGGAGATGCCAATTAAAACCACAATGAGATACCTCCTCACCCCAGTGAGAATGGCACATCTTCAAACAACTAGCAACAATAAATGTTGGCGAGGATGTGAGAAAAAGGAACTCTCCTGCACTGCTGGTGGGAATGCAAATGAGTACAACCACTATGGAAAACTGTTTGGAGGCTCCTCAAACTGCTAAACATGGAGCTTCCCTACAACCTAGCAATCCCAGGTATCCACCCAAAAGACACAAAAACACTGATTCAAAAAGATACCTGTACCCCCATGTTTATTGCTGCTTTATTCACAATTGGAAAGACATGGAAACAGCCCAAATGCCTAAAAATGGATGACTGGATAAAAAAGATGTGGTACATATACACAATGGAATATTACTAAGAACCAAAAAAAAAGAAACACATGTCTTTTGCAACAACATGGATGGGATTGGAAAATATCATGCTTAGTGAAATAAGCCAGAAAGAAAAGGAAAAATACCGGATGGTTTCTCTCATAGCAGGAATGTAATGGAACAGGCGAGAAAATAATGATAATGATGAACAGCTACATACCAAAGACATTTTATGGGGGTGGAGTGGGGAATGGGATCAAAAACAACAAGGAGAGGGAAATACACTGGACTATGGTAATGGCACATGGGTGATTTGGTGATGGGAAGCCCAAAGGGATTGCAGATGAGATGGAAAAATGCACAAAATGATGTAAAAATAAA
>NW_004567137.1:8841318-8876799 GCF_000260355.1 Condylura cristata
TATATATATATATATATATATATATATATAAATAAAAGAGTATGTTTTGTCTTGATAGAGCAGATGGCAGAACCTATATAGAGTGGGCAGGATTGGGTTCCCAGAGTACCCCTCACCCTGCCCTGTAACAATAATACTAAAATGAGTACATGGTATGGAAAGCAGATTGTCCTCCATAATGTGACTGGGTCTCATGTGATCAGCTGAAAGCCTGGGTAGAATCAGAGGTCTGACCTCCTCTGAGGAATTCTCTAGCCATAAATTACCTCTTCTGGCTCTCTTGGGCTCCTAGCTTGCCACTTGACTCTTCCATAACCTGTGAGTCAATTCTTTATAATCTTTTTGTTTATACACATCTGCTTGGTTTTGGTTTCCCTGGAGAACCTGAATCTAATATCTGTCCTTACTTTAATTTTACTTCTAATCTTATCCATTCTCCAAATCGCAGCACCCACTATCCTCTGAAATTAAAACTAGATAATACCTGTTTAAAAGACCTTGCCCTCCCTATAGATTTCAAGCTTCCATGTTACCTTGCCAAGTTTGTCACCATTAAGATCAATGGTCAATGTTTCCCAAACACTTATGTTTTCTCCTCTCTCTTTTTGCATCTAAGTCTTCTTTGGGGAAATACCCTTCCTTTTCTTTTCCACTTGGAAAAAAATTAAGTCTTAGCCCATATGTTCCTCATATTGAAGGTTATGACTGCTTTTTCTCTCTTTTAAAACAGTCAAGGACATCTTTTTCTAGTCTTACAAAATCTCTACCACAGTATACATCAAAGAAAGGAAACATAGCCATAATTAGTCATAACACATTGGGGTTATTTGTTTGTTTGTCTCACATTAGATTCCAAGACGGTTTAAGGGAGCCTAGAATATAGGGATTGTTCCACAAATAGGTATTTAATTAACATGACCAAACTGTACCTGAAATTCTTTCAGCATTTTTTTTTTTTTTTTTTTGCAGCTGGTAGTGGAATGAAAAAAAAGATGGTGCAAATTCACGATAGTTGAACTTAAATTTTAGTTTTCATACAATGGCCTAACAAAAAGGAAGCCAGTGTCTATATATTTTCTAGTATAATTCCCCTCTATATCCCTTCATTTCCATCCCCAGGGATCTGGCCCCATTAGTCTTCTCTTCTGTTCTTTGCCTCCTGATCTAATGTTCTAATTGCTTTAGTGTTCTCATAGTTTCTGCTGTAAGTTTGTTTTAGCCATTTGGGGGGGGGGGGAATTGGTAGCTTTAAAATAATAAACAGTGGAACCAGTATATTGCTTACATTTTCCAAGAGACTTTATTTGTAAAATACAATTTGTAGGGCATCCTTGATGGTGCAGGGATTAAAGTCTTAGCCCTCTCAAACTATTGCCAGCACTGTGGACTGAGTTTGTCTCTGGCCAGAGAGTTTACCTACATGGCCCAGCAGACCTCTCCTGTCTGGCCTGCTGTTCCCCTCAGCAGTGGATTTTAGTACATCTGCCTGTTCTGCTCCCTACTCTGTCTTCAGTGATTCCTCTCACACACACCCCACCCCCCACCTCTGGCCTGTACTCCAGTTCTTGTATGTATAAATAAATAAAGCAAATCTATTTTTAAATAAAAAATAAATTAATTAAAAAATGTTTATTTATGCATACAAGAACTGAAGTATAGACCAGGGGTGTGAGGGAGGGAGGACATGGGTAGTGAGGGGATTCACTGGAGATAGAGTGGGAACAGAACAGGCAGATGTACTGAAATGCACTGCTGAGGGGAGCGGCAGGTGAGACCGGAGAGGTCTGCTGGGCCATGAAGGTCAGCTCTCTGGCTGGCTGGTTGGGATTGAACTCACACTGCACTGGCTGGCAATAGCTTGACAGCAAGGTCTTTAACCCCTATGCCACCGGGGGTGGGGGTGGGGGGCCCTAAATAAAATAAATCTTAAAAAACAACAACAACAACACAATTTGCCTTTCTGAGACTAAAAATAATGTGGTAAAAATAAAGGACAAAGACAAATCTTTAAAAGAAAGGGAAAGTAAATGAACTCCTCTTTCTTGTCTTTCACAGATTCTACCTCTCCCCAGGATGGGGACACATCCTAAAGTAGACTCCACAAGTCAGAAGAAAATAGTATCAGGCATGTGCCTTCCTGAAGTTATCACTTAACTTGGTCCTAGCTTCTCACTGTGAGAAAAGAATTGATCTCCAGCTTTCCAGCTCTGAAGAAATTAATGCCCTTTTTGCCCCACAGCTGTGGGCAATGGATTTGCCCTGACGTCCAGGCCATTGCTCAGTGACTGAGCTGGAGGGAGCGTCCTGGCCCTTTATCAGGCCAGTTTCCAGCCATAGTGAAGGTCCAGCCATAGTAAACTCCTGGGAAGTTTACCCTTTAGAAAATTCTTCCTGACCTCCTAAAGTTTCTTGCTTCTTTGTTTACTTTCTTGACATTTGTGATTTTTTTTTGTATTTGTTAACTTCTTTTGTTCCAAATTCAAGTTAAAAGTTTTAGCCTTTTGTTATTCAATTCATAGGGTAACAGCTGTGCAAACCAGGCCTTTTCTTTGTTGCTAGTGGCTCAGTCTGGCTGAGGGGGGAAGCTGTCAGTTAGCTTATTAAGGCGTATCCTCCTAGGTTTATTTTAGAGAACAATGCCGTGACTTTTAATGCTTTATTTTTGTTTGCCTTTAAAGCTGTCTCTAGTTATTGGGATTTAGTGAGTTTTCAGATTCTTCTTTAATCCCCCACCTTCCTCCTAATCTCTTCAAAAAGTTTGTTCTTAATGATACTTCACCTGAGGAACCAAGAACGCTTGTAACCCGAAGGCAGGCACCTCCATAGAATTCTTTTGTGCAGGGATTCTAAGACCTCTTTCTTTGCTATTAGGAATGAGGATAAAGCTTTTCTCTCAAGACAGGACTGAAAGGATGCAATACAAGCTACCCTACATAGCAAAACAGCAGCAATAAAGAAGAGATCTTATTCTAGTTTTCAGAAAAACAAAGTCAAAGCGTATGGAAGAATATTGGAGCCTGTTATGTGACATCTGTGCTGGCCAGCTTCTCTTCCAAAGGCTGCTAGTTGTGTGGTATCGCTAGTCAGGATCATCCCGAGAAACAAAGAAGAGTGACCTCCTGGCTGGGACAAAACAATCAAAGGAAACTTGACATTTAGTGTGTGTTTGATTAATTATTACTCTGAAATGAAACACACTGCACAAGTTTGGGTTTGAGTTTTGTTTTTCTTCCCCTCCCTGCCTCTGACATTCCCAGCCAGGCCCTGCTGGTACCCTTTCATGAAAGAGCTGCTGCTTTTAGTATCATTGTTTTCTGTGAGCTGAAATTTAAGTTCTTTTTAAAGAAAGAAAAGGGATCAAATGAATGCAATCCCCTGTGAAGGTTAATTTTATTGGATATAAGTGAAGCTGGTTAATAGTTTCAAGTCACTTTGTTTTGTACTTAGATGTTGAGAAAAAAATTGTTTTGTTTAGAACCTTAGATCTTTTCTCTCTGAGACATAATAGGTAGAGGTAAAAAATGACCTTGCAGATACTCAAACAGAGGCCAAGCTAAATCAAGATCAATGTGCAGAAACAATACAACCGAGAGGTGGACAAGATAAGGGGAGAGGGAGGGGTCTGGAAGTTCAAATGTAAAGACGCTTTTGGGTTTTGGTCAGGGAATAGTCTCCCCTCTATCCATTCTTCTGAAAAAAGGAGAGAGAAGGAAGTTTAGATGTTGAAAAGTTCTTGTATATCCTAAAATGTCTTCCTACAGAATCACAGTGTATAACCTGGTAGAATAAAATTCCTTTCATTGATGTGAGATAAAATAATTGCCACCGATGGATAACTACTTTATGCATGGTACAATGTTAGACACCATAAGGACATCTGTGGAGTCAGTCTTTGTCATTAATATTGTTTTCAGTTTATAAGGAGGAAATGACCTCAGTGAAGTTATGAAATTTGTCCAATGGGATACAACTAATTAAGAGTGTTTATGTCCCCGGAAACAGCCTCTTGATTGAACTGTTCCTTTATATGCACTCAATTTAACAATAAATCTTAGATTTACTCAATTTGAGAACCAGTTATTTAAGAGAAGTTATTTTCCACTTAAGGGGTACATGTAATCTTGTTTTAGATCAACCATCCCTCCCCCTTAATAACTGATGCAAGTTTTACCTATGTCATGTTCTGTCATAGCCAGTCTTTTGGACATAGCAGTTGACAACAGCCAACGGCTCATCCAACCCCTTGCCACAGTCCTGTACAGTGATGGCACTCTGCACAGTACATTAACATTGAGCATCACAGCCTTACTTTTTGAACCAAACATACAATGGATCTTCACATTATTATCTACCCCATTGCGTTTCACATTCTGCACCAAACCCAGAAAGTATACGGATCACAACACCTGAGAAAGGAATTGGAATATGTCTAATTCAGAAAATGTTCACATTTCCTCAGGATTACTTCTGGTAAAGTTTAGTTAGTCCAGCCCACAAAAATTTGGGAAACTGGTTTCTTTTTAAAACTTGTGTGTGTGGAGGCTTTCCCTGGTGGCACTGCGGGTTAAAGCACAGCACTGAAAAGCTGAAGCCACTTCAGCATGGGCTCGATCCCTATTCCGGGGGGTGAACACAAGCACAGCAGACCTCTCCTGACCTGCCCGCCATTCCCCTCAGCAGTGTACTTCATCAGTCAGACTGTTCTGCTTCCCACTCTGTCTCTGGTGAAGCCTCTCATTGCCCCTGCACCTCTGGCCTGTACCCCAGTTCTGTATGCATAAATAAATAATTCTTTAAAAAAAAAAACAACAAAAAACTCGTGGGGAGTGAGCACCCACACAGAACAGCCAGCCTCATTCATCAGTCTTTTATTCATAATGTAGCTGTCACTACATTCCCTTTTCATGATGATTTTCTGAATGCAAACTTGATAGAGGAAAATGTTATTTCCACCAAGAGAGCACAGAGTGATGAAGATGGGAGTTTGTTTAGTATGGCTGTAGGAGGACCGTGGTGGACAAATGCCCAAATGGAGATTGCCACAGAAGTGCACTGAATCCCAGGAAATGCAAGAGAAGGATGCAAGCTATGCTCAGCAGGCAAGGTCTTCCCTGATGAGGTACATGTAGGATTGCCGTGCCCTTCCTCAGACATGGGAAGAGCTCTGTGGAAATGATCAGAGAGTACACGGCTGTGAAGATGATGATCTTATCAAAGGTCTTTCTTGTGGAAAGTTTATTCCTGTAAAAATTCTTGGATTTTGGGTCTTATTGATCAGGGTGAAACAGTTGGAAATTAATTCCTATCTGTGTGAACTATCCTGAAGGCTTAATATTTCGTGACAGTGATGATGTTGAGAAGTACAAACCAGGTTACCTGGAAGCCAAACATTAAAATGTTTAGTTTATATATGGTGCCCAATGGCAAAGCAGATCAGTCTGCACTTAATGGATGACTCAAAGAAATGGCTTTTGCTCTTGAAGTCATCAAACCTACTCATGAGTGTTGGAAAGCACTGTGATGAAGGAGTAAGATGGAGGGGCTCTAAAATGCACAAAATGCAGGGGAGTAAGAACCCATTCCACCGGTTTGGGAGTGGCCAGGTCCTTAGCTGAATCTGTACCGTCTTCACCCAATAAAGAAAGTGATGAAGGAGAGCAATGGGGTGCTTCCTGGACAAGAATTGGAACATCGGAAGCTCTACGATCAAGATCCAGTCTTGAAAGATTCCAAAACTCCATTCCCCGATACCAGAGACAGGAGGTCTAGGAGAATTTGCTGACTTCCTGTTGAAACTACTTTTTCCAAACTTTTGGAAAGATGTGATTTGTAAATGAGTTTTGAAATTTTTATGTCCTTTGGATATATGTTGATATCAAAAGATTTTATTTAATATTATAACAGAACTTTAGAAGAGTTTAGTTTTGACTAGTTCTAATCTCTATACTTGAAGAAGCCCAGTGATTTTATTAGTTTTTGTTTTTTCAGCTAAGGAAAATAATTCCAAAGTTAGTAAATTAACAAAAACATCAGAAGTCCATATGTTAAACAGCTTATGCTAATTTTCTCTGTAAATATTTTCAGTTGTACTTATTAGCAAAGGGATTCAAATGATAGGTTTATTTTTGTTTTGTAATGACAGATAAGATTTTTAGTGTGGATGAAAAAGAAAAAAAGTTTTTAGTTTCACCTGCACCATTATCTTTCAAGGCTACCTTCATACAAAAAACCTTTCCTAGTGATGTTTTGCATCAGCAAGAAACACCAAATCTTTTGGAAGTGCATTTATTTTTTAATATGTAAAAGATTTGAATTATCTCAGAGTGCAAAGGCTGGAGCAGAGTCCAGTCCCAGTGAGAAGCATATCTGCTTAAGTATAACTTTTCAGAAACCACTGGGGAAAGGAGGTGCTTGGCAGAAGAAAGAATACTTTTGAAAATTTGAATACTTAATAAGTGGAAAAAAAACCAACTTGCCATTGTATGGGTAAAGGGGAAATTTTCCCTTACCTTTTCAGTTTATTTTAGGACTAGTCCAGCAATCAAATTAGCATCAGATTAGTAGAGGAAAAGGAACTAATTTCATTATGAAGTATGGAGAACTCACATGGCTGAGTTATAGGACAGACTGAGGGTTTTTATGCACCAATTAAGGAGAGAAGGGTGTCAAGGAAGGAGGAGGGGGTCTCACTTAATGAGGAAAGGGTGACTGATAAAACCAGATCTTCCATAGGTACATGTTTGCCCAGCCATAAAATAGGTTCCTTTTATAGGAAGATTTTTCTGGAGATGACTGTAAATCTGGTTAATCTTTAGTTTTGTAGGTAGTTAAGGTAATGGCCACAGTTTCTCATGATGCCTGCAGGGACTTGGGTGGCTTTAGCTCAAAATAGTCTACAAACAAAGTTATACACCTTGGAAAAGTCTGTTCTAGACTTCTTGGTGGGGGAGGGCTAACCTTCATCCACCCTGTGGTTATATGGAGTATGTCTCTTCTGGGACCTGGTTTTTCAGAAAGGGGATCATAAAGAATGGAAATAATTTCACAACATATTAAAGTCACATTTTTATAAAAAATTACAGAAGGTACAAAGAATTATAACCCTAATGGTTCATTTTTTTCTAGGATAGGTAATTTCTCCTAAACTGTTTGAAAATCATTAAGAAGTCAACCAAGACAGTGAATTCAATGATCTAGTGAATCAAAGAAGCTACAGTGATTACTTTAAACCAATTCTTGGTTTAAATTAAATTGAACAAATAGCCCTCCTAGGCCGTTTTGATATTGGACTAATTTTTTTCACTAGAGGAACACAGACTAATCAATACTTCTTATCTAAGTTATTAGGGCTGCTTGAGAAATTTAAATAATTAAAGGAAAGATCTTTGTAAATTGAAGAGCTGTGCTACTAACAATAGACATACATGTAATTGTTCATTTAGCAAACTATTCTACATGAGTGCTGCCTTAGGGAAAGACATTTGAGGGTGTATTCAGATGTCTGACATAAAACAATAGATTTTTTTTGGTGGTGATTAGTTAGTTCTGTTGAACACTCCTGGTTACATTTTCTTATCTTTTTTCTTTTTTTAAACATTTATTTATGCATACAGAACTGGGGTACAGGCCAGAGGTGCAGGGGTGGTAATCGGATTCACCAGAGACAGAGTGGGGAGCAGAACAGGCCGACTGATGAAGGACACTGCTGAGGGGAGCAGCAGGTGGGTCAGGAGAGGTCTGCTGAGCCATGGGGGTCACCTCCTGGGGCCGGGATCTAACTTGCACTGAAGTGGCTGATGCTAGCTTGCAGTGCTTGCCTTAACATGTTGCGCCACCAGGGAGGGCTTAACTTTCATATTTTTTATGTTCCTATTTTCAATAAAGAAGGTTATACTGAAGTTGGAACAGAGAGGGAATTGCACCTCTCTTGCCCTTCTTTCCACTCCCCCCAGTTCTTTGCAGGCTGATAGAGAGCAACCAAATTTACCTACTAAAGAACAATATTTCATTACATATGTATGGAGTATCTACTTAAGTGTAGCTTCTAAAGCTAACAGGGCAAAACGGGGTATATATCACCTGAGATAAAGAATGGGATAGACACCTGGACCTTCAAGGAGAGAGCAGGAAGAGTTCCAGGACAAGGGGGACTTTGTGTCCTATAACAGAATCCAGATGCTCTGTGATCAGATGATTGTTTTATCATCTGGATAGGTTTCTCCAAAAAAGTTTATTTTTTTATTAAAGTCTTAATTCTGGATAGTACCCCTAGTTCTCTTTCTTCCAGGTAGTTCAGCGGTGGGTAAAAGTTTCTCTTGAATCTTTAGGACCTCAATTGACCTCAGTTCTAAATAACGCACATGTCATAATCACATGTCCTGGGAAGGCCTGTTCTGTACATCTGGGGGAATCCAATCCTTCACAGAATTACAGTCCATTTGAATCAAATGGTAGAAGATTATGCCTTTCAAGCAACTTTATAAAAGCCTCAATAATACCACAAGCAAATAAATACAATAACATTTATTGTTTCATCAGAATGAGTGTAGGCAGTCACACTATTTTCCCTTTCTTTATGTTCCAATGCTAGATGAATGGAAAGTTTTTAATTTATTTTGGGACCGGAACATATTCTTTTTCTTTGTGAAACAGTAAAGGAAGCACAATATTAAGCTTTTGATGCTTTAGGCTTTCATAGATTAACAAGAATGTGAGTAGTTGCCACATATAATAGAGCTCTGTCTTTAATATTATCTCTCATATTTGACGATAATACCTGACAGGTTCACCATGATACTAAAAACATACAGAAACTTTCCAGTTTGCAGGGGTTATTTGTTTTTATTAAGATATTAGCTAAATAACTCTTGGCTTGGGGATTTTAAAATAAAGTGGTGCAAAGTAGATAAAACTATGTCTCTCTCTTTCCTATGGCCCAGAGGTAATAAGCTGTTCAGGTCAAGTGGATTTAGCTTCCTCCCATCTGTGCTTATAACTTTGCTTTTAAATAATATATATCAGTTATTAATTAATAATTAATTTAAAAAGGGTTGCTTGTCACCACTTTATCTATTTCCCAAACACTAGAAAGGGAAAGAGGAAGTAGAGGGCAAAGAGATTTTTACTTAACAGTATGACAATGTTGAACACAGAGCCCTGTAACTCTGGAAAACAACAATAGTTAAATATTTTCTCACTCAGTGTTTTGGGAAATAGTTTATTTCAAAGAACATATCCATGACTTAGATAAAACTTAATATGGATGCTTTTATTGTGCGTGTGTGTACATCAAAGCTCTCAGATCCAGACACTCCTAACCCCCATTCTCTGTCTCCTAAATGATTAGCTGTCTAGTCCCCTTTGGTCAATGGGAAATGAAATTGTCCTTTACTGAACTTTGGTTAAAATTTTCTTCTTCTGGGTTCCTCCCTGGCACAGTGGGTTAAAGCACAGCACTAAGAAGCTAAAGCCACTTCAGCATGAGTTCGATCCCTGCCCAGGAGGTGACCCATATGGCACACAGACCTCTCCTGACCCACCTGCTGCTCCCCTCAGCAGTGTTCTGCTCCCCACTCTGTCTCTGGTGAATCCTCTCACCACCCTGCACCTCTGGCCTATACCCCAGTTGTGTATGCATAAATAAATAAATCCTTAATTTTTTTTCTTCTTCTGGGCCCCTAAAGATTCACCTGCTTTAGCTTACATCAGCATATAGGCCCTCAGTTAAGAGTCTTGATTTGAAAATGGGCTAAAAAATGGGTAAACCAGTCTTTGAATTTTCTCACCTTGCCACCTTCTTACCCCCCTAACCCCTGGGAGAAAACCCTTTTTGTCTGACCCTTCAGATTTTAAAGTCCAAAATATGTCCTATTATTATATTCTTTTCCCACACCTATTGCAGTAGGTCCTTTCTCATCCTTTGCAATAATCTGTTTGAATAATAATCTGATAGATATGAAGCCAAAGTTCATTGAGTGGAACCTGACTACAAAGGGGGACTGAGAAGTGTAGTCAATTAGCTGGACGGTTAAACTCAGCTATCACTCAAAGGTTCTGGTACTAAAAGCAAGACGGGAGTAATAGATATTAGAGGACAATTACCAACAGATGTTATGCTCCTCACAAAGGAAGACACTACTAGTAGTTTTATGTTCTCCTTTCTCAGACTGTCTAGTATTTTTGCTCAAAATAGGTCACCATCCCATCAAAGTTTTCCTGCCTTGCTGTGCCATTTTTCAGAAAATGGGTCATTATCATCTCCCTTACATGCAAAATTCTTGGGGCTTCTAAAATGCCTGTAGGACTTCAGCTTAGAGTTTAGGGCTTCCAAAATTCAGTGGTTAAAAGCTTACCCAACTTGGGAAAATGGATATCTGTGGAAAGAGATGGGCTTTAGTAGGACCAAGTTATGTGGTTGTGTGGATTTAAATAACTGTATCAGGCAGCCCAGAGGTCAGTACAGTTGCTAGCTGATGGTGCATAAACTTACCAAGATTTCTTTCCTTATCCAAAAATTAGATTACCTAAGACATGCTTTGTAGAGTAATTGCAAGAATTAGAGATAAAATTCATCAAGTGTTTAGGGTAGCGCTGACCTCTGGCTCATGCTGACCTAAAGGTAGATGCCATCCTAATTATTAGATCAAACTTCACTTTGGAATTTTTCCATTACATCTCCTCTTCCTGATGCTTCATCACCCTTTGTTGCTCCCTCTCGATTGATTTCACTTTGCCTCTCCCCTGTCCACACATTATGCTATCTTCGGCATTCTCTGACATCAGTACCCTGATCAGGATTTAAGTGCTTTAAGACTTAGTATGTTGATTTTGGATACACAATTTCCTTGAGAAAAGTAATTCTGGGATTACAACAGATAAGGTAAGTTGGATCTTTAGTTGTTTTGAATGACACTGTTCTTGGCTACTGGACAATGAAATCACCCTGTAACATTTTCTCAAGCATTGTCCTATCTATTTTCTGTACCATAATAGGAATAGGTTTACATTGTTCTCATTTGTTGAGAAAAATCTCAAGAAGATGTTTAAATAACCAGCATATATTCCAAACCCTGGCAGTTTGCGCTTTGATGGTTTTTGCATCCATAGGTGACCGACATTAGTGGCAAAATCTACTCCCAGATAGAGAGAAAACTGGCATCATTTATACTTTCTTTCATGGTATCTGCATATGCATGCAGGAAGATGCTTTTCTCAGGTACATCATGTATTATATGAAGTTTTAAATAAGATCTGCAAGTCATACTGACTGCTTTCTCCCTCAGCTGTGCCCTATGTTAGGTGTAGATCAATAGATGTTTCAAAGTGCTTTCAGTGAATTACTTATTTTTCTAAGAATAATCCTTAATCTTTGAGTCCTCGCCAAATTCAGCCTTAATCATTATACAGCCAAATATTCTATACCATCTGCTGGTATTGCCTACAAAGGAATGATAATAAGCTCATAGGAATTTGAAATAGAAAAACTTACCTTAAAAAAAAAGTTATGTAAAACAAGCCACCAAATTTCATATCGGGGTGAGGGTGGGGGGCTCAGTAATTTCTATTGCGTTACACAGGATTAAAAGAAAGCTTCACATATTACTTGCATTTAGTTTGGGGCTAAAGAGTGAGGTTTTATGGATAACAGAGAATTTTTACTTTTCTCTAAATCTGCTACAGGATGTGGGGATAATGATGTAAATGGGGAGATGGGTTCCATTTCTGAGATGATTGCTAGAGAATAACTGAGTGATCTCAGGCCCTCATTATGCTTTGGGAATTTGACTACCAGGAATGCTAGCATTTCATCCTTAAAAGAAACATAAAATAGATACTAACATCCTGGCTTGGGGTGAGGAATACAGGTTTAGAGGGTTTAAGTAACTGCCAAAGTTTCATAGTTAACAAGTCAAAAAGCTAGGACTCACACTGAATTCAAACTTAAAAGTCTACATTGTTAATGAACCACTGTGCTATATACTGACGCATATCCATTTACTGTGTGAATATTTAATATGAATCTTAAGTGAGGGGCCCTCCCATCACAACAGGTGAAAGCACAACACTATGAAGCTAGCCTCAGCCACTGCAGTGCAAGTTCTATCTTTGGCCAGAGAGGCGACCCACATGGAAAGGGCCTAAATAAATAAATCTTAAAAAAAAAAAACAATCTAATGTGAACAAATTCACCAGAAAAATAAAAAAATAGTAGTAATAACACTTTGTTTCAAATTGCTAAGCTACTTCACACTACCATATATTTGTAAAGCAGCCAGAACCCAGCCTGGTGGTATACATGAGTCACATAGAGAGGATGGTGATGAGAATAGAGCGAGCAGCCAGGATGTGCGGTGACTGATGGGAGCAGGCCCTGCTGTGAGGACCTGCTGGCCAGCGCTTGGGGAGGACTGTGAGCTCTTACTAAGCAAGAGACCATGGCTATCTTCACAACAAAGAGGCTGCTTTTAGGGTGTTTGAAGCAGAACTAAAATCAGATCTTCAGTTTACTTTTGAGGAAACTAATGGTAGTACTTACCTTATACATGTTCATAGTCTCTGGAGAAAATATTCTTTCAAGCCATTTGAAAATGAGATTCTGTTGCCATGATGGTACAATAGAGCAGCTGCAGAATAGGACTGGGGGAGAAAACACAAAATCCAAAGTTTAGAGCTCATGCCTGCCTTATCAGTGTCATTTATTTCTCCTTGAAAATGTGGAGTCGGCGGGGCCCTCCTTGGTGGTGCAGTGGGTTAAAGCACAGCACTAAGAAGCTAAAGCCGCTTTAACATGAGTTCGATCCCCACCGCAGAGGTGACCCACATGGTGCAGCAGACCTCTCTTGACCTGCCCGCTGCTCAGCAGTGTACTTCATGAATCTTCTTGTTCTACTCCCCACTCTGTCTTGGGTGAAGCCTGTACTCCAGTTCCATATGCATAAATAAATAAATCTTAAAAAAAAAAAAAGGAAAATGTGGAGGGCTTGTAAAGTTCAAAAATGTAAAATCATTGAGAGGCTGGACAGCTGTTAGATGGGGTCGAACATCCTAAGACACAATCAAATTAAAGGATGAAGATCCCTTCTAAGTTATCAGCATTAAAGCAGCAACTTTAGAGGAGTTTTCTTTGAAAAAGAAATACAGATTAAACAGTAGCAAGTGTGCTTTGAGGAAACGCCAACATGCTTAAAATCATACTTTTCCATGTCTCTCTAAACATCTCAGAAAAAAGCTATTGTTTTTGTCAATCATTTGATTATTTGCTTTGAAATCGCAATTTTTGCATTTAGGCTGAGAACTGCTTTGTACAAAAGCACATTTCAATTAAATTTATTTAAACACCTCCATTTAGGTGTTTATTTGTAGACAGAAATAGGACATTTCTGACACTGATTGGACTGATTAATGGTGCTCAACCAAGGGATCATAATTAAACACCAAAACTACATGGTCTGTTGGTTTTATGTTGTGTAAATTATGCATGAGTTTAGCATTTATATTTCATGGAAAAATTACAGTGCTGTTTTCCTCAATGCATTATCTACATAAAGAATATTATATGTGTGTAATTGTGAGTATGAATTTTACTATCCCTGATGTGCTATTTTTTTTTTAATAAGCAAAAATTCCAAACAAAGATTCAATATTTTTAGCTGGAGGAGGCAGAAGGCCCCACAGGCTACTCTGACCCAGCACCAGCTATTTAAACTGAGTGAATCTAGACACTGTTATCTTTGGAAGCCATTGCGCCTAGAATTGTAGATTCCACAGAAAACAATGAGGACACCCCAAAGTCAGGTGAAAATGACTTTTGGGGTACAATTGAGTGTTACTGTTACCCTTTCAATGTAAGCCATGAAGAATAAAATCAACTACCATCACTACTATTTCATGAAAATATAGTAAGGCAGACTAATAACATTCAAAATCAAGTGCATGAATCTTTATCAACAACCGTCGATGTTGTCATTTTCCTTACCTCACCTCCAAGCACTAAAATTTATTATTCACAGTATGGCACCAAGCTCTGGACCAGCTTTGGAAATAATGGTTTCAGAGGTCACTAATTTTTACTATCCTAGGTAGTTTTGTACATTTTGGCAACTGGAAATACCAGAGCCTCAGAATATGGGTTTTGAGCTACCCGTGAATAAAAAACATGAAACTTGTCTCTATTGTGTGATTCCCCTGTTTGCTCACCAGGTCCAAGTCCTGAGGTCTTGCAACTTTTTCAACGTGAAGTCTTCTTCTGCTTCAAAGTCTCAAGCTGCTGTCCCCTTCTACATGGTTCTCTCTAGCACTATTCATGTGGTTAGGATTGCTTTATCCTTTAATACCTGTTTAAATGTTTATCAGAGGAACCACCTCAGTTCATCTATCTCAATTATCTTTTTTTTCTTTAAAGATTTATTTATTTATGCATACAAGAACTGGGGTACAGGCCAGAGATGCAGGGGTGGTGAGAGGATTTACCAGAGACAGAGTGGGGAGCAGAACAGGCAGACTGATGAAATACACTGCTGAGGGGAGCAGTGGGAGAGACAGGAGAGCTATGCTGTGTCATGTTGGTTCCCTTCCTGGCCAGAGAAAGAACTCGTGCTGCAGTGGCTTCATAGTGACAGCTTCATAGTGCTGCACTTTAACCCCTTGAACCACCAGAAGGTCCCTCAATTAGCTTTTTTTTATTAGACTTTTTCATATAACCTGTAGCTTTCCTCTGCTGAAGTTAATATGATTAATTGACTGCAAGATCCTGAAACTATCTTGCCATCTAACATATACTAGTCACATAGCTGATGTTCCATAAATATCAGATGAATGATTAATAACTGAAAGAAAAGGATAACAAATACTGTTAAAGAGTAAAGACTTTGTTTCTATTATTTTATATGGAATCGTTACCTCTAATCTTCACAATAGGTTTGGGGTAGCTCTTTCTATGCTGTTCGTATGAAAGAAAAAACTGAGGTTTACAGGTAGGGTTTCTGTCCCTAGTAAGTGACAGAGCCAGAGTTTTACCCAAATACGTCCTGTTTTGTAGCTCATGATATCGGCTTCATAAGAGTAAGATCCCTTGTACTGAAGAACAAGTAATTATTAATTTAACAAACAGTGTCTTACATTTAATTTCTGACTAATTAGCAGCACACACCCATCTATTGATTGTTTTGGTTGTCATTGTCAAAATTTAAAAAAGCACCCCAAACTTGGAGTGCTGTATGACAAACAGTAATTTATTTGCTTACAATTGAACAGGACTTGACGAGCTTCACAAGCACCAGCAAGAGAGCTGGTGACTTCCTTGTGGCTGAAAGATCCCATTCCAAAGACTCTTACTCAGTGAGTGGCAAGGAGATGTGTACTAGAAATTCGGTAGAAACTCTCAGCAGGTTTTGATAGTCCTTTGTGTGGACTCCCTCCATATCTACATGGAATTCTCACTCCAGCTCTGCAAAGGCTCTGCAAGGAAGCATCCTAATAGCAAGCATTCTAAGAGCACAGTACTAGGGGCAAGCCTGCATTTTCACTGACATGCATATACCATTAGCCAAAACCAGTCAAACAAGTCAAGGGTGGAGAGGACTACCCTATTCTGAACTATGTTGATCTTCAATGCAGAATGGAGCAAAGCTTTTGGCCTCAACTGTTTTTAGCATTTGTTTTTACAAATGTGAAGTGATGCAGACTCACAGAGAGCCCATTCCCTAATCAGTACTCTTGAGGAAAAGCATAGTCATCTCTGGATTAGTCAGAAAAGGCTAGGTTTTTCTAACAACCAACTTCCAAAATTAATGAACTCTGCAACAAAAATTGATTTCTTGCCCTTGCTGCATCCCCAGTGTTGGTCTGAAGGGAGGTTATACTCATTATATGGTTCCTCAGTGACAGGAGCTGATGGAATATTGACCCGGACATGTGTCATCACAGTGACTTCAGCAGAGGGGAAAGAATGCGGTGAATCATGCCCAGGCCTCAAAACTTCAGCTGGAAAATGGTATATGTCACTTTTGTTCTCAGTTTTTTGGGCCCAAGAAAGTCATACGGCTATACATAACTTCAAAGAGGGTGAGGAATTACAATCCTGCAAATACCCAGAATGGGAATAGCTAGAAGTACTTGTCAACAACACAGTGATGGATTCAATTGTGTGTCTTCCGTCTCCTCTCCATTTACATCTTGAAGTCTTACCTCCTCATTACCCCCACCCTATTACCTCAGAATGTCACCTTATCTATACATAGGGCTATTGCAGATATTAGTTAAGATGTGGGAATACTGGCTTGCTAATTAAAAGGGGAACTTGGACACAGACACACAAGTTAAACACCATGTGAAGAGAAAGGCAGAGGTCAAAGTGATGTGTCAGAAATCTAAGGGGTGTCCAAAATTGCTGGGACCACCAGCACCGGAAGCTGGGAGGGTGGCATTGAACAGCTTCTCCCTCACAGCCCTCAGAAGGAAATAATTCTGGGAACACCTTGGTCTCAGATTTCAGGCCTCCAGAACTATGAGACAATATATGTCTGTTATTATGAGTCTCCCAGTTTTTGATGATTGGGGCAGCCCTAGCAAAATAACACAAGCACTAATGACTGCCACAATCACCAAAATGCTTGTTTCTCTTTCTTTTTTAAAGATTTATTTTATTTATTTATGCATTCAAGAGCTGGTGTATAGGCCAGAAGTGCAGGGGGAAGGGGAGGGTGGTGAGAGGATTCACCAGAGGCAGAGTGCGGAGTAGAATAGGTGGACTGACTGAAATACACTGCTGAGGGGAACAGCAGGTGCAACAGGAGAGATCTGCTGCCCATGTGGGTCAGCTCTCTGGCCAGGGATTGAACTCCTGCTACAGTGGCTACAAAGAGCTTTCATAGTGCTCAGACTTAATCACTTGTGCCACCAGGGAAGTCACCTCCCACTTTTCTCTTTTGCTTCTAATTACAGTCAATTTTTCACAATTTTTTCCTCTCTTTTCTAGACTAAGCCTGTCATGTCTTACATTAACAGTGATAGGTTTCTATTTTATTTTTTGTCTCAAGTCAGGTTTTGCTTCATTTTACCTATAGTTCTCAGAACAGCTTACTTCTAACCACAATCTCTATATATCATTTCTGTATCTGGTCAAGCACTTTGTAATATCTCTTAGACTATCTTTCACATCTTTGGACATAACGTTTCTCATCCTCTCTTCCTCCATAACCTCTTTCCAGTTTTCATTATGATTAGGTGTTTCCTGTCTAACCCAGCAGAATATGGCTGTCCATTACTATCCTCATCTTGGTAATTTTACCACAGTGCTTTTGTCTGACATTTTCTATATGGAATGTTCTCTCCAATAATTCATGTATTTTGTTAATGGTTATCCTGAAATCACCTCCTCAGGGAAATGTAATGGATAACACTAGCTATCCAACTCTTAACCTTCTCAAAAGGTATTTCTTTTACATTATACTAGTCCAGGCATAGTGCTAAGTGGTGTATATGAATTATTTAATATAATTCTTTTGTGAGCAGAGTAGGTAGTGTTCTTCACAGACTTTAGACAAAGCTTCCAGTGAGGTTAAACTACATTGTATCTTTTATAAATTTGACAATGAGCATGTTTAAAAAAATTACTACAGGTATAATTCATAAACAAGATGTACCAATTTTAACAGTAAAATTTAATTAAGCTATGATGCATGTATGTGTGTGAACATTCCTTACAATCATCTGCCTCAAATAAGATATATGATATTTCCTTAATCTTCAAAGCTTTTCTCATCATGCTGTTTTGCAGACTATTCTCCACCAATGATCTGGTTTCTGTCACAGACTAATTAATCTGTCACAGATTAATTTTGCTTATTTTAAAACTTCACAAATGAAATCAGGTAGTATAATGATTTTGATTTTCCACCTTTTTTTTTGCTCAGCATTTTGTTTTTGAGATTTATTTAATTCACTTATATGCATACATCTTAATTTGTTTTTCCAAACATTTGATAATATGTGGCTTCTGTTTTATTATTTTCTTGGCTATTTTGAATAAAACTGCTATGAAATTTTTTGGAGAAGTTTTTGTATTTCTATACATTTTTCTCCTGGGGAAACAGGTAGGAGTAGAAAAGTTAGATCATATGACAAGTATACATTTAACTTGCCAGAAACTGCCAAATCCCTTTCTAAAATAGTTATACCATTTCACATTCCGACTAACATTATATCAAAGCTCTAGTCATTTCACATACTTGTCAATATCTGATATTGTTAGTTGGAAGTGCATATGTAGTGATAACTCATTAGAGTTTTATTATTCATTTTCTTGATGGTGAATAATATAGGGAGTTTTTTCCCCATGTACTTCTCAGTCATTTTTATTTCTTCTGAGAAATTTTTTCTTAAAAAAAAAAATGTATGACTTCATGTTGTGCTGGAAGAGTTCTTCACATATTCTGGGTTCAAGTGATTTATCAATTATGAAGATTTTTCTCTCAGACTGTGACTTGCCATTTCACTTTCTTAATGGTGTTTAATGGAGAGCCATCTTTTTTTATTTAAAAATTTTAATACTGATTTGATTATTAATAAAATTTAATCAATCTACTCATTTACAATACTATATAAATTTTGTGAGGCTAGCTTTACATCTTAATCTAACTACCAAGGCTCTAGTGTCATTTTCACTCTCAAATTATTTTGTCCTTTTAATTAATTTACTGAAATTAATCTATACCTTGACACTTACTCTACATGGGCAATAACAAAGGATTTTTTTCTTCATATATAAATAGTTAAAGCATTACCTAACAACTTTTTATGATTCAGTTTTGAGTTTAAATTCAACAAAGTCAAGTTAGGAGTTCAAGGGAGTTGTTCACAGTGATGAATTAACCTTGTCATACCATTTTAAAACTCGAGTTAAGTTATGTCCTTCAATACAGAGCAGGAACGGGCAAATTTCAACATTCTTATTTAAAAGTGTGGCTTTTTTTTTCTCTTAAGACATAGACTTATTTCCTTTTTATCACTTGATATACACTACTGAATTAATTACAAGATATACTGAAAATTTTTGATGTGGTTGGCTTTAAGTCTTGATATACCAGGGAATGCAGAAAATAGTAACTGCCAAAGGTTATCAAATCTTTCTTTAAGAGCCCGTTAGGTTTCTTTAGGCTTCTTTGTGAAAAACTATGCCTACATAGGTCTTTTACCTAATGAAGGATGATAATTATAGAGACATTCTAGAGTACTGATGATACCATCTTTACATAATTTTTTATTGTTGAGCTTTGACTCTTTTGTATATTTTGGATACTAACCACTTACTGGATATATCATGTACAAATGTCTTCTCCCATTCAGAAGATATTTGGGAAAGTTTCTTTCATTTTGGGGAAAGTTTCTTTTGTAGTGTAGAAGTTTTGAGTTTTAAAGTTTTTAAATAAAAAAAGATGGCTCTCCAGAGAACACCAAGTGTTCTAAGAAAGTGAAACGGCAAGTCACTGTCTGAGAGAAAAATCTTCATAATTGATATATCTCATAAGTCACTTGAACCCAGAATGTGTAAATGTAGTCCCATTTGTTTATTGTACTTTTGTTTCAAGCATTTCTCTAAGGCCGATGTCATGGATGTTTTTTTCAATGTATTTAATGGTTTCAGGTTTTACATCCAACTCTTTCATCTACTGTGAAGTGACTTCTGTGTTTAGTGTTTGTTAGTGGTTTAGTTTCATTCTTTTGCATGGGGCTGTCCAGTTTCCCCAACACCTTTTATCAAAGTGACTCTCTTTGCCCACTGAAGGCTATTGGTTCCTTTGTTGTAAAATAGTTGTCTATATGTTGTAGTCTTTTTTCTGGATTTTCAGTTCTGTTTCATTGACCTGTATGTATGTGTTTAATTCCAAACCACATTATTTCAATGACTCTAGCTTTGTAGTATAGTTTGAAGTTATGGAGCATGATGCTTCATTTCTGTTCTTCTTTCTTCAGAAGCATTTCTGCTATTCAGAGTCATGTTGTACCTCACTACCCCCAATTTAATTTTGTTGACATCTAATTTATTTACATTTTCTTCTAGTGCTTTTTGTGTGCTTTGAAGAAAAATGCTTTCTACCATATCATGAAGAGCTCTAGTCAGTTTTGTCTTTCAAGGAAGTTTTTGATTTAATCTAAATGTTCTAATTTACTCCGATAATTTGCATACACAACATCTATAATATTTTCATGAACTGCAGAGGGCTGAGATTTTATGCTACTTGCTAGCTAATGGCTTTGCCAGCTACAGTAGCATGGGAAATGACAGAAGACACAAGATCCAGTGTTAGAGATAATGGATACTTTATGACGTACAGCAATAGTAGTAGATTATTACTATTTCTTCACCAGTTCCCCAAATGCTAGCTCTCCCAAATGGTGACATGAAGAAGGTGAGACTAGACTTGTACATGCAGTAGACTTCCTGTACTAGAGGAAACTGTAATAGCTAGGGAACTGACTTTTTTTTTTGATGAGTAGCAATCAAATCTGTCCTATGTTCTACAGGGAGTGAGTATCTCTTTCAAAGCCATAAGCAAGTCTGATATCACTATCAGATTCTTCACTGAAGTGTTCATTAATTGGCCTGAAGTGTGCTAATTTAGAGTTACTCATATAGTACTTATTGCTTATAAATGTTACATAACAATATTGACTTATAATATTATATATTAATAAGAATTAGGAAGCACATCAGGTTACAATTCTTTGAGAAAAAATTCAGGCCAAGGGTTCCATTTGGTTAGGCATTTTACCACTAATGGTTCTGTTGTCTGATCCAAGTAGAAGATTAGCTTATTCTGTGCTAAAATATTTTCATATCTGCCACTCTTGCAAGAACCCTGAGTGCCTAAAGTACTTCAGCAAACCCAAAGGTTGTTATAACATTTTCAGTACCTGCTTAGTCATAAAAATATGTATGTGTCATAATATTTGGTCTGAGATTTGCTTTCATTAGAACTTCTTTCCTGTTAGTAAGACTGTGGATGGAGGTCTCATCTACTATTCATTCTAGAGATTACACATACTATTAAAAAGAACCAGATTATTCTGGAATGCATAATTGGTTTAGGTCAGTTAGCACCTTGTCTGTTTCCAAAGATCTGGTTTAGATTATAATTAGGTTAAAAATCCTTCATTCTGTACTTTGTTTAGAAAAAGACTACTCAATTATTTTGTGTTTCAAAAGAGTAATACAAACACCTGGCAAAAAAACATTCAAGGTGTACAAATGATTAGTAATGAAGAGAGGGTGACTTAATATATAACCCAGGCCTTTAGACATCTTTTCAGAGGAAAGCACTCTCCTTACATATGTTTTTGGAGGTAGTCTTTGTGGACACCAGCATCTATTCTAGATCCATTTCTTAATTGCGTACAAGAACTAGGGTATGGGCCAGAGGTGCAGGGAGGTGAGAGGATTCACCAGAGACAGAGTAGGGAGCAGAACAGGTAGAATGATGAAGTACGCTGCTGAGGGAAGCAGCGAGCGAGACAGGAGAGGTCTGCTGTGCCATGTGGGTCACCTCTCTGGTTGGGGATCCAACTCTGCTACAGTGGCTGCCAATTGCTTCATAGTGATACATTTTTATCCTATTGTGCCACCAAGGAGGGCCCTGTTTACTTCCTTTAAAACATTCTTCCACACTGCTTAATATAGTTTACTTTAGAAAAAATTCTTGGGCCCTCCCTGGTGGTGCAACAGGATAAAGTGCAGCACTGAGAAGCTAGTCGCAGCCACTGCAGCGTGAGTTCTATCCCAGACCAGAGAGGTGACCCACATGGTGCAGCAGACTTCTTCTGTCTCCACCACAGCTCTCCTCAGCAGTGTATTTCAATCTGCCTGTTGTGTTCCCCACTCTGCCTCTGGCCTGTACCCCAATTCTGTTTTCATAAATAAAGAAATCTTTAAAAAAGAATTCTCAGTAGAGGCATTGGACAGGGTGAATAGTCAAGAGAAGGGAAACTTAAATCAAACTAAGAGGCATATTCTAGTGTTCACATATCTGAAAATTTAAATGACTTGTAAATGAAATTAGACACACACACAAATTAAAATGGTTGACTTTAAATAAGCAGTACATCATTTTACATAAATGCCTAGATACTAAATATCCACAAGTTTTAGTGGCTTTTGTCTTAAAGAAACCATCTTAGAAGTCAATCTACATTTTTTTTTCTTAAGCTGGTTGATTCTCACAATTAAGGCAAAGAACCCTCAAAACTCCCAGTTGTTCCAGGCACTCACAAGTGCTCACAGCATCCCTGCTGTGCAGTTACAGTTAAGTCTCCCTGTGAAAAGCTGCTGTGTGCAAGCTGCGTTCACCTGGCCTCTCTGGACCGACTGCACCTCTGTCCAGCATTCTTCCTGCTGTGCTTCCCAAACTGAAAAGTCTCCAAAACGCAAAACACTTCTGGAATCCTCATCATCTGTCCTGCCACTCTGGGGCCATGCTTTATTTGCAGCAGTGACAAATGCCTTTTCCCAGCTGTCTTGGATATTGTTATTCTGGGCTCCCATCTCATGAAGTTGCTTGTGTAAACCCACTTCAACCTTTCTCAGCATCCTTTTCTCTATGATACTTCAAACAGAGTCCTTAGGACTGGCTGCCAAATGGATTAGATACTGTTTGCATTTGCTTCTCTCTGGACCCAGAAATCCCCATGTAAAGCTGTCCTTTTCTGTCCCCATTTTCCATCTGGCTTCTGCAAATGGATGCTGTTGCTGAGCAGATAGGAATAGGCGTTGCCAACCAAACACATCCAGTGTCAGCTATGTCACATTTATTCTAGTTGGTTTAGTTAGTTGGAACACAGAACATGGGTTATCAAAATGGTCTGCGAAATGTAAAATGTCTCTTATTTTGACATTGAGAACTCCATATTTTGGGGTGTTTTTATAACAACAGCATTTTTTCTTATATTTTTAAAGTGAATGATCTTGAGCACTGGATTGTAAATAACTGTATTTTGATAGTTCACATGGTAAGTATTATGCTGAAATCAGTGGAGATATAGCCTGAATACTGATTTGATAGAAATGCTTCAATGATTTTATTAGAACCGAGCCAAATTCATTAACAGCCTAAATTCATTAGGAAGGCACCATTAATTCAAGGAAAATAAAAAAGATGAAGTTCTTTCATTGTATTTTATAAAGTACCGCACATTAATCAGAATTTTCATAGATGAATCTTTACAGAAAATAGATTTGTCAGTTTACTTATCAATTATCTAGTTGAGCTAGCAACTGTGTTGAGTTTTGTAGGGACTATGTAAATGACAGGATGGGACTTTTAAATCCTCAACCTTTCATAGGTGACATTTTTACCATTCCCTCTTGGGGTTCTGGTTTATTTCAAAGTAGGATAATAGGAAATCATCACTGAGAGAAGAGACAATTTTTTTTTCGGAGCTATGCAATCAGATGAAGCTGTTTTATTTGACTCTGAGCAAAGAGAGACAGTTAATTTCCCTCTGCTTCTTCCTCCAGACACAGAGGTAGGGGATGGAGAAGTGGAATTAGAGGCAGGAAGGCATGTGGGAAAAGGAATCTTGGAAGGAAGAAAGGCAGGAAACAAAAAAGAGAAGCTTTTTGACATTCCTTTTTTTTTTTTTCTGCACTTAGTAAGGATTGGCTGTGACTACAGGCCAGGGAAAGCTAAAGGTCCCTTTTACCATCTCAAGAAGCTAGGTTTAAATATGCTCTTCCCATAATGAAATTTATTCCTGGGCAGTGGTTTATCAGCACAGGGAGTAGTAAGAAATCCTGGTATTTTGATAACCCTCAAGATTGTCATCAGAATCTTGAAGCCACCTAAGCAGTCATGAGAATGCTTTGTTAGGCATGCAGACGCTACTTCCATACAATTCCCTATGCTCTTCTTGCTTCCGCAGACAGATTTCTGTATCCCTTCTTAACAGAAATTCTGGGACCTACGGCTTTCTGCCCTTCCTGCACTCAATAGCACAGCTAAAGGATTATATCGTATGAATAAAACATCACCCTTTCCTTTTTGGAACATATAATTTAGAAAAAAGAACTGACATTACACAGATAACTAAAATATAATCAGAATATAACCCTTGTGAACTACTCTTGTATCCTAAGAACCATGTTGAAAGAGAAGGTGGCTATTTGAAAGCAGTGGTGAACTTGACTGATTCAAATTCTGGGCCAAGGGGAGTGAAAACAATGGGTGTAGGTGAGCCCTGGCGCTCACATAAAGTAGTGCATGCGGTTAGACAGCAAAGATGGAGTGTGTGTTTAGCAGGTTAGGGGAGGAAGAAAAGATACAAATGAAACATAAAAGATAGCAAAAATTTTTTTTTTAAAGTTTGCAATGTGATCTTATTAATTAGGATCTCCAAGGAACATACAATGCATAAGACTTACTATTAAACCTTTTTTTAAAGATTATTTTATTTATTCATATAGAACTGGGGTGCAGGCCAGAGACGCGGAGGGTGAGAGGATTCACCAGAGACAGAGTGGGGAGCAGAGCAGGCAGGTCAACGAAATACACTGCTGAGGGGAGCAGTGGGCGGGCCAGGAGAGGTCTGCCACACCATGTGGTCACCTCCGGGGCAGGTGGTAATCTAACTCATGCGGAAGTGGCTTAAGCACAGTGCTGTGCTTTAACCCGCTGTGCCACCAGGGAGGGCCTAAACTTTTAAAAGACAGTGTTTATTATGTTAACACAAATATCTGTTAATTCCCACCTGGTGAAAAACCACACACACAGCTTCACTGTTACATAATTACATTGCCAATACAATGCATATTCCTGCTCCATAATACTGCACATGAATTACTATTACCTGATGTGATTTTTCTAAATGATCTATAATTTTGGGAAAATTTTAGTTTGTCACCAAGAACTCTGGATTTTGTAAAGGAAACAGAAAGACAAGATATAAGTACAAAGCTACATTTGCCTCTGATAGTTTCATCTGGAAAAATGATCTTGAATCCAGCTATTACTGTAGCAATCTAAGATGAAATAGTTATAATATTAAGTATCAACTACTTGTTCATTAATAATTCTGTTTCTATGTTTTACAAAGATTATACTTATTTATGAACTAGTTTATAATTTAAACTATTTCTGATTTTTATAATGTTGATTATCATAACTAGAAGCATTGAAATCTGTTTTTATTTAAAATGCCTCCCCCTTCATTATTATTGTTGTATTGACTGAAATAATCACTGCTGAAATAAGGAATGGCTAATAAGGAGCTTTATTCTCAGAATCAAAGGTGAGAAGTAGACCAAAGCAGGCCAGAAAGAGTTCTGGTCAGCTGTGCTGCCCCCTGGAGAGGACATTGCTTATATATCCTTGGGAAAGGCCGGAGGAGTACACAATGCAAAATCACTGTAAGCTTTCTGTGACAAACTTTGTTTTACAAGCAGTATCTAGGGATCAGAACATAAAAGCGAAAATCAACGAACAACTATAAACCAGAGACATTCTATGGGGAAGGAGAGAACAGGATCAAAACTGGGGTGGAAGAGCACATGAGTCTATGGTGATGGCACAAGGGCGAGTTGGCGGTGGGAAGTCCATGGGGATTACAACCGAGATGATAAAACAAATGTACAAAATGAAGAATGATGTGAAAAAAAACCAAACTAAATATATTTTAAAAATTAAAAAAATAAAGCAGGATCTTTATTTTTATCTTTATTTTATCTTCTCACCTCTACACGTGAAGACAAAAATAGGAGAATGCATTAGTTACATTCAGGAGGCCTCTGTATTAGAACTGCATAGAATCAGGATAGCAAATTTTTACCAAAGTCAAACGAGAAAAGACAGAAAGAAGAGGATGGAATCATTGGTGTGAAATGTGGTTGAGGAGTGAAGCAGGTGCTGAGAGAGGTCCAATATACTTGAGAAAGGAGGGTTTTTTTTTTTAAAGATGTTTTTATGTATGCATACAAGAACTGGGATACAGGCCAGAGGTGTGGAGGGTGAGAGGATTCACCACAGACAAAATGGGGAACAAGACAGGCGAATCGACTGAAGTCCACTGCTGAGGGGAGCAGCGGTGGAGACAGCAAGAGGTCTGCTAGGCCATGTGGGTCAGCTCCCTGGCTGGGGATCTAACTCATGCTGCACCCCCTTGTGCCACCAGGGAGGTTATTGAGGTTTGAAGCATGGACTGGCAAGTAGGGTCAGATTGTGTTGGATGAAGGAGGGATGAATTGAGAGGAAGGAGAAGTGGTGAGTGTAAATGTCAAAGAGTTATTGCTAGAATAACACTCTTGAAAGCTGGTATTATTTGAATGTCAAATCTCCCTAATGGGAAGCAAGATGAACAATTACAAAGCTTTCCAATGCTGTGAAACAATTATTTGTCAGAAGACAGTGTTAGATATTTATTTATTTGTTTGTTTATTTCCGGTGGAGAGAGAAAAGTTAAATCATCTGAGGTCAAGCAGTGATCAATCTATGCAGAGCATTTCTCTAAAAAATGAGGCACGGTGTCTTTATCCTAAATGTGCTTTCTCTGATTTCCTCTGAGATTTCAAGGGTATGTATTATACTTTTAGGGGAAAGTAATTTTATATTTGTAAATCAGGTATTAAACATTAGTTTTGATTTGTAGCTCTTTAATTCAAAATCATTTAATGGAACTGTTTTCCAGTATTATATTTACGAAAGTAGGTTGGCAAGGACTTACTATTTACTAAGAAACAGACATTGATATAACTGAGCTTCTTCCTCACCATCCAAATACCTTAGATTTCTGGAAATGCAAGAATAATGTAAAAGACAAATTTTAAAAGTTTTAAACATTTAGTTGTTCTTCTATGTCTTTATGTTGATTTGCAAATACAACCTGATGAAAATAACCTAATTTGTCATAATTAGTTGAAGATACTTCCAGGAAAAAGATAAACTAATTTTAAATGTAGGAGAACAGATCAACCTTGCGCATTGGAATCCTTCTTCCAGTGAACTAGTTTTGGTGTCTTTAGAATCCTCCCATTGAGTATATTGCACCACAATCAAGAGCAAGTCAAGAATTACAGAATGCAGGACTGTTTTTCTAACTAGGTGTCTCAAGGAGAGGAAAAACTGGCTGGCAATCTTTACAAAAAATTTCATAGCAAAATATTCTCTTGCTTCAATAGGAAGGATCGGCACTCATCATCTTTCCTCTCTCAAGGAATAATCCAAAGCACTGATTAGATATGACAAGTGGCATTCTTCATGAATATACAGCATCCAATCTACAGAATTTTGAGTGTGCTAAATTAGTAAAGATGTGTATTGTCTGATCACAGATGGATGACAGATACATCATTCGACATACTTTCACATGGAGGCAGCGACTGGCTCTCTAGCTGTGGGTACAGGAGGCGGGAGGCAGCAAGGCATCCACGCCCAGTTTGCTGCAGCCATCTGGGCTACTGTGTGATGTGGCACCAATCTCTTCCAATCATCAGTTTCTAATGTGTTAAAAAATGAGGAGATGAATATTTAATGGGATTGTTAAGATTCCATGAGAAAACAGATTTGTGATTCATGAGTAGGACATCACCTTTTGGATAATATTTTTTGTATTTATTTACTGAAGTAAATATCTGACATCATAGAGCATGACAGAACTTCACTTTGTGGGAGCATTCATTACACCGCTTATTTATGTCAACTATAGAACCAGCTTTCTTATTTATGTCAGCCGACTGGGCCCAAACTTTCTTTTTCACATACAAAAGAGACCTAATGACTAGGTTGAACCATATGAAACTGCTGATATTTAACATTTCTCACCTATAAGCATGGAGATTTCATATGTTCAATCTAGTAAGTACTGTTCAATCTGTAAAGCCCAACTCAAGTTTCACATCCAGAAGGAGAAGAATCCTTAAATTACAGTGATCGCTCCCTTTTTCTGTCACATTTCCAATTCCATTCCTTGGTACTCTTCTTATGCCCTATTGTATTGCTGATAATATTTTCATAAGAAACGTGTCTTGATTTCTCAACTCCTTTGTATATTCCTCAAGGGTGTTCATTTTCTATTTTCCATTGTGGTTCCTGGCATAATGTGTTGCAGTTAATATTTGTTGAGCAAATTTTTGTATGATGCTAATAGTAATAAATAATTTATAATTATTGACCTGGCTGCTCTGAGGATAAAAAATTTATACTGTGCATTCTTCTAACATTTAACCTTTTCATCCATGTATCTGACATCAAAAGAAGGAATTTCTTTGGCTTTGAGGAATGTTCTTTTGATAATATATGTAATGAAAATGCTGCCTTTGATATACAAAAATGATTCCTACTGATCAGTAGTTGAGTAGAAACAGTTAGGCTATTTTGCCACTGAAGTTCCTGGAGCTCCAGTAACTATTATATTCTCTTCTTCGATCCTACTTGGTAAATTAGTAGGTTAGCTGAGATGAAGTCTAACAAGGCTAAATAATATAATCCATGGAGGAGAGGGGCTTAACCCCTTGTTCTAGCGATGATTTATTTTGTGCTAAAATCAACAAACATAATTGAGAAGTAAAGCTTATTTTCAAAATGAAAACAATTTTCACTAGGATTTTAATCTCATATCTTGAATAAAAAATAGTGGGAAAGAACCAGGGTTTACTGTCCCATGGGTTGGAACTGGCAGAAGGATTCTTTCTTTTATAGAGTTAAAATGGATAAAACAAAGGAAGCGTGCAAAAATCAAGAGCTGAGTCAGAGATTTAAAGAAAAGGGTGTAAGAAGTTCACCAAAATGAGGAGCAGGGTCTAAACTGGGGCATTGTTGGAATTTGAGGGTGTCAATGAATCACACACCATTCTCTCTAGCCTTGAGTTTTATTAGCAAATATGACCCTGAAATGTGCCATTTTCCCAAGGCTGACTTAGCATCCTGCTCTTTCTCCCATGAATCAGGCTGACCTGGCTGGATATAGGCAGAGCAGCTGGGCACCAGCAGGACACCATCCGCCCTTCAGGGGAGGCCTGCAGCCTGGTGACAGACCGCGTATAAGAGAACAAGAACCATGGAAGCTAGTTCACCTCCTTATGACAACTCTTCTCCTAGTCTGAACTACTAGTTATGCCACTTTCCTATGTGGAAAAATCAGTGAGAAGTAGAGAGAAGAGAAGAATTCCTTTTAAAAATTCAATCAGTGTAATACTCCTAGTTTTAAGACTGGCAAAAATTCACAGCCAGGGAGAAAAACTGTCCCTTCTGCCCAATTCAAAGAAAGAGTTTGAAGGATTGAGGAGGAAAGGTTATATGTCAAATTGGCAAATAGTCTGGACTAATGCCAGAGAGGGGGACTCAGCTGATACAGCATTTATGGGCTTCCTGAAGAATGAATGTGGATAGCTGGCTTCATAATAAGGGTCTGAGACAAAGCAGATGTCAGATGTCTATTGGATTTTCTTTGTTGTTTCAGCATCCTCTCATGGTTAATGTCTTTAGTCTTCTGCTTCTGACTATAATGGAGCTATTGGTACAAGGGTAGCCTCATGACATAAACCATCATAAAGCCAGGCAATGCTTTTTAGGCTTTGGACAACAGGCAATGCAAGAATGTGATGCCTGAAAGAAGGAATCTGCCCAAGAAGAGTCCCATGATTGATTTGGATGTTTGCCTGCTAAACATTTCCTACACCTAGCACAGGATACTGGAATTCAGAGTGGTTCTACTGTGTTGGGGAAAGCAGTATCCAAGGCAGGAAAGCAACTAAAATGTATGGGTGCTGGAGAGGAAGAAACTATGCAGAGTGGAGCTTTAGAAGTCTGTCTGGGGGTCTTGCCTTAGCAATAGACTGTATATGCGCTGGGTAAGACTACAGAAGTAGTTATCAGAGAGCTGAGTTGAAGCTATGTGGCTGAGAGTGAAAGAGAGATACTAGTGATTGAGCACTGGTTGGGACACTGGAGTTTCAGCCTAGTCACAGAAGAGACATCTAGTTAACATTTCACTAATGTATGTTTAAGTCCAGTTAAGACACTAGAAAAGCCTCTAAGGACCAAGCCTCGGGTATACTTGGCATAGTGAAATTAAACACCAAGCCCTGACTAGATCCACAGAGGACACAAAATTTGGAAGTTGAATTCTTCTACATGAGAGAGCCTTGGGAAAACACTGTGCCTTCCACAGCAATTCCCTAACAAAGTATAAGATGAAGCACACGATGTTTCACCTCTTCAAAGAAAGATAAATGAATTCAGCGTTTTTACAATGATTTATCCATAATTTCCAGGGTTAAAATTTATATACTTTCCAAAATGAGCAAAATGTGGCTTTATAGTCCAGAAAAATGTTTAATTAAAGCCACTTCAAGATGACCCATATTTGAATTTAGCAAAGGCTTTAAATCAATTATGATTAGGGGCCTACCCAAAGGTTCAGGGGGTTAAAGTACTGCACCTGAAGCAATCCACAGCCACTGCAGCGTAAGTTTGATCCCCAACTGGGGAGGTGACCGACATGGTTCAGTAGACTTCTCTTGTCTCACCTGCTGCTCTCCTCAGCAGTGTACATCAGTCAATCTACCTTTTCTGTGTCCCACTTTGTCTCTGGTGAATCCTGTCACCCCCTACACACTCTGGCCATTTCCCCAGTTCTTGTATGCATGAAAGGAATTCTTGAATGCAAAAATGAAAGGAAAACATGATCTTAATGAAAAAAGAGGGAAGAACCAAGTGGAAATTCTAGAACTTAAAACTACACAAGTCCAATAGATAATTCACTACATGTTTTAACAGTATATTGGATATGGCAGAGGAAATTTGAGTCTTCAAAGTGAAAATTCACCCACATTAGCTTTGATCTCTTTCCTCAGTAAACAATTCTCAAAATTTGGAATCATGGAGCTAATTTACACTTTTACTGGCTTTAGTCAGTCAGTCACTAGGACTTATTAATCTTCAAACTATTTTTTATGAGTATCTTTCTCTCCATTTCCATTTCTATTTTCATAGTTTAATGTCACTAGGTTGTACCTAAATTAATGCTGAAGATTTTCATCCTTTTATTTCACTTTCTAATCCACTTTGCTTACTAATGTAATTGTTAATTCATTCAGCATATATTTTTAAACCACCTACAATGTTCTGCTACACATCTTTATTCTGAAATCCTTAATACTTCCAATTTTCTTCCAACAGGAAGGTAAATTCTTCATTCTTTATACTCTCTAGGCCCTTTATAGTCACTTCCTCTGCTCTTCAATAATTATTCTGGTCATATTTCTACTTTTCATAGATACTGTACTTCTTTTTGGAACCCCAAAATGGAACTCTCTTCTTATTGATGGGAAATCACCTGCCTGATGAAGCTGTAGATATCAGATAATCACTTTACCTACCTTCTTTGCAGAGGTGCCATATGCAATAGCATATAACCTAGGCTCTCTCCTTTGGATATAATTCTTTCAGGTATTGAGCCATAACACAGTGTACTGATGTACACTGTATCTATCACAGTGTACAGATGCACTGGGATATGTGGCAGCAGAAGCAACATTCACTCACTTTCCAGAGATACTAGTGACAATATCTGGGTGCAACAAAGAAAATTGTGTAGTCTGTGTCCATCAATGACAGCAGTAGAATTTTCTGGACTAGATTTGCATTGTAACTTTGATAAGACTGGTCTTGATTTACAACTTTGGTCATTGACTATGACTGTTTATCCTCCAAATTTCATTGTATTTTTCTCCTGAAGATTTTGTGAACTGTGACTCTTTACATTAGAGTTGGTTTTGATTGAACACAGCTAAGAATTCTGATTGAACACATACACAGAAACCCTTCCCTAAATAGGTTGATTGTCCTTCCTATTGCAAGAGCTTGGCAATCTAACCTGGAGTGCCTGCATAGCGAGGGTCAATCTAATACTAGGAATTCCTTCATGTTCCTCTATCTCTATCCAAGTCTTGCATATCTTTAAGATCTGCATTAAAGAGACTCTTCCTGATTTTTCTAGACCTTAATAATCATTTTCTTCTCTATACTTTTCACCCTAACCCTTGGCTATATACAGTTTTCTGCTGTTTGCTACTTTTAAACACACATTAATTTTCTCCTCCAACCCAGGGCACACATTTACGGAAGATATTACAATGCGTGCCTGGATACCTGTATCCCTCATCTTGCTTAGCACTGTGTTCAGAACATTGCAGCTATTCATTATATACTAAAAGGAGGATGGATTTTATGAAAGACTTTACTTTTATTTAGTAGTTCATGAGGAGCAATAATATCCTGGATAAAGTTAAGAGCTGACAGGCTTTGTGTTGAAGATGACACTACTGACTGACTGAAACTATTTGACATGAGCTCCTGTGGTCTCTTCCCTTCCATTGTAATATTTCCTGAAGGCTAATCTTTTTACTTATTATTATTCTTGCCTCAAAGGAAGGAGAGCGGCTCTACCCTGACCCTCTTCCAACTCTTAAAATCTCGTTTTATTAATCTTTTTCCCTTCCATGTGCTTTTTCTCTTAGGACTACTTCCCCATTAGAAAACAATAAAAGCATTCACAATCTATTTCTTTCTTCTATTACCTTCAG
This sequence comes from Condylura cristata, assembly GCF_000260355.1. Lineage (NCBI taxonomy): Eukaryota > Metazoa > Chordata > Mammalia > Eulipotyphla > Talpidae > Condylura > Condylura cristata. Next base: position 8,873,885 of record NW_004567137.1, read on the forward strand.
AGATGCTGGGTTCTTTCAGTATTTCCCTAATTAGATTTGCAAATATAGTGATTTTGCTGAATACTTCACTTTTTCCTATGCTATCACTTCTTAGCATCTTGTATGATACCCTTATCTATCATCTCTTTAATGAAGCTGCTTTGTTAATTATTACCCCAAAACTCTTCTACATCATTCTGTAAGGCTCAATCCTAGCCAAAATCTCAGTCATGGAAAGCCATAGAGGCTTGCTTTCAGGCCTGCTGTGTGGAGGACTGTGGACTGTCACTTCTCCATAACCTTTTTGCTCTGAGACCCAGGTGGATAAAGTAGCTCATCTCTGTAATGTTACAGGTTGCCTTGGCAAAGGAAAAGAGAACTCTACAAGGCTTTGCACTAGCAAATTACATTTCTGGCCTGCAAATGTGACATGTCTCTTCTGTTCAAATTCATTGGCCACCACTGTCACATGGCTCCAGCTAACTAATGGGGTCAGCTGAGGAAGTACCAGCCCACCATGTGCCCAGAAGGTAAAAGAACAGAAATGTACCCAGTGAATGGTCAGGTTTCCTGATATCAAATAGATTTTTCTCTCTTCATTCTCCTTTATATGTGCTACAGTATGTGATAATGACTTACCCCACAGTATGTGATAATGACTTACCCCATCCTACAAAGTATAGCCTATTGTATGAATCTAGCTCAGTGTTTTGCCAATACTTCAAGTTCAGAATATACAAAAACAAGCTTGTTAGCATCATCTGTTTTCCTTAGTCTTCCTGGCTAATTCCAACCCTTTCAATTTCTATTACTTATTATAAATATATAATACTACCATTTCCCCAGCACTAGATTTTGAATCCTCGTTTATTTTTAATTTCCCTTTTCCAATAATTTTCTTCCGTTTGCCAAATTCTGGCATTTTCATTTTCCTAGTATTTCCTGAATCTGTTTTATTCTCACCGACATCTTAAATATAAGTGATCAAGAAAGTCTCAGTCTTTGCTGCCTTCATCCAGACCTCTTCCTCCAAGGTGTCGCAGGCCACTACCAATTTAGTCTCTCAGAGCTCTAATCAGGTCATTGCCATGTTTTAAAAGACCTAATACTTTCTTTTATCTACAAGACAAAGTTTAAATTACTTTTTTAGTATCTAAGGCTCTCTACAATCTACTTTTGATGATTTTTAGAATTTTTCTCTCAGTTTTTCCTGGAAGTCCTAGATTAGCACTTACCTTTTTTTTTTTTTAAAGATTTATTTATTTCTGCATACAGGAACTGGAGTACAGGCCAGAGGTGCAGGGGGTGGGGGTGGGGGGTGATAGGGTTCACCAGAACAGGCAGAGTGACTGAAATACATTGCTGAGGGGAGCAGCGGGCAGGTTAGAAGTCTGCCAGGCCATAGAGTTTACTTTTTCCATAAAGTCACTTTCAATGCCACAAAGTGAACATAAGTTTTCTGTCCTTTTAAAATTATAAAATTTCAAGATGCTTCTCAAACATGTTACTATGAGTATGAAGTATTTCTTGCGTATTTTGTAGTTTATTTATTACATTGGACTTTATAGCTTTATTTGGCAGGGCACCTGAAATTGAAAGCCAGACTATAAACTGTTCTGAAAACTTTAATTGCCTGGCAGATATGTCACTTACTGCAGAGGCGGGATATTTGTTGCTGACTTCATGGATCACCAATATTCCTCTTTCCTCTGAGCAATGATGGTGACATGACTGGAACTGCCCACACTTTTTCTCCTTAATTCTCTTAAGCTCATTGAGATGAATTTACATGGCTAAATTTAGGGTTTAATCTACATCTGTGTATTGGTGGTTTTGTCTAAATGAAGTTAATTGGCTCATGCAGAGATTAAATCCACAACCTTGGCCTTATTAATACCCTGTCTAATCCATTGAGCTTTCTAGCCTAATACAAAACATACACACACACACATAAAACCCTTAAATGTAGATATGTCTTAATCAGGCCCATGCTTTTCCCTGTGTATATGACAGAGACTGAAAATAAGCCACTGAGCTTGAATAATTGGTTTAAATTCAAGTAGCGAGAAAAAACAATCAAATAGTAGGATAAATACATGCAATTTGAATGCATACATTTAATTGGGTCAGCATAGGCTAGTTAAAAGCAATGTGGCAGATTGAGCCTTTGAAATATGTAAGAAAGAATTTCATGTGATGCTTTGCACCTTGTCTGAAAAATGCCAGACAACTACTCAGTGGGGCTGTCAAAGTTCTGAAGATACGCCTACATGCCAAAAAAGTGGTCCAGCACAGCGAGAAACTTCCATGAAGCACTGATTTGCCAGCATTCTGTTGAGGCAAACTTGAAAGCAGCTGCAGCTTTGGTTATGTTGGGTTGGGCCCAATTTTGAGCCACAATTGTGAACAGCAGCACTGATGGGATTCTTTGTGATACAAAGGTGACTGTGCTTGAAAGTGAAGCACTCACTCTGGGCTGGCACAGGCGCGATGCGGAGGCCAGAGGCTCACTTGTCTAACTACTGCTTTGTCTATTCTTGGCAGACAGTCCAGGACCGTTGAAGAGCTACATGCAATTGAACTCCAAAATCAGAGGGTAGGATCCCATGTAAGGAATCAAGTACGTGGGGTCTGAATTAAATGGACTAAAAAAAAAAAAAGAATCCTTTGACTGGGCTCTCCCTGGTGGTGCAACGGGTTAAAGCACTGCAGTATGAAGCTCTCTGAAGCCACTGCAGCACAAGTTTGATCCCCGGCCAGGGAGTTGACCCACAGGGCGCTGCAGACCTCTCCTGACCCACCTGCGACTCCCCTCAGCAATGTACTTTGTCAATCTGCCTGTTCTGTTCCACACTCTGTCTCTGGTGAATCCTATCACCCACCACATCTCTGGCCTGTACCCCAGTTCTGTAAGCATCAATCTTAAAAAACAAAAA
>NW_004567137.1:8877508-8880902 GCF_000260355.1 Condylura cristata
AGCAGAACAGGCAGATCCATGAAGCACACTGCTGAGGGGAGCAGCGTGCTGGTCAGGAGAGGTCTGAGTGCCATGTGGGTCACCTCCGGGGCAGGGATCGAACTCATGATGAAGTGGCTTTAGCTTCTTAGTGCTGTGCTTTAACCTGCTGCGCCACTAGGGAGGATCCCATCATCCATAATTTTTTAAAGAAAGGACAACATTTTGTTGCAGCAAGGAAGATGGATATTGTTCCTTACTTTCTAACATGAGCTATTAATATAACTAAGAACAGTTAGCTAGCCATCTTGTGACAAATACCATTTTTAAAAATCATTTTTCCTGATCATAAAAATAATGTACAGTGTGGAAAAATGACATATTCCAACCAAAATTCAAGTAGAGTGCTGAAATAAGCTTAAGATGAAAGGTTCATAGGTTTTTGCTACTGTATCTTTATACTAAAGGCACCATATACTAAACACTAAATGGGAAGAAAGTTTATGGTTGAAATGGGAATGATCTAAATTTGACCACCAACACAACTTCCCTCTTGAAGTCTCCCCTAGTTGGTGTTGATTCTGCTTAGAAGTGGAGAGTAACCACTACAGGTTATAACTACAATACAGCATGTTTTTCTGCTGAGCTGGACTATTTAATAGACCAGTCTTATTTTTAAAACTATCCTGTGTACTAGGTGTTGTAGAGAAACAGCAAATATTTTCTTTATACAAATGTATAACTAACAATCTACATAGCAACAGGAGATGATGAATAAAATTTACTTTCACAGATCTGTAAATAGTAGAAAGTCTTGTCAAGGAGCAGGAGCCAGATTGAGGGTATTTTTTTAGATGCTATGTTTTTAGGACTCATGGATATTTTGTTGAGATTTTTCTCTGACACTTAATCTAATTATGAGCTAATTGAGACCAAAATGGTTTTCAGTGGTAAAAGGGTTTGAGATAAAAGGCTTTGCTGAATAGTATGTTCCACAGAAAATAGTCATGTCTTTGTCTTTCCAGAGAACTTGCTTTAAGTTGAAGTGAAACCCTGCTAATATACCTATATTTGCAGGGGAGACATTATAGCTTAGTGTCAGGAGAGTAAGATAAAATAAGAATAATAGTTCTGTGGGTAACAGTGCAAATGAACAAGTTTATTACCTAATGAATGTTGTTTAAGAGAATGTCATTGTTTCGTTGTCTTTAACAGTAATTCATTTTGGAAGAGCTTTCAAGTAGTGAAACTATGACTTCTTTGTTCTGTGATCAAAATAAAACCAAAATATGCAGGTGCAATATAGTATGTATTCAGATGGTGCTTTATCTTATAAATGAAAAGAGCTTCTGAACATTTTCTCTTTCTAAGGTAGCTTTGTAAGTAGTGGGAAGTTTAGAGTAAGCACTGTGATCAAGTAGGAACAATTTACATGATGAAAATGTTGGTTCTGGAGCAGTACCACTAGTAAGACTTTCACATAATTAAACTCTTAAGCTAGACCTCTGGCCATGCGGTAGTTTAAATGTCATTAAAATTATCCTGGAATTCACCTCATGGACTGAGTCAGGCGTGCTTGATGATTTATTTACCCTTTTATAAATAAACATTGAACATATATCATCACTTGATCTGGGAACCAAGTTGGTGAGATTCCCAGATCATATCCAGATTGTTACCAATGTCCAGTCTTTTGCATTAAGAAAGAAATTTGGTTGTTTTCTTTACTTAAGTAGCTGGCGTTTTGTTGATAGAAGGCTAACTTTTAAAGCCATAACTTGTATCTGGCTAAACTTTATTTGGCTCAAAATAATGTGTGTACATGATAAATAATCTCTTACGGCACAAACAAGATATTTGGTATCTGAAGATTATTTTCCAAAATGATGTTTATAAATGTAGTTGTAGAAATTTTAACTGCTAAACATAAACAGGCAAATTTGACCACAAATTTGGCAAGCAAGACAACAAAAACAAATACAATGAAGCCTCTATAATATGGAGAGCAAGCAGGTCAGAGTGGAACAAGCCACAGATCAATGGTTTACAAAGTAATTAACTAATAGTCAGACCTCTCTTGTCCCACCCACTGCTCCCCTCAGCAGTGTACTTCGTCAGTCGGCCTGTTCTGCTCCCCACTCTGTCTCTGGTGAATCCTCTCACCACCCTAGCACCTCTGGCCTGTACCCCAGTTCTGTATGCATAAATAAGTAAATCTTAAAAAAAAAAAAAAAAAAAGAAATAGTTCACAGTCTGGCTGAAACATGGGGATTCTGGAAAAGGTGATGCTGTGCAATTAGCACATTGTCTACCCCAGTGCTAAGTGCTTCAAGGGCCACTTTTCCAGGATGAAGTCGAAACACTCAGCATAGCATAAGGGTTCTGCATAACTTAGTCTCTGCTTTACAGTCTTGGCCTCTTCTCATCCCAGGCTGACTTTAAACTTCTTCCTTTGTCTAGCTAAATCCTTCATTTTCACTAAGAAACATTTCAGGAATTTAATCCTCTGAGAAACATTTTCTTGTCTTTTTTGCAAACATGGCAGTATTCAGTCAAAGTGGTTATTGCTAAAATACTGCAATAGTGACTGCATTATGTTAGACTCAGAATGCTTGATTATTCCTTCCTGCATGTGCCAGTCAGCTGGTGAAGATTACAACTCTGTGCACATAGTTTTCTAGTATTTCATTCTCATAGTGGAGACACAAGAGAAAGGATAAGTGTAAACAACAGCTGTAGACATCTTGGCAGATAGGTAGTTCCAAAGCAGGGGGGTTAAGAAGGATAAGACAAAGTGGAAAATTAGAATTTTTTTTTAAGCTTTCTTCTTTAGTAATTATACTGGAACTTCGATTAAAAACTGGACTAGGGTGATGAACTGCTAGATTCTGAATTTTTACTCAAAGGAGCATTAACTCTGTGATCTCAGTTTTTCCTTCCAGTTCTTTTGAGAACAGAGGTCTATTTCCATGGAATTTTACCTCAATTTTAATGTTAAATCATAGTATCAATATTATAGAATTCTTCATAGTGTCTCAGTAGGAGACTCTGCTGCTTACACTGTTACTTTATCATTAAGTGCTCATGTAGGAAAAGAGATGTGGTATTACTCTTTTAATAATTCATTCAATAGTTCAAGAGGCTGACAAGTATCCATATGCTTCTCATCTGCTTTTAGCTAGTTGGCTATAGCCTCTGGCAACATTTAAAAACAAAACACTGATTTTTTTTTTGCTCCTTTATTTTTTTTAAAAATAATATAATAGTTTATTTTTACATCATTTTGTGCATTTTTTCACCTCAGTTGCAATCCCCTTAGGTTTCCTATTACCAAATCACCCTTGTGACATCACCACAGTCCAGTGCATTTCCCTTCCCCCACTGTTTTTGATCCCATTCCCCACTCCACCCCCAT
>NW_004567137.1:8881902-8885419 GCF_000260355.1 Condylura cristata
AAAAAAAGACTAGTGGAAAAGGCTATGAAGAAAAGGCACAGACTTCTTTATGACATTTAACACTTTAAAAAAATGATAATATCGGGCACTCCCTGGTGGTGCAACGGGTTAAAGCACAGCACTATGATGCCATCTGCAGCCACTGCAGCACAAGTTCAATTCCCAGCCAGGGAGGTTATCCACATGGCATGGTAGACCTCTCCTGGCCCTCCTGTGGTTCATCTCAGCAGTGTACTTTGTCTATCTGCCTGTTCTGTTCCCTGCTCTGTCTCTGGTGATTCCTCTTACCCCCCACCCCATCTCTGACCTGTACCACAGTTCTGTATGCATTAAACAAATAAATCTTTAAAAAAATGATAATATCATAATCTACATTCACAGGGCTAGTTTTTTTTTCAAGGCACTTTACTTCATTGTATCTGACCTTTATAGGTTAAGACAATTCATAGAATGCATTTCACTAGTCAAAGTGAGAGATTTTACTGGTTGTTTGTCTCAAACACAAATGAAAATAGAATTCTAGGATTCTTTCCAGTTCAAAGCTGTTTAAATTTACAAAATAAGACTAAAGTGAGGGTCATTATAAGCTGTCTACAAAAAAAAATTATTCTTGATAAGTTTTATTGAGATATTATTCACACATCATAAAATTTACCCTTTTAAATTATACAGTTCAGTAGTTTTCAGTATATAAACAAAGTTGTACAACTACTACTAATTTAAAAATATATTAATCACCACTCAGAAGAAATATTTCATCAATTAATAGTTCCCTCACATTCCTCCTGGCCCCACACTTAACTGTTTACTGTCTCTATGAATTTGAGTATGCTAGGCATTTCATACAAGTGAAATCATACAATTTCTGGCCTTTTGTGATTATGATTTGTTCATTCTCATTGTTCATTGCCTTCATAAACAATATTGTTGATACAGATGGTAAACAGGCAATTGAAAAAAATGCTCATCATCACTTAACATCAGGAAAATGGAAATCAAACCACATCTCACACCTGTGAGAAAGTCCTATAACAGAAGACATGAAACAATAATTGTTGGCAAGGATGTGGAGAAAAAGGAAACTTTTTATAGTGCTGGTAGGAATACAGACCAGTGCAGGCCCTGTGGAAAATAGTATCGAGGTTTGTAAAACATTTAAAAATAGATCTACCATACGACTCAGCAATTCTACTCTGAGCTAGCTACCTGAAGAATGCAAAAACAGTAATTTGAAGCAACTAGGCACTCCTTTTATCACGGTGACACTGTTTCCAATAGCCAGATTATGGAAACAAAGCACCCAAGGACAGATGAGAGAATTAAAAAGATGTGGTTTATACACCCAATGGAAGACTACTCAGCTATAAAAGACAAATTCTTGCATTTGCAACAACATGGGTAGGACCAAAGGGGATTATGCTAAACAAAATCAGATAGGAGGAGAAAGATTCATATACCAGATGGTGTCATGTTTATGCGAATACATAGAAATAAAACAAATCAATAAAAATCCTAGAAATCTGATTAGAATTGTGGCTAATACAAGGGAATGTAGGGAAAGCCAAGTGGGGAGGGGCCACAACCGACTATGGTGGAGGAATAGGGAGATCTTGGTGGTGGGTATAGTATCGGTAACAAACACCTGAAAGGTATGACCCTGTAACGTTAAGTCATATACATTATTGTAAATTAATATTACCTCAATAAAAATTAGTTTAGAAAAGATGGTTCCTTCAGTGGGGACAGAGGTAGGGACAACACAAGAGAGAGGTCTGTGAGGCATGTAGGAGGGCAACCTGCTCAGGCTGGCGTAAGGAAGGGAAGGGTTGCTACCTATAGGGACATCTCATTACATTTTATATCCAAAGAGCCTCTCTAATCCCCCTTCTCCTAATTAGGGACCTGGATAGGAAAGTAGAGAAACTAACAGAAAGAGATGATTTGACACCGGGGAGGGGACACTGTGGACAAGGATAAAGATCTGTGGGTGTGTTTGTAGTAGGTATGTTTTGGTGATATGACTCCAAGGAACTGTCATCCTTTGCCTCTGGGTCAAGAGCAGTATTGAAAACCAATGTCACCTCAAATAAAAAAAAAAAGTACAAAAAAATTAAACAATGTTGAGCATCTCTTCATGCGCTTATGATACTGGGTGGGAGGGGGACAAAACTGGCCGAGGTCCCGCTGTCCAAATACTTTACCTAGTACTGTCTGGGTTCTTCACCCACATGCACAATTGCAAGACACCTCAAACTTAGAAAATAACAACAAAGGGATTTATTTAACAAACCAGGAAAAACAAGAGTTACTTTACCCAAAGTTGTGTCCAGTCCTGCACAAAGACCATTATAATGATGGCATCTTCCGCTACTGAGGACACAGCTCCTCTCCCTTAGGCCTCATGTCTAAGTGGCGTCTCCCTGCCGCTGTGGACACTGAGGCAGTCAAACTACAGGCCAGGACCGACTCCCAGAAACAGCAAACGACAGAGCAGGAGATGCTCCCTGGGCTGCCAACACACCCCCACACGGCACCAAACACGCCATACGCAGATAACAGCTGTAGTCGCTGAATGACCTGACAAATGGCCACACTTGTGCATTTTAGCGAGAGGTCTGGCTCAGGGTCCCCTGGCCTCTCCAGGCCACGCTTCAGCAAGATACCTCTTTCTTCTTGTCTCCCATTCGCTGCCAGGCCTAACAAAACTTTTCCAAAACGACTACTGGGACAAGCCCATACATAGTGACCTCTGCCATGTGACCCAAGGCACAAAACCCAGCTTTGTGAAGCTATCACAGTGATACCCAGGGCCCTGCGCGGCCACTGCAATGCCGCACTGCTGTGGCCACGGCTCTGCCTCTCTCTCCCTCGGTCTCCCTGTGTCAGCCACAAGTTGGCCTCCCTCACACACATCTGCGAGGCAGCTTCTCTCTTACATGCATATGCACAGCTTCTCTGTGCGTGCCCAGACCTCTCTCTCCGGGTGTGTGATAGCTCCCTCATATACTTTTTCCTTTGTTTTGTTACAAGGCACCCCAGTGTGAACTGGGCTGCCTGTCTGTGGGGCCTCACCCACGTGCTTAAAATTCAGTTGTACTACAGTCACACACAAAAGGGTCAATAATGGGTTTATTTACAAAAGGGAAGAGGAAAAGGTACAACACAGGGAAAGAGAGAGAGATATAAGGTAACTGGAATATCTTACCAGCTCGGCTGACTTGGAGCTCTGGTAATAAACTAACTGATAGTGCCCCGTCCCTAGTTCCGTTGTCCCAGTGAGAGAGAGCCCTTGGATAATGGAGCCCTATTTATCCCCCAAAGTCCCAGAATGCCTGCCTAGCTCCGCCCTTGGGTCCTTGCAATTCTCTCCTTGGTACTGCTGGGAGTTGTAGTTTCCAATCATGGAATAGGGGGTGGAGTCAGAAAGCTGGAGTAGGGGGTGTAGTCCACAAAACTGCGGAGTTCCTTTAGGACATCCTTCCCCTTAATAGTTTCACCCCACTTCTAGCATCCTTCT
>NW_004567137.1:8885544-8932472 GCF_000260355.1 Condylura cristata
AAATTGAGTTGCCTTTTTATTTTCAAGCTGTGTTCTATAGAGATTCTAAATTTAAATCACTTATCAGTTACATGATTTATAAAAATATTTTCCAGATGGGGGGTTTCATTTTAGGTTTATGGCATTTTTACAGCACAAGTTTTTAACTTACCGATTTTATTTATCTACTTCTTTCTATCTTTTTTGTCATTGTTGCTTGTGCTTTGGTATATTAGATCTAAGAAACCATTACCAGATTCAAAAGCATGCCAAATTTACTCCTGTGTTTTCCTCTAAAAGCTTTATAGTTGGTTCTCTTACATTTTGATTTTTTTTTTAAGATTTATTTTATTGTTACTTATGCACACAAGAACTGGGGTATAGGCCAGAGGTGCAGGATGTGAGAGGATTCACCAGAGACAGAGTGGGGAGCAGAATAGGCAGATCTATTGAAATATACTGCTGAGGGAAGAAGAGGGTGAGACAGGAGAGGTCTGCTTCTCCCTGGCTGGGGATCGAACTCATGGCTCAGTGATTGGCAATAGCCTGATGGCGCTGAGACTTTAACCCCAGTGCCACCAGGGACCTCTGTGAGTTAATTTGTGTATAGGGTGTGAGGCAGAACTCTATCTTCGTTCTTTGGTATGTAGCACATTTGTTAAAAAGATCGGGCTTTCCCTTTTACTTGTATTTGTAGAAATCAACTGATATTGTGTCAAAGTTTACCTCAGGACTCTTGAGTTCTAACCCATACATCTGAATGTGCGTCCTAGTTCCAGAAGATAATCTATAACTTGCCATTGTAAGATTTGTTTACTATCTTTGTTCAATATCCATCTTGGAAAGTCTGACAATTTTGCTACCTTCTGTGAGAGTGGCTTAAAAGAATTCTATATTAAAGAAATTGAGTCATGAAGAAAAATCATTTGTTCAATAGTTTGTGGTTCTCTTCATTCCTCAATTGCTCCACTGAAATGATTAAAACATAGGTGAGTGTTGTTAGGGAAGAATATCAAGTCTAAAAGCAAATCTTTCAAAATGTCTATTTTTTTTCTCATAAGAGTTTAAAAACTATTATATAGCTTGAAGTTATTAAAGAGACATCCTATGGTCATTTGTCCAAAAGTATACATTTCCTGGAAATAATAAATGCCTCCTTTGATAGATTTTTCCTGCCTTCCAGCAACTTAAAGTTCTAACAAATAATGATTGAGATTCAAAGACTATTTTATACATAAGAAACGGAAGCATATAGTTTATAGGGAAATTTGTAGAAAACTATGGGTCCCACAGTGGTGACTGTAAATCTTATTTTGCTTCATTATTCATTAGCTACACTCCAATGATTGCTTACAAAGCACTGTGTCACCAAAGTTAGAGGGTGAGCTTTGCCTTTAGGTCCTAGAGATTGGCATGGAAAGGCTGGTAAGCATCTGTGATGATTTATCTTGAAATGTTTGGCTACCAGTATATACTACATATCATATGGAAAAATTGGGAAACATTTTAAAATGGGCAAAATTTTATGTCCACTTGTTAAAAAATGTGCTGTTTTCACAGCATAGACAATTTACTTATTTTTTGACATTTTGCCCCTTAGAATATCAGATTTTTCCATCTGCCTATCCACCTACCCATCCACTCAGTGTCTCTGTGTACTACTCACTGTCCTGTTGATACCATCAGCTGGTAACCCTTGTTATTCAAGGAAAAAAGAAGGAAAAAAAAAAGCCTTGTGCCTAGAGAATTCACATTCTGGTAACTAAGACTTAAAAGAAAAGAAAAAACCCAAAACAATATATAAAATGCTAGTGATGTCTGTAAAAGAGAAAAAAAAAACAACAAAATGGGGTGGGAAGTGTATGGGGAAGTGTATATATACGTGTGTGAGAGTATATGTGGGCACGATTGTGTGTGTGTGTGTTTGTGTGTGTGTAGGTGGAAAGTGGTGGTAGAGATGTTTTGATAATGTGGCTAGAGAGGGTGACAGTGAACCACCCTTCGGTCTAGACTCTTTCCGAACCACTATCTTCTAATTGTGGCTTGCACATGTGGACCTGTTCCTTTGGGGACAACTGTTATGTAGGTGCATACTTCATCAAATAAAGTCTCTGCAGAAAGAGACTTTAAAATCTGCTAGAAATATTTTGCTCTTTTCAAGTTCTTTTTGCATTTTTGAAAGAGTAATCTGGCACATGGAAAAGGTGTATCTCATCTTTTAATAAGTCTGGATGACTGCAGTCAACCTCAACTTTTTTTCTTTCTGAAGCTAAAAAAACTGCTAATCTCAAAGCCTCAGAGCCTCAGAGCCTTCTGGGGGCAATTTGAATTCAGCTTTGAGAGTAAACTGGGCCTTTGTTTTGGGAAAAATCTCTTGACTAAGACTTTTAGATATGCAAATGAAAGACTTCTTTCAAAAGTTGTTCTTGATTCCCCCCATTACAATACAGTAAGGCCTAAAGGTGGTACAGTAACTGGAAGCAGATGTTTCAGAGGGAGATGTGAGAGTTCTGTATAATCATGAAAATCGAGAGTATTATTTAAGATTTCTTTAAATGATTTTCCCCTTTAAATGCAGACCCAACAGACTGAAAATAATTGCTGCTTTTTGTGCGAATTGAGTATGGACTTTCACTCATGCTAACATATAAGCATTTATCAGAGATTAGAGGGTAGATATCCTAACAGTACAAAGCATACACATGGACACCTCAAACTGAAAGAGGAGACCCTAAAAATGCTTTTGTTAAGGTTGTTGAAGCTCATTGTCCTAAATTTTAGTTTTAGTTCCACAAAGAATGTTATTAAAAATAGAATGACCTAGACCTTAGATGTACAATTTTTAAATTATAACACATTGTTCTAGTGCAGTTGATAGGGCAAGACTAACCCCCAGTGGGCTGGAGATGATATATTTCTTATAAATTACTGTGAGAAGAGGTCAATTCAGCGGCAGAGAAATTCTTGGAGGCAAATTTTAGATTCCTTTGCTGAGTCAAGTAGTCTCAGATACAGGTGCAGCTTGCTTCAATTTTGAGGTACAGATAGAGTTCCCACACATCTTACATGGCAGAAAGGGTGAGCTGGTCTCTGTACCTGAAGGAATATGAGAACCACACAAGGGATTCTGAAGCTAAGTTGGGGTTTTTAAGTTCCAAGAGTAATCACTTGTAGTAGCAGGTGAACCTACTCTTTGGTTTATCCCTTAGTTATTCTAGGTCTTTGTTGAAATACTGACCTAGTTCTGACCTGTGGAGAATTGAGGAAGAGACTACACACTTCTTAGATGGCCTTTTATCCCCATGAGTATGGCAGTTTTCAGGATTTAGATCTCTGGGATTGTGTCTTTCAGCATCATAATTGAGATTGATCAAAAGATAAATAGAAAATAAGAACTAGGAGAAAAATAGAGAATGTAAAATAATACCATAAATTATTGCCTTACAGAATTTCATATTTGTGAGACTCCTAGTAACACAAAAGGGGAAATAAAATAAGCCACATGTGTCTTCTTATTTAAACGCAAGAAGCATCAACCTCAGGAAAGATAGGTTTCCTAGTGGTATTTTCTAGAATAAATTTTACCGGAGAGACTTTTCTTTATAGGAGACACCAAATGACTGATTTGATAATCTATCCAACTATTTTTTAAAAGCGATCATAAAAAACCATAACTTAGTCAAAGGAATGCTGTGAGATGCTGTACGTGTGAGGTCCAAATAAATATATCATTTGGATAGTTTAATAAAGTAATAAAGTGGGAGTATATCTGCTTAATTTTTACAAGAAAATTGCTACAGAGATCATACTCACTTCTGAGATGAATGGCTGATGTAATGTTTCTCAATGAGATAATTTAAGCAAGATATATAATATCCCTCGTGTTCTGACTCCTTGTACAATTAGCTCATCCCACCTACTAGTTTTTCTTACAAAAAAGTCTGAAAATACTGTATGTGGATCCTGGATGGTTGTGGCTTTAGTCTTCTTGAGTGCTGTTCTGATCACACATCGCTTAAAAGATGTCTATGATTACCTCCAGACTGAAAACTTTAGGGTACTCATGCACTATGATCATTTATGGTTGTGCTGTGTGTTTTGAGCATACCCCTCATCACTGAGTCCTGTGAGGCACAGCATAGAAATTACCACCTTGACTATATAAGACATTATGTTAGCCAAGTATGACTAAAAAAGGTGTTTAGATATCAGCTGTCAGCATGGTTTGAGACTCCCACCTAAAGATGGAAATTGCAGCAACAGCAAAAAATTTAACATGCATCTAAACACAATGTTAAAGAAACAATGACTGCCAATATCAGTCAAAACAACAATTTTAGAAAGGAAAGACTATTGAATAGGACTTTGCAGTAAGTGAAAAGCAATGTAGGCATTTGTCTTTGTAAGTACCCTACTTAAGTTGGAGATAGATAACTGGTTATACAGAACTTTATGATGTGCTAAAGCAAGAAAAAAAAATTTCCGCTAGTTTCAGGTTTTTACTGCAATGATAGAGAAACTCTTTTGTTGCTGTTAAGTGCATTTTTCTTTATACTTTCCTGTTGAGTTCCCTAAATATGCACCATCTTTTTGTGGGCTGAAAGTTTTTTTGAGCTAGAATACTGTTTATGTTTTTAATTGGAGGGCTGAGATAAAATATCTCTCTTTTTACTTGAGCAAGGTTTTCTTGATATGCTTTTTACCAATCACTGGCAAGAAGCACATAGCAACCAAGACAATTACATAAACACTCTATGTAAAAATATTCTATCTAAATCTGTGTAATTATGTAACAACGTAAGTAAGCTGTATATTCAGACCACCTCTCAGAGGGAGATGGCAAAGCTCTTGTACAGATGTGAGTGGGGATATCTAGGAATCTGAAAACAAGAAGGGATGCTAAAATGGGCCCCAAGTTTGAACACAGTGTATGTTTCCAGATTTTTCAATTGGAGAACATTAAAATGTTATCACAATAAAAAGAAATTAGCCACTTCCAGGAAAATCTTGATGCTTGCCTATAATGGTAATATGAACCAAAGGGCTAAGCTTTCTTGTGGTAAAATGTTAATCTCTGAATGAATAGGTCAGATATTTTCCAGATATTTTCACTGGGCATTGAAGAAACTCTTGGGGTGTTCATAAAGTGGACAAAGTGAACTTTTATCATGGCTTCTGGCAGCTAAATACATCTCCCCACATGAATCCTTGTCAATCCTTGCAGGCAAGGACAATTTGGAATGATCCTGAATAGACTAAAGTAAGAGAATGACAGTAATTAGTGCAGAAAAAAAGTTTTTTTTGTAGAGTGACTCGATTGAGTGACAGAAAAAGCCAATAGAACGGGCAAAAAGGTCATTTGCTTTTCTCTGTTTCATTTTTGGTATTTGTTGATCCCAAAGCACCATTTGTGGCTCATGAATTAAAAAAAGAGAAAGATACAGCTGGTGGTGGTGGTGGGGGAGTTCTTATCATTTATATAGGAGACAATTAGGAAGAGTAATGGCTCAACCAGTTTTCCTTCCTTTGACAGCTTCTTGTTGACTATTTGGCATTATATGAAAGAAGATAAGGTCTTCTTAAAGCCTAATTATATTTAAAATGAAAACACACTGCTTTCTATTATGTATCACTACATCTTTTCAATGAGCTAACATTACAGAGTGTTAGAAAAATTTAGTTGAGCAAAGTTTTGATACCATTTTACCAGTCACAAAAACTAAGAAACTTAAAAAAAAAATACTACTTAAAGTACTAAGCAAAAGTGTTCATGCCATTCTGTATTTACCACCAATGGACAATGATAATAGATATCCTGTCCTATGCCTTTTTCCAACTTTACAGATTAACAAAATTGAGAGTAAGTGGATTTAAGGAATTTAATTAAATACATTTCAAGAATCCATACCCAGGTTTATCTAAAGGTGAAACTGAAGCCCAGATTTACTTATTCTAAGGCTGCAATTCTTTCCATGAATTTTCTAAATAATGAGCTCACACAGCTTTTTCCTTGATTGATTATATTGGAGTCTGCTAAGTGGAGTGACTTTCACTGCTGTGCGTTCATAAAAAGATAAGCAGTCAAAGAGAGTTGCTTCATCAGAGGTGATTGAGAGAAAATAGATTTACTCTAGAGAAAAGTTCAAAGGGTTCAGAAGTTCAAAAACCCACAGGAAAAAGGCTTTCCTTCAAAAGAAAGGGTTTAAGCTTAGGACAAATGTTGCTGTAGGTGTTTCCTAAATTTATCTTGTCACAAGGCTCACTTGTGATGCTTGTTTAAAAATATAGATTATTAGCCCTCTCCCTAGAGAATCTGATAGACTTGATGTGCTGGGACCAAGAAAGCTATATTTTAGCATGAGCCCCTCCTTCCAAAAACTTTTATGTAAGTAAGTTGTGAAAATATTGCTTAAAAAGGATGGCTCAGTATCCTGAACTCCCCAAATCTAAGAAATGTACATTTTAAGTAGGTGGCAGAAGAAAGTATAACAAATCACCACCACAAAAATTTATCAAGGAGATATTGTTTAAAGATAGCTGTGATGAGCACCCTCTGTTGGAAAAAAAAAAGAAAGCCCAGTTAATGAGGTTTAAATAAAAACTAAACCAAACAAAATATACTCATAGTGTTAAGACCTTTTCAAATTCATGTGACCATGGCACGTGTTCAGACAAAAGGAATGTTTTGTGGCGTGGGTTTTACTGGCTTTCCTAGCACTGAAATGATGGCTACCTTCTTTGCTACTTCATGCTCAGGAAGGCTTTGACTGGCCAGTGTGAGTCACCTGACTGCCCTGCACAATGATGGACACATGTCACACATACCATGCAGAAGAGAAGGGAAGTTCTTGAAAGAAGAGCTTGGCTCTTTTCCAGAAAGGCAGGGGAAAGGGGCCCCGGACTAGGGGTTAAAGAAACCAACCATTGTAATCCCTTTAGTTTCTTCCATATTTAAGAATTTGTGTAAATTGTGACATTAGCTATTGAAAGCATTGTGGGAGAGAGACGGGACATAGTTTACTGGGCAAGTAGCTTGTCCAACTTCCAGCTAATGAGACCATCACTATTTCATTTTCTTTTACACCAACAATTTTCTTAAAGGACCTGTTTGAAACAAGATCTTTGGAAATGGATTTCTTTCCAAAATTAAAAGCGTCCATTTTGTTAGTTTTCCAACTATGTTTCCAATAAAAATTCTGAGACTACTTCCTTGTCTATGCATTAACCTCCCTTCCCCACCAAGGGTTTATGTTCAATATTTGCAAAGAAGAAGCAATAAAATAATATTTGAACAGATTTTACTGAGAAGTTGTGAAGATTTTCAAGTATTTTTAGTAGTCTAGAAATCATTGGCTCTGTGGGCAGCTTTCTTTAAAGCAAAATGGTCAAAAAATCAAGGACAAAAGAGACAAGAGAGAGCAACTATTCAGTCATTTACTCAACAAATGAAAGCCCTGCAACGTGGCATGCCACACGAAGTAGTTGGGGAGTTTTTGTATGTATTTTTTCTTTTTGTAGGATAATGGATCCTGGGTATCCATTCTTTAAGTCTCTTGGAAATCTGTTGTATCATAGCTTTTTACTCAATGAAATCTGGAGACTGGTGGAGCTGGTTGCTGGTACTCCTTCCTCACCTCCAGTTCTGGCTCTCGCAGACTGAGTCCCTGCTTGCCCCTTGGTGATGTCCTTCAGGCTTTAATGAGCCTCAATACTGGCTCCTTGTGCAGCTTAGCTCACTCATGTTCTCTCTCTTTCTTGTTCTCAATCATAGTGTGCTTCGATTGGTGTCAACGGGGTATAATGGTTAAGGGTACAGTAGTGTTTGAGTCCTCCTAGGCTGTCTGGCACCTTTCCCTCCAAGTTTCAAGAGGTGCGCAAACAAAGACATGATTTACTCATGGTGCTGGAGCGAACCAGATGCTGGGACTGGCATCTTAGCCTATACTGGAGCCTTGAATTTTGCCTCTGCGGGAGGGGAGGCCCTTCTAACATCCATCCACTAGCTCTGAGAAGATGGAGCCAGAGAGGAACAGATGGCAAGAGAAATGACAAATGTCATCCCCAGGAAGCTATGGCCTGTTCTTGTGGGATAGCAAATATTTAACTGTGTCCCTAAGATTTCTCTCTTCAAGAACACAATTTAGAGATGATTGTGAACAATGAGCCTCTCCTGATCACTCTGAATTGTTCTATTCTCGCTTTTTCTTTGCACTCTGCACAAACTGATATTAGAGGGCTAGAGCTAACTTCATAGATGCTGGTCACTGACAATTCATGTGATGTTGAGTTATCACTGTATGCAGGAGAGCCAGGATGAAGCAGGAAGGCAGGCAGCATGAGCCAGTTCTCATTCTGCTACTGGGCTTTAGGCAGTGGATGCCAGTTCTCAGAACCTCAGTGACCTCACCTGTCATCTAAGGATATCATCACCTGAGATAGCTTTCTGAAGGCTACATAAGCTCTTGATGTGTCTTACAGTCTCCCAAAGTCTTCAATCTCTTATTTAGGCTTTTGAGGAGCTTGAAGTATGAGGGCTTTTTAAAAATGTATTTACTTAAATGGGAGTGAAAATAAAGGTGAAGCCCTCATCTGCTTCTAGGATTCTAGAACAGGCTACCCCAAGAGGCTAATCTGCCTACAATTCTCCTTGTTCTGGGGGAACAGAAGTAATGGACTTTCAGGCCTAATGTAGGATGGCGACTCAAGCAGAGAGTGAACCAAGAGCCATGCCTGACAGGTGCTGTAAAGAAGGGCTGAGCTTCTCCGTGGCTGCCTTGTGCTTGTGGTTTGACAGGAATGGAGCGTGGGAGACAAAGAAGGGTATCTCAGAACATAAAAAGCAAACAAAGGAAGGGCAGTAGAATAAATTCCCTCCTTATTGAAAGTTCCAGGGATATAAATAAAATTCTAGCATCTGTAACCTCATTTCTGAATACCTTCCTAATAGCCTTGAGATCTTGCGGGGGGCATGGGACTTGGGAAGTCTTACTCATAAAATCATGTATTATTTGGTGAAAGGAACATTTCAGAAGAAAAGCAATTCTGAGAATGATTCTTGATTTGCTTCTAATGAACAAGATGTCAGTGACAGATCTGAAGTGTGCAGCCCTGCTCTTACTAATACACTGCAACCTTGGGGGACGCCCTACCTGAGCACCGCTCGGGAGTGTACAGGTGGGTATGACTCTGGCTCTTGCCTTCACTTGATTATGGCTCGTGGATGTTCCTCTACTTCTCTTCCAGTCATCTCTGGTGGTGTCAAGCGTATGTGTCATTTGTGCTATGAGCACTTCTGAGTGAAAAATGGTGCCATTTTCTTTCTTCTCTCTGCTTTTTATGATTCTTATTGCCCTAGGAATCACTACCGCCTGACTACTGTGGATAGAGTCAGGGAGGTGCCCTACACGTGGTCAGTAAGGGTCAGCCAATAGTCCCAGGGGGCCATCTCTAATGTCTCCAAGCTGCAAGCAAAACGTGGGGAAAAGGCTTCTGTTCCCTCCCCTCTTCCCCTTTCCCTAGTCACACTGTTACCCAGTGTTACCTGTTACCTGGATACCAAATGCAGTGTGGCACCTTTACCTTGTGATGTTCAGAATCTCTCATTCAACCCAGACCTACAGCATGTGTCTGTGTCTCTGTAACATGTCTCAGTGTGACTCCCTGGGGCTTGGCCTGGGGATCTGACAGACGACAGATGCTATGCTCCGCCTTTCCCCAGCCCCTCCTTTGTGTGTGCCTTTTCTTCCCTGTGTAAATCAATTCTTGCAAATAGAGGCTCCTTGGCCACCTGCCCCCTCTCCTCATCTATATGCCTTGACCAATAAAATCCTGGAATCGGCGCCCCCTGCAGTGTAGCTTAATGTGTTTCATTGCCATATGCATTCATGTGTGCTAGCTTTATTTAGGATTGCCAGATAAAATACAGGGTGCCTGGATCAAGCTGAATTTCACACTGAACTTTTCTCCTTTTTTCAGTATGAGTGTCTCAAATGTTACACGGGACATACCTGAAAAATTATTTGCCGTTGATCTGAAATTCAAATTGAACTAGATGTTCTACATTTTGATTTGTTAAGTCTGGGAACTCTCACTTTTATTGCTTTGTTTTAGTGATTATTAAATATTTAAGATGCTTTTTATGTTCATTTCTGTATGCTAGTCCTTGGGATCCTGATTTTTTTTTTTTTCTTATAGAAAAAAATTTCTTGAGGCAGAAATTCCCAGTACAGAAGGCTTTTAGAAACCTAAGCTCAAAAGCTGGAGAGTTGGCCATCATAATCGATTTCTTCCCCAAAGCTGAGATCTCTGCCTGGGGAAGCAGAAAGCAGCTGTCAGAAAGGCAAAGCAGGAGGGTACTCCAGCCCCTGGGACTGAAGGGCCTGGCTTCCAACAGAAGGAAGGTAAATTGAAGAGCTTGACAAATGGGGACATTTTCCAGCAAAGGTCTGGGATTCAAGGGCCCCTGGGATGACCACTCCTGCCCTTGGTCATTGCTCAAAGCAGTGTGGCCTGTGTAAGAAAGACCACTTGCCCAGACCTAGGCCTTAGGAGGAGAAAACACAGGAAACTTAGGAGAGGATTGTCCTAATGCTTCTGGTATTAACAGTCAAAGTTCCTAAGTTTTAATATTCTCTGTTGAAAATTCTGAACTAAGACTCTGTGTCTATATAAAATAACAAAAAATACTTTTCCCTTAGAGAGAGATGAGAATAGTAATAGTGCCTTGAACATTTTAGCCTTAGAAATATAGTCTCTATTGATCTGAATTGCTAATGCCAAAATATTGTTTTTATTGTTAGATCTATACATCTCTGCCTTAAAATTATCATAAATATTATAGCAGAATATTAACTTCCATTATTTATGAATCTGTTGAACTTTGCAAGGATTTGCTGACAGTTAAAAGATTACAATTTTAAGGATAGTTCATTTTACATCATAAATAACCTAAAAGGTCATTCAGTCTTCTACAATAACATCCGAAGAGAGCAGATATTGAGAATATTAGATGTTAGAAAAGTTGACAATTACCTTTAAAAAGGTCTATTGAATTAACAAAAATTGGATATAAAAATTAGAAGTTCGATCAGGGTTTATCTGTTTTCATTTTATGTCTGTGCTGAAATTCTTACTATGTTAGTGTTTTCCGTTATTGAAGGGCAGCCTATTAATTTAGTTTGTGGTATTAATTATGCTACAGGTTAGGCTGTTCCAACACACAGATTAAAAATTAAAATGGTTGAGAAAATTAAAGTGACTTAACCAAAATAGAAGTTCACACATACACACACACACACACACACACTCTCTCTCTCTCTCTCTCACTCAATTGCAAATGCACACAATGAATGGCTAAATGTCCTGGATTGGCAGATGACTTTCCTTTTGCAGTCTACAGCTTCCAGTTTTGGCTCCAAGTTGGCCGTTTCTCCCAGTCAATGGAAAGGAGGAATGGAACCTGAATCACATGTACTAAGAGCAAAACCCAGGCATGATGCACATTTTTCTGATATTCACCTGCAAGGAGCTTAATCAAATAGTCACAGCCAGTCTCATGGCACAATAGGAAATGCCTGAATCATCTCAAAGTGCTATTTCTTGTTTTTTTTTTTTTTTTTTAAAGATTTATTTATTTGTGCTTATAGAACTGGGGTACAGGCCAGAGGCTCAGGGGCGGTAAGAGGCTTTACCAGAGACAGAGTGGGGAGCAGAACAGGCAGATGGACGAAGTACACTGCTGAGGGGAGCAGCGGGTGGGTCAGGAGAGGTCTGCCACACCATGTGGTCACCTCCGGGTCAGGCAGGAATCGAACTCATGCAGAAGTGGCTTTAGCTTTTCAGTGCTGTGCTTTAACCCGCTGCGCCACCAGGGAGGGCCCTATTTCTTGTT
The DNA here is from genome assembly GCF_000260355.1 of Condylura cristata. Lineage (NCBI taxonomy): Eukaryota > Metazoa > Chordata > Mammalia > Eulipotyphla > Talpidae > Condylura > Condylura cristata. The sequence goes on from NW_004567137.1 coordinate 8,897,414, forward strand.
ATTTTTAATCTAACAGGTATTGACAAAATAAGAAATGTGACTTTAAGTAGGTGTTATATATCAAGATTTTATATATCTTCTCATTCATAATAAGATAATCCCAATTTTCATTTCAGATAATACACTAATAATAAAATTAACTCATCTTATTGACATAAATGGTATTTGGTCATTCGGATAATTTTGTAATAATTATGAACTTCATGTGGGATAATTTAATATGAAAAGTATAATAATATCTAGGTTTAATTCTAGATGGGGGTTTTACAGCTTACGTTTCTAAAATTCCTGACTGGAATTTTTTGTTTGGAAGACTGGTTTACTGAAAATGGTTTTAAAATATCACACTAACTCAAGCATTTGTTTTGACTTTGCCGTCCATAAACACTTGGAGACCCATAGTGGAAACCACTTTTCTGATGCACCCATTTCCTTCTCTACTAAGTGCACAATTTCTTTACATCTTAGGCATCTGCCTATTTGGGGACCTGTAGGCTGTTGCAACTGAGTGAGGGGGCAGAAGTCAACACCTCTGAGACCAGCATGCTGCTCTGGCCGGTGTGCAGGGTCTGCCACCCAGCTGGCTAGAGTCCATCCAGGGGGTTCCTGGAGAGTTGAACACAAATTTAAAATTCTTCTCTGCTCTTTCCCTAGATCTAGGAAAATGAAACTCTCCTGGGGCAATGATCAAATATTTAACTTTCCAGGCCCCTCACCTGGAGATTCAGGTTCAATGGTTCTGGATGAGGTATCAGAATTTATGTGCATTACCTGTGTCTTAGAACCTTCTTATCTTCAGGGAAGGTTCAAGAGCACGACAGTGGTAGGTTGCCCTCATGGAGCATGGCAGCGTCTTCCTCCAGGAGGGCCCTGTTCCAAGAGACAGGCTGGGCAGGCTGTGGGTCACTGCCTTGGACTTCTGGGCTTTCCCTTTGCCCTGGGACAGCAGGGGTTGAACAGGGCAGCTGTGTAGACCTGCACAGTGGGTCCACCTGTGCTCTGCTCTTCGACAGCAAGTCACAAGATGGTTAATAAATGTTCTCTTTGGTCACAGACTCACTCTCTGCTGGCAGCGACTCTCCCCTGAGAGGGAAGAGCTTCCCGACTGTGCGTGCTGTCCTTCCTGAAACTGCAGCCCCCAGCAGAACTGACAGAGGTCAGCAGTCATGACCACCTTGTGCCATGGTTTACTCAGCTCACCAGTCAAGGCTATTTGCTTTTCATAATTCTTTAACTCCTAAATTCTTGGCATTCAGCCTACTTTCCTTTTCTTTCTTTTTCACTCATGGAAGCAGGAAATGGTCTGTATACTGAAACTTTCCAGCTTTTCTCTGGGCTTCAAATAGTTGAACTTAAAGCTATCATAACAGAATAAAAATAGCCAGGGCCTTTGATACGCACACATGTGAAGATTTTTTTTTTATTGAACTGAAAAATGCTGCTTCTTCGATTCTGTATCCTTGATCACCAATGAAGCACCATTTAGAATTTGATTCTATTTGATTATACAAGGATTCCCACCTTTGCTTCCAGGTACCAGCACATCTGTTTTCCACTTAGTGTTGGGTACATTTCCACAGGGTGGGATAGCCATTGCCTTTCCAGTTAATTCCAGATGGCCTCATGTAACTGTTCCATCAAGAGAAAGGCTGAAATGTATAGTGAGGAATTCTTTAAAAAGTATCATCCTTTGGTAATGACCCACAGTTCCCTCAATAATTCTTTTCAGACATGAGATAATAAGTGTATTTAAAACACATGTCAGGCCCTCTCTGGTGGTGCAGCGGGCTAAAGCACAGCATTAAGATGTTAAAGCCACTTTAGCAAGAGTTTGATCCCTGCCCTGGAGGTGATCCACATGGCATGGCAGACCTCTCCTGACCCACCCGCTGTTCTCCTCAGCAGTGTACTTCATCACTCTGCCTGTTCTGCTCCCCACTCTGTCTCTGGTGAATCTTCTCACTGCCCCTGCACCTCTGGCCTATACCCCTGTTCTGTATGCACAAATAAATAAATCTTAAAAAAAAAACAACACACATCTCTATTCTTGGAATATATGCTTTCAGCAACCCAATTTGGAGTTTCTGTTCAGCATGGGGTACGTACCAGTTTCACTGGAGATATAGCTCATGATATGTCAGAAGTGCAGAAGGAACCATCTGAAGCCCTAGTATGTCCTAAGTGGGCACTCATCTATTGTATATTTCTGGATATAGCAAGTATATTTTTACAAATTATAGAATGAACAACTATCAGTTTTGTGTATTCCAGGGCTGTACCTTGTTAATTGCTGTATCCCTAGTTTCTGGTATGTAACTGATGCTGAATTTGCATTTTATTATACTAGAGGGTTATAGGTTAACTATGCTTCTTCTTTGGTGGTGGGCATGGTGTCATAACATACTTTGGAAGAGGTGTGAACTGTACATCTGAAGTTTATACAATATTGTAAACCAATGTTGTCTCAATAAAAAAAAGTAAAAAACCAATGTTGTCTTTATACCTTTACGTATAAAGGTATAAAGAGGTGCCCATAGGATCCTGTCTTAAAATCCTTTAGTTATCTGATGTGGCCCATTTTCTGGAGCACTGAAAATCAGTATGAATCACTAAAGGTGATCACACCTCTTCTGGAGATATGGTTGCCATTCAATAAGAACAGAATAGCTGTTTGTTTTTCTTCTCCTTTTTGCCACCTCTAAAACTTTACTGCCTTCTACTGTGAGTCAGTGGGAAAGAAATAACAGCACCACAGGTTTTCACAGGAACCCTATCTTGTGGGCCACTAATCTCCTTGGAAGGAAATGCTGACTGAAAGAAGTTCTACAACCCATCACTGGGATGTGAAGAGAGCATTTATTTGTTCCAGGGAGTAGAAGCAGCTTCGTATCTTGAGGTGGATCTCTCTCTTCTTGGATTACTGAGGTCCCTCAACAGTTTTCCCTCACTATTTCTAAGTTCCACCTTTCGGGACTACATAGAACTTGCTTTTTTCTCTCCCTGGTGGCTGTCCTATTCATGTCTTCTCATAGTATCACATGAACCTCTGAATAACAATGGCTGTTTCTGCCATTTGCCATCTGGTGAACTCTCCAGGCATCAACTTACTTAAGGCTCTTAATAAACCTGTTTCTTAGATGCCACCATGATCTTCATGTTATACGTAAAACCCTGATGCTTACAGTGGTTAAGCCATTAGCCTACAGTCATGGCTTAGGAAGCTGCAGAACTGAGATTTGAGCTCCTCTACTTTACAATGAGTTTACCATGATTTGCTTAAGAAGCTTTAGTTAGTTTTTATTTATTGGTGGTAAAGACTGGCCTATATATATTCACTAGTCTGGCAACATCTAGCTTCATTTTGCATTTGGAAAAAATGACATTTTTTTCTTCCTGTCTCCGGTCTCACAACCTTTTCCCCTAGATTCTTAAAAATCACTGGATGTGGTCTGAACCACTTCTGACAGGAATGAACCATGTCTACAAAGCAGAACAAGTAAATTTCTACTTTGTTAGGCCACTAGGCAATGCTTCAGGGGTAGCTGACAACCACTGTTTCACTTATCCATTTTTTACTAAACACAAATTATATGTTACCCTATAGGGGAAGTTGGCAAGGTGAGAAAGGAACATGTTTCCTTGTAGTTTTATCCTCTCAAATGAATGCATTCCTCTATGGCTTAGAAAACAAAGCAAGACTTATGACACAGTCCATTTTCTGAGCAAATTTTCTGGTATTTATGGGAGTGTTGTTCATTTTACAGCCCTGAACTCAGTATAGAAAGGTCATAATAGCCCAGCTGACATAGAGACATTATCCAAGAACATGCATGGCAGGTAAAGGAAAGGAAAGGTAGAAGCAAGGAAACATGTTTATCCATGACAGTAAAAAACAGCAAAAAAGAAAAAAGTCAAACATGCTCCTCTATACCACAGTTACATCTTTGAGACAGTACATGATCCCAAACTTTCTCCAGCCTCATCAGAGAGGTGGCCTCAGGGCCATGTTAAGAGTAATAATACTTTCCTGCCTCTTATCCACCCAGATCCACTCTTGGTGTCTCCCTTTATGCTGTCTGCTTTCAAGTGATGTCTAGTCAATTTCCTTATTTTCTACTTTGTTTGTTCTCACAAATGTCTGATACTGAGATACTGGTTGACCCTTGCTCCTGACTGCCTGTGCCCAACATCCAGAAAGCTGATGCTGCTCAGACCATCCCTTTCCTGGGGTCCAGTTAGGTCCAATGTATGAATCTTAGCACAAAGCACATTTCAGAGTCAAGCTTGGAAGACCTCTATCACTACAGCATTATTATCTTTAAAAAAAAAAAAATCCATTGGGATTAGCCAATTCTCATTACCACACTGGAGAGCTGGCTCATTTGTATGTCGATTATGATTCTCCTGTTATTGTCATTTAATCATTTATCTGCTTATTATCATTATCACTTTCAGCAAGTAGTCCTCATGGTCAGGAGGAAAAATTGAAAATCCAATTGATTTTATTAGCAAATTTTGTGTAATGTTGGCAGGGAAACATCCTGAGAATGTAGTACGAGATACAAAGAGATTTTAAGATTATTCATGGCTTTTTCTTATTTATGCCTTTCCCATCACGACTACCCTCAGCTAATTGGAAATGTGCCATCTCTGCATAACCATGTCTGGACACAGCAAGATGACACAGTGTGAAACCGCAGATTTGGGGGATGATGTGGACTTGGGCTGAAACAGCATGATAAAATCAGATAGCTAAAAACAAATTTAAAAAACAAAAAGACAAACTTACTGTAGAAATCAGAATGCAAAATTAGTATGGAAATAGAGAAATTCATGTGTTTAATACGCTGTGTACAGACCCATAAAAAGCCAATTAAAGGTTTAAAATTTCAGTGCTGATCCATATGTCACTATATATATCCTTAAGCCTTGGTGCAGAGATGAGTATTTCTAATAATAATCCTTTACCCGTGAAGTCCCTTAGGCCTACCATGCTCAGGAGTTAGAATCTGTCAGTCTAGTGAAAATAACTGTTAGAAATATTGTAATAGCTCTCCAGATCCGCGAGATGCAACATAAAAATATATCACAGCCAGCACAACTGATATAATTATTTTCAGTCTCAAACAATTATGGACTTTTTTTTTTTTTTTACCATTGTTTGTTTGCAGCCTCCTGCGATTGTAACCTATAATTTTATTCATTACCTTTTTCTCCTCTCCCAAGGGGGAAAATAAGAAGTTAAATGCCAGGGAACTGATGTGATAAAGATGGCAAGGAGGTAAGTGGCTTCAGAAATCAGAGGCTCTCTGTTGGAAACTGCTTCATTGAGAAGGTGCACAGAAAATTATTTTTAATTTCAGATTGTGTCTACAAAATAACAGAATTTGATTTTATTGTCTCTTCCCTTCTCCTGAGGGTGGAGAGTTGATGATCATTTAGCACCATGGAATCCAGGCAACGAAAGCAGAGCTGGATGGCTCTGGTCCCTCCACTGTGGACATGGCTGGGCAGGCTGGAAGGGTCTGGAGAGCTAAGACCTAGAATATTCACTTCTGCTTTCTTTCCTCTGCACCCCCCTCCCCACCCTCCAACTAGGTGTCAAGGTGGGACATGGGACAGGAAGAGGAATGCTGACACTGGACTTGTCCAAATGCAAATGTGATCAGCCCCTGACTTCCCCATCTTTGTCCTAGTTCTGTGCCTGCCAGCATGTCAGGACAGACAGCAAGACAACAAGATACTTAGTCATCCCTGGACACTGATAGGCAAATAGGGCCAACCAGCTTCTGAGCAGCAGTAAATCTGCAGCAACAATTCATTTAAGGAGGAGAAGAAGGTAGTGGGACCTAGAAGAACAATGTCAGATTACAGAGGAGGGAAGGACCAGGTGAGATCAAGACAAAGGATTAGTAAATAATAGGGCATGAAAGGTATCTTTTTGGACATTGCTTTTATAGATGACAGGGATGATTCATGGAGGCTATGACTTTTCCAAGGTTTCAGAAAAACAGGAGTGAATATTTACTATTTGTCTTCCACATTAAGATAACAAGAACCAGACCTTCTATGTGGAGTTTGGGCTACACCATGAGTTAGAACTGACAGGTGAGTAAGAACTCACAGTAGGCTGTGAGCATGTTCCCTGCTGGGAGGCTTTATGAGAGGATTGATCTATTTTTTCATGGACCTCCAATCAGGGTGCTACCCTGAGGCTAAATCTTATCCAAAACAAGCACTTTCCTACTTGAGATATCAGAATGGAATAAAAGGAAACTTCTTGAGTTTCAGCCCTAATTTGCATTTGTACTGCTATAGATTCTGTGGAGGTCATGATGTGGGGAGCAGCACAGTAAGGTTATTTCCACTCCCAATTTGCCTTCCTGACTTCCCAGGCAGGACTGAGAGAAGGTGCTAGTAAAGGCTCTGAGCAGTTGCAAGTTTTCTCTTGGTCCCATGATTCTTTGTATAATTGGAAGAGTTCCTAGAGCAAACTAAAGCCATGGCAGTAACTCAATCATGCCTGAATTGTATTTGTCAGACCATTACGTTTCTGTCCGACGTTCTGAGATAGCAAAACTCTAGAGCAAAGACTGGGTCTTCTCTTGTTTTATATGATGTCTAACTCAAGATTGACCCTCAAGAAATCATAAATACAAACAAAATGAACATGATCTAATACACATGTCAAATCCAAATTCAATTTGTAAATGAATTTAAAATTGAAACAGAAAAATAAAATGTCTCCTTTGGAGTTCTCATTTTAAATTGGTGTGATACTCGAGGCAGTGCTGCTTAGCTCAGTCTCAAATTTCAGAATTTGACTAACACCTATCACTTGATACCTGCATCCTATTAGCTTTTAAAACCTGTAGTTTTCTACAGTGTTGCTGGTATCTATTTCCATTTAAAAATAACCAACTAGCATACCAGTATCTGGTAGGTGGAGGAATACATAAACATCATTTGAAATTTCACTATAATTAAAATATTTTAAGATCGTATTGGTTATACAGAATATGATTTATACCTGTTCATACCATTTGTCCACTTACTCATTTCTGTATATTTCTGGTTTGGTCTCTAGGTCATATCGTAATATAAGTTCTTTCAAAAGACGATTTGTTTAATCACAGTAGTGGCAATTTTTTCCTTCATGTATGCCTTTCAGGCCATGTTTGAAGCTCTGAAGAGTTTCCCATGGCTTTAGGGCCATTGGTTGGGCTCCAAAGCAATCTGCTAGCAACACTTGTCCTTAATCATCCTTCACTCCTTGAATTTGATGGTCAGTGTTCTTATCTTCCATAGAGACAATTAACCACTCCCTCTTTATTCTTAGTTACAATTCCCATTTCTTTTGCTTGACCCTTTTCCTTCCTATGCCCAACTGGAGCCATTCACTAATTCTTTAGTAAATGCTTCATTAATGGTAGTGCTTGAGAGTGAACCTTTGATAGTGAGAGCAATTTCCTACAATTGAAGCTAGACTCCTTCTGCCCTCGACCAGTATGTGAGTCTTGACCCATTCTTGATGAACGTGAAACTCCATTTATGTGTGAAGATCTTGAGAAGTTAGTTCTAATGCATGCCTTTCACCTCAGGCGAAGACAAATAAGTCAGAGAGAATATTTGTATAGTGTTTCAAACACCATCTGGCGGGTAGTGTATATAGTGAGTGCTAGATGCACAAATAAGTAAAATGTACTCTCTATGTACATATCGTATATAGCATAAGGTTTGGTTTCCTTAGTCTCTTTTCAATCTGACTAGAGTCAGATTAAGATAAATGGAGAATCTATCTATAAACTCAAACAGACCTCTGATAAGGAGTTCCAGAAATGGAGACTTGAGAAAAAAGAAGATATTTAAGAAAGAAAAAAAAATATATTTTATCAGAATGTATAAAATACAGGGATAACCACATCAAAAAGGTTTTAGTTTACAAATTCCTTTTTTTTTTTTAAAGATTTATTTATTAATTCATACAGAACTGAGGTACAGGTCAGGGGTGCAGGGGTGGTGAGAGAATTCACCAGAGACAGAGTGGGGGGCAGAACGGGCAGATCAATGAAGTATACTGCTGAGGGGAGCAGTGGGTGTGTCAGGAGAGGTGTGCTGCACCATATGGGTCACCTCTGGGGCTGGGGATCAAACTCATGCTGAAGTGGCTTTAGCTTCTTAATGCTGCGTTTATCTGCTGCGCCAGTTTTCAAATTCTTACACAAACTGTATCTATGGTAATTTCAGATGATAGATAATGAAGAGACCAAAATTTATTCATAGGAAAAAACTTTTCCTAAAAGGCAAAGAATTATATTGGCTGCAGACTTTTCATCAATAGCATTGGATCCAAGAAAGTCATGGTTCAAATAACTTCAAGCTCTGAATGAAAGATTATTTTTATACTCCTAGACCTGGTCAAAAAGGTGTTTGTAGAAAAGTAAAGAACCCCCAATTTTTGTCTTTCATGAACTTGGAAAAATTTACTTGAGCATATATCAAGAGAAGTAAAAATGAATACGAGGATAAAGAGGGTATGAATTCAGGGAACATATTAAAATTAATTTATTGATAGTAGTATGATGTAATCCTAGGTTGATCCACATTGTAGCATGAAACTCAGGGATCCACAGAGAATGTCTTCAAGAAGAAAGTGAACTATATCACAAAATTTTATCACCAAAAAATTGTGTTCTTTTATTGATTTCATATCATGTGATAATGATTTATTTTACCAGTCACAAGAAAGAAAGATATTTAGAAGTTCTGGGAAAAGGAATTGTAAGGAAAAAAAAAAGACTCATAATGTAAAGCTTGAGAAAATTAAACAGATATGGTTCTAAGTAGTTGATGGATTGTAAGAAACGTGAATTTATTTGACTTTAATGTTTGGAATGTTTTTCTTCCACTCAGGGTTAGCTGAGATTTGGGGTTGAGTGAGAAGTTTATATGTGACAATATTTGAAATCTCCCAACTCAACACCTCAAACAATTTCTTCTTCATGATCTCTGCTCCAAACCCTAACACTTATAACTATTTTTTTGGGCAAAATATCATTTTAAATAAGTATATAAAACTTCCCAGGTATATAAAAAATTTCAATCTTTTTTTAAAAAAGATTTATTCATACAGAACTGGGGTACAAGGCCAGAGATGCGGAGGGTGAGAGGATTCACCAGGGACAGAGTGGGGAGCAGAACAGGCAGATCCACGAAGTACACTGCTGAGGGGAGCAGCGGGCAGGTCAGGGGAGTTCTGCCATGTCATGTGGTCACCTCCGGGGCAGGCGGGGATCGAACTCATGCGGAAGTGGCTTAAGCTTCTTAGTGCAGTGCTTTAATCGGCTGCACCACCAGGGAGGGCCCAAGATTTCAATCTTTTAAAAAAAAAAATAGTTGTTCCACTTCTGGAAGAAATGACAACTTGGCCAGATAATAGAAATCTAATGATTGATTCATTCCTTATATAGCTTGATAGTATACATAATACTTAGGAGTTTTTGTTGTTGTTGTTTGTTAATTCTCTGAATACCCTCAAAAAATAATGTAGTAACTGAAAATACAATATTGGAACACAGGTACCTGTTCTCGCTACAGGAAAAGCAGTATTCGCTACAGGAAAAGCAGTATATCATAACAGACCAAAGTGATACATTTATGATTGCTTTGCTCTTTTTCCCCCCCTTTCTTTACAGCAAAGCATATATTCCCACTGCTCTGTTGCTGTAGACATTTCAAGGAGATTGGTATGTTTGAATAGGCTTCCTGTTTTTCCTTCAAAAGAAACAGAGTGTATGAAAAATCCTAGGCAGATCATTAAAATTGTAATAATATCCCAATGTGAAAGATGAAAGGGAACTCTGCCTCATGTTGGATTTATTTTTAGTATTCAATGGTCTGTTTTTTGTACTTGGATCAGGTCATCCCAGGAGGAAAGGATCACATTAACATTGGTGTTTGTAGTGAGATATAATATTATCTAGTGGGACTGCAGCCTTTGAAACACAGATGAGAATGAATGGAACTGATCCTGCATCAGATCCCATTTATTGAAACCAGCCCTTTTGGTCAGCAATGTGGCTGACAATTTAATGTAAACTCACCTCTTTTTTTTAACAACTTATTATCCAATTTCAGATCGCAATCCATTGCAGGTCCACAAGCAAAGAATCCATCAAACTCATCCAGGAGTCCTACAGTCATAACTTATTTGCTTCCACATTAAGAAAGCCCTAATTTCCCTCTCAGAAAAAAATGCAAAGTTATAGGGATAGATATCCCATGTGATAGCTCAGGTAGCTTAGTTATCAACAGCTGTTACTTCAAGGGAATTGTTCTTCCTCTTTGCTTCCGCTTGACTTTTCCAGTTTTTCCATTTCACTAGGGCCTCATCGAGTGGGATTTGAGGAAGACATTGGTGTCAAGTTGAAGTCATTAGTTTTAGTATTTTGGGAGCTTTGGACAAAGTTGATGTGGAGGAAGTTTTAGAAATGATCTAGAAATTAGAAATTTTAATTTGATTTCATCTACCATTGATTATGATTAGTTTTGAATGTCTACATAAAATTGTATTTTCATGATGGCCATTAAAAAAAAACATACTATTCAAAATGTTAAAGACCACCCTTTTCATTAACTATGTGAATTAGTGCAAGATAATGAGATCACTTATCTTTAGTCACCTCTAGGGTGATAAAGAAGATGAACTGAGATAAGCAAATGAACATGCTTATGATTGTGCCTCTGCATGTTATATAAAATGACTTACTACATAATTTAACTATAGGACTAGAGAAAAGTCACAAAAATAGATGGAAAGTTGCTGAATCTCTATTGGATCTTTAAGATTAGTTAAATGCTTCAGGTTTCAGGTCTTAGCAATTAAAAATTTTTGTTCTATAATAAGTTCACCACTAGACACAATTTACTCCTATTTTCTGATTTTAAAACAATGCAGTAGACAGCATCAATTTATGAATACCTGAAGCTTACATAATGTTCTAATGAATTCTATCAATGAAGAGAAAATTTGTAGAAAAAATGTTTAATAACCTTTCTTCCCTATTAGCTGTACTCTCTGCAGGTTTTGACTGTGAGAACTGGAAATCAATCACAAGTTTGTGTAACTAAATTTTGCTCTCAGGAACACCAATTTTATTTAATCTAAGAATACTAGAATTGGGTAAAATAATTTTTATAATCAACATTGCAAGCCATGGAAAATGATCTCTGAAAAACTGGAAAATGCTCCTTAGCTAAAGTATTGCATCTTTAAACTTTTAAACCGTGTGTTTATATTCACATGGACCTATTTTTCAAAAGTTTTTGAGTTTTTTAGAATATGTTTTACTAGATTGTTTTCTATACAGGCACACTAATTTTTTCATTTTGTATTATTCTGCAATTTTAATGAGAAATATTTAGTGCTCATTATTCTGCTTTCCATATCTTCACATCTCCCTATTTTGTCTTAGTTGCTTTATACTGTCATTATGTGTGTGTTTACATGCCTCTGTGTGTCCCTTCAGAGATGTTTTATTTTCAGTTTAGCATATTAATTGAGATTTTGATATCAATGTTATGTTTCCTTCCTGTAAGTTTTATGGCCAATCTGTCATTTCTAACAATCTCTTTGACATATGAGCCCCATTTCCTGTACCTTATTTGTGCAGTCCTCCTATGTTGAGCAGCTACAGTGCTAATCTCTACAGTTTCTGGATCTCCTGTCTCTGCTCTCTCTTTAACTAATGGTGACTTGCTTTCAAGCCTGTATGGCCATAAATAGGGTGTCTTTCTTACCTGATCTTTTAATTGGCAGGTGTCATTTGAGCCTGTGTTAAAAATCTGAGAAATCGGCCTTCCTTGGTGGTGCAGTGGGTTGAAGCACAGTACTAAGAAGCTAATGCAACTTCAGTATGAGTTTGATCCCCACCCTGGAGGTGATCTACATGGTGCAGCAGACCTCTCCTGACCCACCAGCTGCTCCCTTCAGCAGTGTACTTCATCAGTCTGCCTGTTCTGCTCCCCATTCTGTCTCTGATGAATCCTCTCACTGCCCCTGTACCTCTGGCCTGTACCCCAGTTCTGTATGCATAAAATAATAAATCTTTTAAAAATTAAGAAATTGTCCTGTAGAGAATCACCTGTCCCTTTTCTTTTTTTCCATTTTCTTGTATCATTGTTTATCTTTGTACCACATTTGATATCCTTTTCTTTCGGGTTTCCCACGCAGGGACTTCCTCAGTTCAGCATGTGACATCTTCTAGGTCCTTGTCCTGAGACTCACACTGGTTTAAGGTTAGCTAAAGCTGAGTTTGCAGGTGGTACTGCAGCTCATCCCAGATGTCTGCGGCCAGTCCTGACCCAAGTGACTTTTTAGAAAATGAGAGTATGCACTTGGCAAACAGGCTAGCAATATTTCAAGTAGTATGTTGCTTCTAAGCTTCAGTTGTCTATAGAGGGATATTTCCTTGAATCTTTTAATTGGAACTACTGCCAGAGGCAGAAATCTCTTTTATTCTACACATATGCACACCTCACAAGCAACACGAGTGTGCTTTGCCTTAATATTTGTGAGCATTGAGTAGGTGTTTGAGTAAGTACATATAGATGAATGATCTCTCTCTTTTACTGTTCTACTAACATTTTAAATTATAATACTATCTTAGCTTTGTAACAAAGTCTGGTTTTAAAAAATTATCAGGTATCAATGTTTTATTATTTTGCTTGATTAAATGTGTGTGTGTTCTTTTCCATATTTCAAATATTTCATTTACCTTAAAAATGGAAAATCGGATCAAAAATATATGTGGGAAGAATTGCTTGCTGGTTACTTCCCAGGAAACCTGAGCATGATTCGCCAGATTGTTTATTAATACTGAGACGTTACTTGGGTGAATATTTATTAGATAAAATTACATCATAAATTAAAAAGGAGGAAAAAGAACATCTGGAAATAGAAAGATAGGGAAGTTTATTGAGTGAAACCGAGGCACCTAAGAAGACTTAGACTATGAGGATAAAAGAAAAACAAAACTTATATTTCAGGGCATCAGAGACCCAACACACTGGGAAAATTAAAGAATGTAGATAATCTCAGAGCTCATGCTGAAGGGACGGACATGTTCTCATAGGTGTTCTAGGGCTTATAAGGCAGAATAAATACACCATGGGCTTCTTAGGAATCAACTCATCTCACATCAAACCCCAATACAACTACTGAAGTATTTTGCATATGAAAATCTATAATATTATAAAATTTACAGTTCCTATAAAATAATTATCTCTACAACCTTTAAAAGGAAAAGGATCTTTTGACATAAGTGAACTGAAATGACATACATTACTGCAGGTTCAAAGATGCGTACATACTGGTGTTCTACTACAGGGTGGTAGATGTCTGCCTTTTATTTTTAAGTATGTGAGAATCCCAATGAAATCAGGCATTGATATAAAATGAGAAGGCTATTTACTAGAAAAGATAATTTGCATCATTTCTTCATGAAAAATTTGGCTGAATTCATCATGTGTGATAACTTTTTACTGGTGGGTTATTAAATTTTGATTCAATTTCTTTAATCAACATAGGCCTGTTTAATATTCGTTTAATTTTCCTTGTAGAAATAAAGAATAAGAAAAATAGAAGATTTTATTTACCTTCAAAAAGAAAAGAGAGCAATTTTATAATCTAGGAGTTCAAATTTTAATCTTTTACCTAAAGAAATTCTCAAAATATATTGGGGTCTCCGTTTATGGTAAATTATGGTAAAACTTGCAATTGTCTTTTAATATTGATCATGATCCTATAACAGTTACAAATTTTAATGGCTCTGATAGTACCAGAAACCCATGTGCTAAATCCCAAGGGACATGGGGGTGGGATCAAAACACGTCCTCTGATTTTAGTTTGTTCATCAAATCATGACAAACAAGTTGAGAATTTTATGACCCATGAAGGGCAAAGAAAGGGCTATTGGACTTGTATTCATGCATTTGGCCTGGAGGTAAATATACATACATATAGATAGCTTTCTACAGTCCTCATTTTAGTGAAGTTTGAAATTATAAGGACTGAGAGGTTTTCCTACGTGATGGGATTATTGTAAATTTTACTTTCTTCTTTTTTTTTTTGTCTAAAATATATTTGCTGGAATGAACATAAATTACTTGTTAATAATCATTAAAATTGATTAGTATTGTTTAAGTGTTCAGCATGGAAACAATGGCTCATTTAGGCAGGAATTAAAGTGTTTCCTCTTAATACCATCTTGCTGTAGATTCGATAGTGAGTAATGGAGTCCATTTGCATGGAGCCTGCAGTCCAGGAATGAGGCAATTTAATGAACAATTGCAACAAGCAGAATATGTACTGGGTTGTAGTAAAAAAATGCATAAATTTTATGAGTTAATAATAATCACAGCTATGAGCCATGGATTCAAAAAATGTAATCTGCTTAGTAACTCTTTAAGAATGCATAATTACCACCTACCATTCCTCCCCCCCCCCCCACTGGGAGGAAACAAAGACTTAGAGAGGATGAACTAGGTCAAGATTGCAGCATTTATTTGCTGAAGAGTCATGAGGTCCACAGCCTATTTTCAGATAGTTTGGCCAAAAAGTAGAGTGTGTACATTGTATCTATAGCTCTGTATATTAGTATGGCTCACTAATAGTTGTTCTCATTGTACTTTTCTTTTAAATGTACTAGTGGTTAAAATTTTTCAAAACTCCAAGAAAGATTACATAGTGGGTAAGAATTGGGATTCAAATCCAAATCTAACACCAGCATGCTTGCATCACCCCTGGACCTCTTATTATATGTGCTCTCTCTATTCTTCAGCTTATGCATCATTTTGACTGTGGATACAGGAATGAAATATATGGAGGCCTGTCATGTAAACCCATTGGGAGGCTTGATTCTCTTGAAGCTTTTTTTTTCTCTTGAAGCTTTTAAGGTCTACTTTGAAAGATTGTACTCATTTGGACCTTTGGAGCAGCTGACTTATAAATCCTATTTTGTATCAGTTTGACTGATTTATCATTCAAGAAGTATTAATTAATCATCTACTGTATACTCAGGCATGTGATAGATGTAACTAGTACAAAGAAGTTCAAGTTCAAAATACCACTCTACTTTCTAAAGCATGAACAGTGTGGTTAATAGACATGACAGGAGAAGTAAGGGCAGAATGACCAACATCAATATAAATGCAGTAGCAGAATTTCTGATACAGACTCTAAGTGCTCCAAGAAGCATGAAGAGAGAAATCAATGTGATGCTAGTAATCAAGGAATGCTTTACAAGGAATGCAATCTAGAGTCACGTTGAAAGATGTTTAAAATTGGAAAGTTTAGAGAAGGGCATTCCAGATGGGAACCATTTAAGTGCAGACACACATGAGTATTGTGTGTGTCTGGAGCAACAGAAAGAGGATATATGGGAAGCATATGTAATAGCTGGATGAACTGACCTGATATATATTCATTCTATACAGAGTAATTATTGTTGTTATCACCAGAGAAAATAACCACTGAAGGCTATATTTATCAGATGAAGCTTTCTTTTTTTGAAAATTGCATTTCATTCTCTACTTAGACAGTGGAGGTATCTTTTCAGAACTGCTTTCATTGAGTTAGGTTTCTGTGTCGCAATCAGTTTTCAATAAAGAATCCTCACATACATCAGTCTCCGTGGGCTTGTTACTATATGCACTTCCAGGATGCTGTCAAATGGCTTGTCTGCCACATCCCTCAGGGACCCTTATGCTTGGAACAAGGAACTTTTCTTCCATGTTCTTGGTTCCACATGGGGGAAGCTTCAAAGTGTAATGTATCCTACATCTCTTTGCTCTTTCCAAACAGAGAGAAGTGGGTTCATCTGATTGGTGATTTGAGAAGAATGGGGTAAGCTATTTCATTCCCTTCCTCTCCTCTTTGTTTTTGGAGTCTCAAAATATGCCATCCTCTGCCATTCTGCAAGCTGAATGGTTAAGGGGCAGACCCTTTTCCACTTGAGGTCACTACAGGGAGTGCCTGAGGGTCTACCTAATTCGGGGCCCAGTATTTAAGCCCCTAGTTTACAGATGTAAGTCACATTTTAAACTAAATTTCACTGGCATACTCCCTAATTCCTTTCTTCTACTTTCTCAGTTGATAGAAAATGTGGTTACGGAAGTAGACAGTTATTTGTTGACCTTCTTCAACAATCTCTTAAAAAAGCAGTATTTATATTTTAGATATTAAGAGCTATGAAATATATATCTGCCATTTCCTTTTCTTCATTAGACTTTGAAACCAAATTTTTAGTAATTTAGAACAATTATATATATATATATTAAAATTACTTTTTTTTTTTAAAGATTTATTTATTTATTTGTACAGAACTGGGGTACAGGCCAGAGATGCGGAGGGTGAGAGAATTCACCAGAGACAGAGCAGGGAGCAGAACAGGCAGATCGACGAAGTACACTGCTGAGGGGAGCAGTGGGCGGGTCAGGAGAGGTCTGCCACGCCATGTGGTCGCCTCCGGGGCAGGCGGGAATCGAACTCATGAGGAAGTGGCTTTAGATTCTCAGTGCTGTGCTTTAACCCGCTGCGCCACCAGGGAGGGCCTAAAATTACTTTTTTAAAAAAGATTTATTTTACTTATCTATGCATACAAGAACTGGGGGACAGGCCAGAAGTATGGGGGCATGTGGTGGTGAGAGGACTCATCAGAGACAGAGTAGGGAACAGGCAGATCCATTTCCACTGAAACACACTGCTGAGGGGAGCAGTGGATGAGACAGGAGAAGTCTGCTGTGCCACATGGGTTAGCTCCCTGGCCAGAGATCGAACTTACTCTGCAGTGACTGCTGATAGCTTCATAGACTGACACTTACCACTTTGTGCCACCAGGGAGGCCCTATAAATGTTTTTACAGCCTATATATTTGGGTTTATTTCTCCCTTATATTACACTTGTGTTTTTATTTTATGTAGGTCTCATTTTTGAAATTTAAAAAATAGTGAACTATTTCATTATTTGTACTTAACTATTTTTGTGGAATTAGGCCAAGACTAGATCACATGATACTTCCTGAGTAACTAGCAGGATTTGGAAAATGAAGGAGAGACATTCATTAGAAGTCAGCCAAGAGCTCACATAACTGGCCATAAGAAGGTGGCACCACTGGAGATGGTGAGTCAGATGGTGTTCAAGGGATCACCGCACATCTGAGAGAAAAATCCAGAAGAAGGGGCTCTGGATAGGAGCAGCTTTGGGGGATTTCTGAAGTGGATGTGAAGGAGGAAGGGAACTAGGAAATAATATGAGAAAGAACCAAAGAAGGAGGAGAAGTAGAAGAACATAATGGTCCTGAAACGTGGGGAGAAGCAGGTTGTAAGAGTGTAAACACTGAATGTTTTGTCAACCACAAAGAAGTTTCAGGACAATGTTGTCTGTAAGCCATTTTTAGGCAATGATTCTTTGAGAGATTTAGTTTATCTTTCATTATTTTTTTTAGCCATTCCAGAAACATTTATACAGCAACTGGTCTAATATTATATTACTTACACTTTGCACATGATAAACACTAACAGAGTTGCTTCTCCTATAAGGCGTTTCTGTAACTTGGGGGCTGACTCTGAGTGCACAACCTGTGAAAGGTGTCAGCTGGAGCATGGGTACAGGGAGCATACAGCCAACATAGCCCCTCTCCTGGCTGATTAAATAGAAGGAACTAATTCCGTGGCAGCCACATTCACATTAGGAACCCTGCCCTTTGCAGGCATATTGTTCAATTTGTTTAGAGAGCATTTCTTTGACTTTAGTCTGGCTGAAATTGCTCCTGCTGCCAGTCACTTGAATGCCGGGCTGGGTCATGGAGGCGAGTGGGTGAGACTGATGGATGCAGCTCTCTGCAGACAGGCCGTGATGGAGAGCTGATCTGTCTCTTTCCCCTAGTTCGCGGTTGCTCTGGAGCTATGCTGGAGAGGATGGCTTCTATTCTGCTGCAGCTTTCTCTTCTTCATGTGCCTGACAGCAGTCTGTCCTTCCACCCCCAACATATCCATCTGCCCAATTCCACCTGCTTTCTATTTTTAAGAAATTATTCAAATTAAGAGTCTTTTAATTCTACATATTGAACTAGAAGTTGCTGCTTAAGTTAAAAATAAATTGCCAAGAGACCCACTCTGTTACTTTTTTTTACCTAGTGGACATTTGAAAGATTTTTCAAGCTGTGTTTATGTTAAAAAAATTAATTCTGATAATAAAATATTCACTGTTGATAAGGGCCAAACAGAGCCTCCAATCAAGAATTAAATGGTGACATCAAATAGTAGTGACACAATTCTAGGCAAAGACAAGAAACTTGATATTTTCATTTTCTAGCACAGCTACTGTGTAGGAAAAGAGTTTTAATGTCAACAGAGTCTTCAGATGCTCTACTGATTGAACAACTGTTATGTCTTAAGTACTCTACTTGACTCTGGGCATATTGGTGAACAAGATAGATACCCCGCTTCAAAGCATTTGTAGGTGAGTAGAACAGAAAGACACTAAGAATACCCATGTATAAATAAAGTTCTGATAAGTCTTTAAAGGAACAGTACACATAACTATGAGGAAGAATAATAGGGGAAACTATTAGGGAAATGATGTTAAGGTCAACCCTGATATATTATGTAGGGAATTTCATAAAGATTATTGGAACAGGAGGTCAGATGCCTAATGTGGCAAGAAGGGAGCAGAGTGGCCCAAGGGGAGGCTGGTGAGGACAGAGACCAAACAGTTATCCTACAGGGTGTTGGATTATACCCTAAGAACTGTCAAAACTTTTTACCCTTGACATTTCATATGGTTTGTACTTTTAAAGGTTTGCTCTTTTCACCATTGTAGATGAAACACAGGTAAGGTGGTAACTGTGGCAGTACTAGTGACAGAGGATGATATCCTGTCTTGATAATGGCAATGGACATTGGAAAAGGTAGAAGAATTTGAGAGTATGTATTTTATTGAGTTGAAGGGACTCTGTGGTGGTTGTTGTGTGTTTTGGAAGGGGAAATGTAATGACTGATTTATAGGTTTCTAATTTGGGCACTGGTGAGATCAGAAGTTCATTTACTGAAACAAAGAATATAGAGAAGTGCCTGGCACATAATCAGCACCAAATGAATGTGATTGTTATTAGTGGTAGCAGTAGTAGTAGAAGAAGTAACTATAACAGAAAGAAATATTTCCCCCCGGTGTTGTACACATATGACAAACCCCATATTTTATCTTATGTTCTATAGTTATAAGCAATTATGTAGAAATTTTCATAACAAGTTAAAAACAAGTTACAGAACCAAAGATTTCATGGAGGTTTGAAGCTGAAAGCTCCAAAATTTATGTAACTTCAGCTCTAACCAAATTCAGATTCATACATTCAAATATGTACTCAAATTACATGTAAAGCTGACTTCTTGCTATTCTTCTCATGCACAAAATTTTGTTCTTCACTCATTTGATATCTTAAAAAATAAAAACTCTAATCTTATTAGTCTACAAACAAAACACTTAGGAGTTATCCTTGATTTTTCTAACCTTCACACCAAATGTCCATCAGTCAATACTTTCACTTCTACCTTCAAAATATTTCTAGAGTCAAGTGAATCCTCACAATCTTCCACTTCTAGTTACCTTAGCCAAGTCTCCTTCATCACTCAACAAGACTATTGCAACAAATTCCCAATGTGTCTTTCCAATTTCATCCCTGTGCCATAAAGCCTGTTCTCAATGACAGCCAGCCATATATTAAGACACAACTCACTACATCATTCCTCAAATATCCCCTAAAAGCCAAATGTTTACAATGATCTATAAGTCCACATGTGACCAAACTCTTAACTTTTCCCTTTCGAGTTTCTACTGAAACTTTACTTTTTAGTAAAGTTAGATACCTTCCTTAGATACCATGCCTAAAATTTAGCTATGGTCAACAAAATCATAGGTCCACAAGAAGATGTGCATGAAAATTTTTTTAGCAGTTTTTTTTTTCCATAATAACCAAAATCTGGTAGCAGCCAACATGACCAGTTATATGCAAACAACATAGAAGAATCAAAAAAAATTTTCTAGGTGAAACAAGTCTTCCACAAAAGAATATACATGCCTAATTATGATATAAATTTCTAGACAGACAAATTAAATTTACAGGGTGGGGGGAAGCCAGAAGAATATTTATCTAAGAGGTAAGTTCAAGGATTAACTGGTGAAGGTATTAAAGGTATTACTTAGATACATAAGATACCGAGGTAAAAAAGAATATAGATATAGGAGATTGTCATGAAAGAGATTACTCAATGGCAGGGGGTATGGAAGATATCACAGAGAGAGAAGAAAAAGAGGAAGGTTCAAGTTATATCCTGAGGAACCTCAACATTCAGATTAGTGAAGACATTGGTCTGAGAATGTGAAAATAGCTGAGAAGGAGAAGGAAAACCAGGTGAGTTGACAGGGTTTCCAGTAAAAGGAATTTCAAGAAGGAAGGAAAAAAAGTTAACTCCCTTAAAATATACCTAAGAGATGAAATTCACGGATCCACATTACCTTTTTCTTGTAGAAGTTCCGGATAGAGGTGAGACTGCTGTCTAATTCCAGGAAGTGGAGCTGACTGGCCGTATCACTGGCTGATGAGACAGTAAGCAAAGAAAAGTGTCTGGAAGACTTTGCTTATTTAGTGTCCCTCCCTCATCCCAAACGCCAAGGTAGGGTACTCTCAACAACAATAGCATGCTACTTGAAAATGTACTGTGAAGGCAATTGCACTAAAGAATTTCTCAAAAAGAACAACTTCTCCTCCTATTCCTGTCCAACTATGATACTTTGGGCCAAGTTGAGGACAACATGTGTAATCTGTGTAAACAGTTTTGGGGACAAGAAAGTGCACACAGAACTGGGGTATAGGCCAGAAGTGCAAGGGCAGTAGGGGATTCACCAGAGACAAAGTGGGGAGCAGAACAGGCAGACTGGCAAAGTATGCTGCTGAGGGGAGCAGCAGGTGAGACAGGAGAGATCTGCTGCACCATTTGGGTCACCCCCCTGGCCAGGGATTGAACTCATGCTCAAGCAGCTGTGGCTCGCTTCATAGTACTGCCCTTTAATCTGCTGCACCATCAAGAAAGGCCCAAAAGAAGGTGCATTAAAAAAAAAATTATTTATGTTTACAGAACTGGGGTACAGGCCAGAGGTGCAGGGGCAGTGAGAGGTTTCACCAGAGACAGAGTGGGGAGCAGAACAGTCAGATTGAGAAGTACGGGAGTGCCATGCCATGCGGATCACCTCTGGGGGCCGAGGATCGACCCGCACTTAAGGGGATGCAGCTAGCTTGCAGTGCTGCATTTTAACTCGTTGCGCCACCAGGGAGGGCCAGAAGGTACACTTTTTACTTGTGTTTTTTGAAATAAGTCGCAAACTGAAAGCCGGTTTCCCTGCTACTGGGAAGTGGAGTTTCTAGGTAAGTTTCCCTGAACAGAAACCAGGGACAGCGAAGTAATTCCCATTCATTCATTTGGGAAAAACTTGAGCGTCCTCTTCCCAAATCATACCAAACAACAACACATAGAACCTAAAATGTCACTCACGGGCAAGAAGAGCAGGCAGGTTGTGAGACATGCCTGCACAGACTGGCTCCTGGGAAGGACCTTGGGCCGCCTCTGTTGCTGGGTGCTTGTGGCTGTGGCTGCCGCAAAGCGCACCTGCGGCCGTGACCGCTTTGCGACGTGTCGTAAAAGAGGATACGCTTTCCTGCCTTACTGCAAACAGGTGCTTAAGGAGCAGGTTGCGGTCGCCAAGAGGTGCGATTCTGGAGCTGCCTGGCTGCTTGTGCTCACCTCTGCCTGGTCCTACCTCCTGCCACTTGCCATGCTCTGGAAGATGAAGTGATGAGGTACGGTGACAGCTCTTTTTCCTTTTTTTTTTTTTTTTAAACTTGTAGTTTTCCAGACTGGCCGATTACGTTTCTACGGTTCCCTGTGCGAGTCTGAGAGAAAGCTGGGTCCGGAGTTGTCACTTGTTTGGTAAAAAAGCGGCCTAATACAGGCTATTGTTTTTGGCTCAGCTTAATACCTACTAGGTGAGTAAGCGTTTATTCCAGAAATAACTGTTGTCGTTCATAGGGTAAATGGAAGTGATCAGGATTTCCTGCCTCCGCCATTAGCATCAATGAGCGATACCTGTGGTCTTACACGCCTGTCTGGTGGCAGCACCTGGCGTGTGTGGGGTGGGGTGGGGGGAGGAGGGAGGGTGCACACCTGAGCTGAGCATAGAAGGGCGGAAACGCAGAGGCTGGCAGCTGAGGACGCGAGGTGGTAGAGGACCATGGTGGAGAGTGGAGAAGTACGTCAGAGAAATTGTATGAGAGGAAAGAGGGCTTCTCAGGAGGTGTTGTCAACTCCCTGCTGGCTTGCTTTCCCTAACCTGCGGGGATGATGCCAAGGGCTCCAAGATTCTTTCTTTTTAAAAAATTCCTTATATATATGTATATTTATAAAGATGTATTTATTTATGCATACAGAACTGGAGTACAGGCGCGAGGTGTGAGAGCATTCACTAGGGGCAGAGTGGGGTAGAATAGACAGATGGACTGAAGTGCACTGCTGAGGGGAGCAGTGGGCGGGTCAGGAGAGGTCTGCCTCGCCATGTGGATCACCTCCCTGGCCAGGGACTGAACTCGTGCTGCAGTGGCTGTGATAGCTTCATAGTGCTGCGCTTTAACCCGCTACGCTGCTAGGGAGCGCCCATAAAGATTCTTTTTCAAGCTGCCTGAACCAACAATGAGCCTCCCAGGCCTGGGAAGTTTGCAGAGCATGGCTCAACATGTCCCCTCTGTTACCTTGAGCTACAGCTGCTTAATATAATGTTCCTTTATAGTGCTGGACACCAAATTTGGATTTTTATCTTCTGCGATTTCTTTGGTAGATGGTTTTAGATACTCTAAGGGAGGTACTTCATTTGAACTATAGTGAAAAGTTGTATAGTTTTACTCTTCTCTTCTAGTTCTTTCCTTATGCCTAGGAGCTAAATGCCTAGGATTTTGTGGAGCTCATTGTCTGCTGCAGAGCTATTTATTTTCCACTATGCTTTAAGGTATGAAAGCATCTACTCAGGAAGATTCTCTGGACTGTCTTGCAGGCAAGTAGCGAGGCTTTTATTACTTTTCTCAGACCAGATCGTCGTCAACTTTTTTATGAGGAATCTCATAAGAGAGCAAATTTCCAGGGCTTAATGGTGGCTTTCTAGACAGTCTTTCATTCTTGGCCAGAATCTGCTCTCATGGAGTTGAATTTCTGTTTACACTTAACTGAAACTGGAATTATCTTCTGAATTAATAATTTTTAAACACTGACAGATTCAATGCTCATTAGACTACATACTGAGTTCATGTATGTGTATACATGTAAAACGAAGAATTTGCAGTTTTGTTATAGCTACAAATACATATATGGTATCCAAGTTATTTTTTACTTGTATGTATGTTTTATATTTAAAATGTATTATTGATAAATGATAAATTGAAGTGGGCAATGTCCTCTTAGTTCTTTGCTTCTAACAGAGACAAACATTTGCAATACCATAGGTTTAGAATCCAGAATATGTGAACTCTAAAATGGCATACACAGCTGCATTTCCTTGAGATTGTACAAGTAGGATCTTTTGGAGAATTAAGAAAAGAGAGAAAAGAATAAAGGAAATCAACCCTTCCCTTGTAATTTTGTGACCAACAAATAAAAAGCATTAATGATGGGGTGTTTTATTTCCACATATGTACAGAATGTAACTGCTCAAATTGCATTTGTTTGTTTAATTTTCTTTGCTAAATTTCTGTTGCAAATGAAAGATAATACACAAATATTTTTCATCTTCTGTAAAGGGTTGAAGATGAGTCTTTCCCTACACTCAAAAGACAAAGTAATTATGTTTAGATTGTTAAACATCTGTATGGGTGGTAGAATATCTTATAATCTTATAAAAGTAAAAGAGGAATGAAAATTCTGAGAAACAATGGCGTGCTACTGAAGACCCAGGCTAGTCAGTGTGTGATTTGATATACGGCAGAGAAGTGAGGGAGAGTTACAGAGATGGGAGGGGAGAGGACCTGATTTCTGGAAAGTGCCACATGAGTGATCTCACAAGGGCTGTAGTAGTGTCACTGGACTTAGTAAGACATACCCTGGGGGACAGGCCCATTGATATCTCAGTCTCCTTGCAAATCTCGGAGCCCACAGCAAGAGCTGGAGCCTTTTTCCCCCTCCTGCAGGGCCAGAGAAGCTTTGTATTCTGTTTGTATTTAGTGTGCCACTCACTGGCTTCCCAGAAGACAAGATGTTGTCCACTCTACGGGACTTCGCGTGGTCCCTGCTTTAGTGTCCCTGTGGATCTCCTCCACAGTGGCCCGCAGTCTTTCTTTGTTTAGTTTCCCCTCAAAGTAAATCTTGAGATGAAGAGTAGTGTGTAGGTCATTTATTTGGGGGATGATTCCAAGGAACCCTGATAAGAGGTGGGAAGGTGAAGTAGGGGACAGATGATAGCCAATAAAGGGACTGTGCTGAAGCATCTGGACCTGGAACTCACTGAGGAAATCTAGGAAGCTGTGCACCAGCATCCTCCACGTTGAGGTGAAAGGAACTGTGGCATTTAAGCCCCAGTTCCCTCTAGTCATTGGTGAGCCTTGCTCCTGGGGGCTGTGCATTCTCTGACTTTATTGACCTGCCATGTGAGTGGACAGAGGGGTCCTTCCTAGCAGAGAGAGCCACTGGGCAGTTGGGAGTCAGCTTCAAGTATGACAGCAGTAATATCTGAGGATCTGTGGGTGATACTGACAACATCTGCTGCTGTTGCTGCCTCATGTACCACTCAGTCCACTCACACCCTTAAGTTCATTCCCTTCAGTTCAGGGTGGTGGACGTTCTTGGGAGTGACAGTACCATGCTGTTCCTTTCAGGATGTGATATGATTTTGATTCAGTGTTTAGTAGGGAGAGGGCAGATTTAGAAAACAGGGGCTGCCTTTCCTGCCCCTATGGCTCTCATTGCACAGGTTAGAGAACTGAAGTAAAGGCTTTGCCAGCTGCTAAATGTATCTACCATAACAATGCAATAAAACTGAGGAAATGACCACAGGGGGTTCTTGGCCATAAGATGAATTTGGTCCAGATCTTCATTGTTAACTTTGACTCTGTAACTCCCCTTCTGACAGTGAGGCTGTGATGATGTTGTGAATCTTCTGGACCACTAAAAGTGTTAGCTCAGACCTTGTAGTCAACTTTCTTCAAGAAGGGCATTATTTTTTATTCTAACAAATAAGTCATAGAACCCTATGTAGAAGGATTCACTGCTGTTTATATTTGCGATGGTGTCATAGTATCCTGCCTTAAAAGGTCTCTTCTTCAGTCAGTGGGGCTGAGAACTGGCTGCAATCTAGAAACTATCTCCTTCTGAAGAATGTTATGATCTGTTAGCCATTGCCATAGATCTTTGTATGTCAGGATTCTTGGATACCATTTTAGTGTGTTGCTGTTATGGTTACAAATCTACCTTGCCTCTGGTGATTAAGTGTTGTTACTCTGTCCAGCAGTTCCAGAGTCTAATCATCCCCATTGATTTCAGGAAGCCCAGTTGTATAGCATTATCTCTACCATTAATCTTGTCTGGAAAAGAAGAGCCAGGACTAAAATTTTCAAAAATGCCATAAACCGCACAGTAGCATATTGCTGTTTCTTTAGTGATGGACATGTTCTGTGGCCTTTTGTGAAGGGGACCTAACAGCTGGTGGGTTCCCTGATATTATATATGATAGACAAATGCTAGGATGTCCACCTTTGAACTTGGCTTCCTTCCTCAAGACTGTGCCAAATTAGAGCATTCCATCTCGTTTACTATAGAAAATTATTCCCTACTACCTCAGCTTCAAGTAGTTATTACAGCAAGCTTTAAGAACCAACTGTAGGCCCTTCCTGGTGGCGCACTGGGTTAAAAGCACAGCACTAAGAACCTAAAGCCACTTCCACATGAGTTCGATTCCCACCTGCCCCAGAGGTGACCACATGGCGTGGCAGACCTCTCCTGACCTGCCCACTGCTCCCCTTAGCAGTGTACTTCGTCGATCTGCCTGTTCTGTTCCCCCACTCGTCTCTGGTGAAGCCTCTCGCCGCCCCTGAGCCTCTAGCCTGTACCCCAGTTCTGCATGCATAAATAAATAATCTTAAAAAACTGTTAGTCTTTTCCAGATGTTCACCCTGAGTCAGAGTACCTTTAAATTAAAAAAACATTCTTATACCCAATATTATGTTCTACTTCCGTTTGTTCAGTACTATCAAGATTCATAGTTAGGCATGTTCTTTTAGTTCCTGTCAGGAAATAGGTAGCTAGGTCCTGCAATTATTTTGAGAAGTAATTCTTTTCCTTCAATAGCAGGGACCCAGGTCTGTTCATGCTGAGACTTGACCCTACTTATTGACCTGGAAACCATGTGGAAGTTAGGGCGAATCTTAAAGTATTATCCATTGTCCTAGACACTTGCATAGATGAGGATTTTGCATGATCTGTAGGCAAGAGAGACTGCTACTTTAGTAGGGAATTGGACAATCTGTGCCAGCCAAGAGGTTTAGGGTGACACAGGGTTCACATTTGTCGATTACATTGAGCCAGATGTCCCTGTCCTGGTTTTCGGAGTCCTACTTCTTCTGTATTCAGTGCTTTCTCTAGACCTGTTGGGATTCTGAATTAAGGCTTTCTTTGCAATGACTAATCTCAATTTCAGGTTCTTGGCTTCATACTCAGCAGGTGGCTTTTCAGCTGCAAGAATTAAGAGTGTTTAAATACTATTATGGAAGTCTTCTATTCATTTTCACAGTGTGCTCTGACTAGCTGATCTGAACCTGTCAATATTTTTTGTTTAGTGCATCAATGACCTTTAACAGAACCAAAGTAATCAACAAATTTCATAGACCTTCTATCTCTCAAGTTCTATCAATATTAAGTCAAATAATACAACTTCTTATGCTTTAATCTCATCATTATTTAAGCTTGCCATACCACCAGTAAGTATGTTTATCATGCCCCTCAATTTACCACTTTACAATTTCAGGATTCATGGTAAAGATCTGCTACTGAGAGCCAATTCTGTTATTAGCTGTGTTAGCATAGGTTTCCACAGAAGAATATGCAGAGTCTTGGGGGTGTTCTTAAAAACTCCAGTAATGGTTGAGTCATCAAGCTGGTTGAGTTTGTGAATAACTGGATTTTCACTCTGCTGGGAGAAAGCAGAAAGTCAGTATAGAACATGTGTCTTAGGGTGGTCTCACTGGAAGGATGAAAAGAGCTGGATTATTTATATAACTACACTACTCAATCTTTGAAGATGGGTAGCAATGGAATGTGTTAACTGTTGGGCACTTCCAACATGTCCTGAATGCAGACAGGGTAGATGCTAGATTTTGGAGAAAGTCTCAAGGCCACTGGATGTCAACAGGGTGTCCTGAAGTTAGGTGACCTGAGGAGATGTGTCAGGGCACTGGCTGCATTTTCTCCAGTGCCAGAATCTCAGTGGTGTATCCTCAGCTCTTAGTGGGTGTGTGGGTCACAAACATACTTGGCGCTTGTTTGGGATGAACACATTTGAGACCTCCCAGCCAGGACGTGTCTAGATATATTAATACTGTGCTCATATACAGTTTTATGCCCCTCCCCCAACATTATATAAGTATGGTTATATTACATGACATTATTTAAAATATATTTCTTCTTATGTTCTGTGATTAATGTTTTGTGTTCAAATTAGAAGGCAAATTTGATTTTTTATTGATAAATTTTGGAAATTAAAAAGCACCACAAAATATTAACAAACATGGCTATGACTAGATAGATATGGTTCTGACTGGAAGCTCATAGTGTGTCCCACACCTTAAAAAATTTGCAAAATGCAGATTCAGTTGCACATCACTTCATCGTGAGACCTGCTCACTCTGCCACCTGCTACTGCTCCCTGCTTCTCGCTTGCTGCTGCAGAGCTGCCATCTGTGTGAAAGTGCTCCTGATAGACAAATTGCTTCCTATCCTGGGCCTCGATTGCGTCTATGGAGTAGTGCTTAAGAAATAATTGCTTTGGGAATCTCAAAGTACTCAGGCCTAATGAGTTCTTTCGGCATCTTCTGAAGTAGTCACAGGACTTGTAACTGAGGCACCAGAAGATTGATTTTAAGTGGAGGAAGTAAAAATATCTTAACTAGGGCAGGACCAAGAAATGCAAAAGGAGTCTTGTGGCTTCTAATACAAAGGGTTGATTATATACTCTCTGGGCATGCATAACTGATGGCTTCTAGCTTCTTGTGTGTGGAGGTGGGTCTTGTTAGGTGGCCGGAGAGCTGTGAACTGAGTGAGGGATGACTGTAAGGTAAGCAAGGCATATGTGCGAGGCATATGTGATACAGCAGACCCTTCAAACTTAATTCCCCAAAAGAGTAGGTCAGGGAAGAGGCATGCCATGATGAACTTGAGGCAACCTTGTGCATGCATAAGTGACTCACCAAATGGGCTACACTGGGGCTGAAAGTATAAAATAACTTGTTACTGTCTAAGACATGCCTTTTATTTAGGCGCTGTGACTCTTCCCTCTTCCTGTTCTCTACATGCCATTTTAAGCAGGTTTCATAGTTTTATGTATTTTCAGATGAGTCAGTAACCCATTTGTGTAAGCACTAAATGCCTAATTCTGTCTAATAATACATAATTCCTGTCTAGTCCAGTGTTGTATAAAAATAAAAAATAAACCTAATCAATTCCAAATTGTAAGCCTGAAGTGGAAGAGGTGGCTGTGATCAGCTTCTTGTGCTTCTTAACTCACTTCTCCCTCTGTAGCTCCTCTCCCCACAGAGCAGCTGCATCTGCCCCCTCCAGAACTGGCTCAGCCTGAGAGCAGATCAGGAGGAGAGGGAGTGTTTTCTGTAGCTGGTGCAGATGCGTTGTTGGGGTTGGATTCCCCTTCACTGTGTGCATGTGCGGTTGCTGGTTCCTTCTCTCCCACAGCATGGCTGTTCCCTGCAGTTCTAAGGATTTGAGCTTGCCTCTTTCAGGTGGGAGAAGGAGCCCTCCCACCCCAGGGATTTTGCTGCTGCATATGCCAGTTGAAGTTTTTGCATTGTCTGGGGTCAACGGTCTTTAAAAATTACCATGGGTCACTATTCAGTTATAGAAAAAGATGAAATCTTGCCATTTGTGAAGAGCTAGCACATTATACTAAATGAAATAAGTCAGACAGAGAGATGACTATCATGATTTCACTTATATGTGGAATCTGAAAAGCAAAACTAAACTTAAAAAAAAAAATCATAGAGTAGGCCCTCCCTAGTGGTGCAATGTGCTAGGACACAGCACTACAAGCTGGCCTCAGCTGCTTCCGCATGAGTTTGATTCCCTGCCATGGAGGTGACCCACATGGCATGGCAGACCTCTCCTGTCTTGCCTACTGCTCCCCTCTGCAGTGTACTTCATCGATCTGCCTGTTCTGCTCTCCTCTCTGTCTCTGGTGAAGCCTCTTACCGCTCCTGTAACGTCAGCCCATACCCCATTTCTGCCATCTCTCTCTCTCTCTTTTCTTTTTTAAAGATTTATGTATTTATGCATACAGAACTAGGATACAAGCAAGAGGTGCAAGGGCAGTGAGAGGCTTCACCAGAGACAGAATGGGGAGCAGAACAGGCAGATTGATGAAGTACACTGCTGAGGGAAGCAGTGGGTGAGACAGGAGAGGTCTGTCATGTGGTGTGGGTCACCTCCCTGGCTGGGGATACAACTTATGCTGATGTGGCCTTGGATCTTAGTAGTGCTGTGCTTTAATACCTTGTGCCACCAGGGAGAGCCCTCTCCTGCATCTTTTGTCTCTTCCCAAGACCCCACTGAGAGACAGAGGCCTTGAGCTGTGAGAAGGGTAATATTAACAGACCTGGTTTTATACTTTCTTACCAAGCCTATATTTGTGGTGCTCTAGAGTCTCATTTGAAGATTTGGATCATACTTGGCACTCACATACTTCCTGACCTTTGGGAACTCAACCGCACCTGAACTGTGGAGTTGTCCAGTTTCATCTTGTGATTTAATTCTGATGGTGCTTCTGCTTGTAAATGAGCAACGATAGGCAAATAACTGAATTTCTTTCAGCTTTGGAAAAAACAGTATTTCTGAGAGATGGGTTTTTTGGTGAGGAATGTACAGTGTGTGAACCCAATCTGAGAGGACTCATGAGATGATGGTTTTGAGGTTTCCAAAGATTCCTGAATTCTCAACTTCACCTTTTAAGCAGGAAAAGCTGCAGCCCTTGATTATATTTCTTGTACATTTTAAGAGTGGTGGACATGCCTAGGCAGTGACAAGAGATGCTTCTGAGTGTCTTTATCTCTCAACAGAATCTTGGGAAGAGATGCAAGAAGTGCTTGTGGTTCTAGTTATGCCTGTCATATGGGCATTGAAATCAGAGTGTGGGAGGAGGTAGCTCTTCTCTGACTGTTGTCTTTTCTGCCTTGTCATAGATTGTCCCTCCAGCCACCCTGCTCATCAGGAAGGAGGTTCAAGAAATCCCTGGCTGGTAGCAGGGTGCTAGGCAGTCTTCACTTCTGAGGAAATTTAATGTAGAAGCTAAACTGTCCTTGCAGTTACCTTATCTACACTAGAGAAAGTAACTTGTAAATAAGTGTGAGAAGCTGGTAGCAAAAATTTGAGACTGCACTGCTGTGCTTCTGACACTATTACAGGGCATTGATTTAGTATTGGCTCACAGAACTGAGGGCTACCTGGAGTACTGACCTACCATGTCCCTGGGGTATAGTTTGGCATTCTACCCAGGCTGCTAACCAAGTCCTCCATGCTCCATTTGTGGGATTTGACACTATCACAGACGCCAGCAGTTAGCTGCAAGCTCTAGTAAACTCCTAAATTAAAAGTCAACCCAGTCAAGGGTATTTTGATGTCCAGGGATTTGTATGCAGCTCCCATTAGGATTAGTGCCCAAGTAACTTGCAACTTATTGAAATAAATGTAGATTCTTCTATCTTAGCTCTCTGCTTTTGCATGGGAAATATTTTTAAAGCTGCGATGGCAGCCAGTCACTCTTAAGAATGTTTCATTTTTGTGCTGAAGGTCTCTTGTATATATGTCAGACATTGGTCTGCAGTAATCGTAAGTGTGGAATATGGAAAACAAGTGATTCCTTTTTGGCTTTATGCTTTATTTCTCAGGTTCCAGAAGAGTCCACCTAGCATGCAGCCATTAAGGAACAGGAACAGGGAAAATATGTTAATGAAGCAGCCATGGATAGCCCAGAGACTGTCAGAGAGGGGCTTGTTTCAGTTTCTTAGGTCAGAAATCTAGGTAGTTCATAGATGAGGGAGTTAATCAGAAGTCACCAGAAATATAATTGCAGTGATATTTTGGTGTCACAAATTAATATTATGCCATTTGTTGGTAAGATTTTTAAAAATATTCTGCTTTTCAGAGCAAAGCAAGCAACTGAAGTTTTTATTGGTTCATTTTTTTCATTCTCGTCTGTGACATGCAATTTAGAGTGGAGTGTTGTCCCAGTTATTCAGCGGTGATGTGCAATCAATGCACTCAACAGCCACTCAGTCATGTGTGAGAAAACTGCATTTAGAGTCTTTGATCTTACAGTGTTTGGTCAGCTAGCAATTTACAGGATGGTAAAAAAGAGAAAAAAAGCAAAAACAAAAATAGAAGCAGACCGTATGAGACTTTTGTTTTAAGGGGCACTTATGTACATCAGATTCTCTGCTTCTTTGCATTTTTTGCATTTAGGTAAAGGGCTTAGAAAACCTGACTTTGAAGAAGTTTGAATGTTTAATTTTTTATTAGAGGAAAGAAGTCACTTCCTTTTATTCCTCTCACCTACTGCAAGTTATGTCATATGATTAAAAAAATTCCAGTAGTTTGTTACATAAAATGACAAGGCAAACTTTTTTTTTTTTTTTTAAAGATTTATTTGTTCATACAGAGCTGGGGTACAGGCCGGAGATCCAGGGACAGTGAGAGGCTTCACCAGAGACAGGGTGGGGAGAAGAACAGTCAGATCGAGGAAGTACACTGCTGAGGGGAGCAGCGGGCGGGTCAGGAGGGGTCTGCCACGCCATGTGGTCACCTCCGGGGCAGGCGGGAATCGAACTCATGCTGACGTGGCTTTAGCTTCTTAGTGTTGTGCTTTAACCCGCTGCACCACCAGGGAGGGCCGACAAGGCAAACATTTTTATGATAAATGGACATAGTGCTAATTGACATGCAACATGAGTTTTGACATAGAACTGGAAAAGCTTGGAACTGGAAGGGATCCTAGGTAATATGTATGTAAGACTTCTGATCTATGTTCCCCTTCTGTCAAGAAGAATTCTGAGACCCTAAGAGATGTGGTGGTCATTCCCTATCACAATGCCTCGTGGCTATACATTGCCTAATGCTTATGCCTTTCTGAATCATTTATCCAATGATAGTATATTTTAGAATGGGATAAGGCAAGGCAAATTAATTTTTTTTTAAAGATTTATTTATTTGTACATACAGAACTGGGGTACAGGCCAGAGGCTCAGGGGCGGTGAGAGGCTTCACCAGAGACAGAGTTGGGGGTAGAACAGGCAGATCTATGAAGTACACTGCTGAGGGGAGCAGTGGGAGGGTCAGGAGAGGTCTGCCACGCCATGTGGTCACCTCCAGGGCAGGCGGGAATCGAACTCATGCGGAAGTGGCTTTAGCTTCTCCATGCAGTGCCTCAACCTGCTGCGCCACAGGGAGGGCCCAAGGCAAATTAATTTTTAGGGGGCTAAGTTGGAGGAAGAGAGTCACACTGTAAAGTACTTATGTATCACTAAATAAAACAACTGAGAAAACTCTTTAAAGGAAATGTGGGGGATTGGAGGGGTGAGAAGTGGAGAAAATAGG
Source organism: Condylura cristata (assembly GCF_000260355.1). Classification (NCBI taxonomy): domain Eukaryota; kingdom Metazoa; phylum Chordata; class Mammalia; order Eulipotyphla; family Talpidae; genus Condylura; species Condylura cristata. The sequence goes on from NW_004567137.1 coordinate 8,930,369, forward strand.
GGAGAATGAACACTACTATTAATAGGTATTAAAATGTTACAAAGCTTTACCAACGAAAACATGTGATGCCAATTCACAGACAAAACAATAACACACATATCCTAATATATACTAGGTCTGGTAATGGCAAGTCATCTCAAGTAGGGAAAAAGTAGCCCTGAGAGCTTCTTTGGAAGTCCTAAGAGGGCAACACAGCTACTCGTATACCTTTGACTAAAGACTCTTTGTCTGTACTTTGGGTAGGCGGTCCACATGGTTCCCTAGCACACAGCTCTGGGAGGGATATACATGAAGTGGTGAGGGAGGATGGGGAAACCTACCTAGACCCCCAGATCAGCCAAATCAACTCTGCTGATGAATGGGGTGACATACGTCACATTCAGATCATATCCAAAGTAGTCTATGTAGTGAATGACTTTGGGACAACTGGTTAGAACCTGAAAAACAGTAATACAGAATTGATGAAAAGAACCCTTATATAAGGTCACTGGAAAAAATAATGAGTGCCCTTCAAACTTGAATGGGGAGAAGGTCTTCCTAATGATGATACAAAATTTGGAAGTCACAAAATAAAGGCTTTTGTGGCCCTGTACATCTGAATCACATATAGTCCTACAAATCATTGTTACCTAGATTTATGAAAAGACTGATAAAGCAAAATAAATAATTCTTGGGGGGGGCGACCATCAGGAAAGACAAAAGAAAAGTTAGTGAAGTCACTAATATCCCATATCACAGATAGGTGAGCAATTTCCTTAATATGTAGCAATTTCCTAATATAGATTACACAGCAAAGGAAATAAGAATGCTCCAAACCTATGCGAAAGATAGCCTATGTCACTGATACTACACAATATGTAAATTATCCTCCCATTGCAATATACTTTTGCAATTCATTGAATTAGCAAAAATGCCAAAGTTGAGTGACATAGTTGTGTTGGTGAGCCTGTAGGGAAACAAGCACTTTCTTCACTTGACAGTGGGAAATTTGGGAAGATTTCCCAAAGGTGCAAGTGCATGCATCTTCTGACCCTCTCAGTCATTCTCCTGATACCCTTGCTCAAAGTACATGATGGCTACATACTCATGTCATGTGCGCTTCCATCAGTTGGTCTATATATTAACATAGTGTTTTAAAGGCTATTCCTTTGTGAGTAATAGTAAAAGTTTTGAAATCAACTGGATGTGCACCATTAGGTGACTATTTAAATGAATCATGATTTAGATATAAAATAGAATATAATATAGCTGTAAAAAGTATATGAAGGAGCTATTTGCATACTGAGATAGAAAACCTAGAAATACTGTTAAGGGAAAAAAGCAGAATACATAACAATGCTTAAGGTGGCCTTACCTTTTTTCTTTTTTGTAAATTGATGGCATCTGGGGGAGATTATATATACGAGAGTTTACTTGCTTTTTTTAAGAAAGTAATTATAGGGGTTATGTGTATGACAGGTGGTAGTCAATTAGGAGCTGGGAGGACAGGAAGGGAACGGGAAGAAATCTTTTCACTGTTTACTTTTATATAAATATAAAAATACTCGAGAGAAAACGTATTAGGGAAAAAATACCAACGATTTCCCTTTATCGGTCAAGGTTCCAACAGAGAAACAGAAACACAGGGCATGCATAAAGAGGTTTGCTGCAAAAAAATTGGCTTATGCAACCATGGGAGCTGGTTCAGCAAGTCTCAGGAATCCATGCGGGGTTGTCAGGAAGGGCTGGCTAGGAACTCCATGGCACCAGCTGAGGCTGCGCAATTTTTTCTTCCTCAGCAAAAACTCCATTCTACTCCCCAAACATCTCAACTGACTGGAACAAGCCACTCCGGATTATGGAGGATAATCTCCTTTATTTCAAGCCAACTGATTGTGATGTTAACTGTATCTACAAAAATGTCTTCACAGCAATACTAGCTTAGTGTTTCATTGGATAGCGGGAGACCAGAGCTTAGCCAGTTTCACATGGAAAACTATCATTTTCTTCCTCTGAAATTCAGTTGGGATTGAAGACATGGTAACGTTTGAATACATTTATGAAATGTCAAAGAGAAGCAATTGCTTTTCTTGGATTGTTTTTGTTTTTTGGAGTTTTTTTTTTT
>NW_004567137.1:8933231-8937257 GCF_000260355.1 Condylura cristata
AAAGCCACTTCCGCATGAGTTCGATTCCCACCTGCCCCGGAGGTGACCACATGGCGTGGCAGACCTCTCCTGACCCGCCCACTGCTCCTCTCAGCACTCAGCATTGTATTTCATCTATCTGCCTGTTCTGCTCCCCACTCTGTCTCTGGTGAAGCCTGTCGCCGCCCCTGAGCCTCTGGCTTGTACCCCAGTTCTGTATGCACAAATAAATAAATCTTAAAGAAAAAACTATGTTGGCATTGTTGAAAATACTCTGTCCTGTGTTCGTTTTAGAGCATGTGTATCTTGCTCAATGTGTCAGACCAAAATGTTTTCATTTTGATTCAGAAAATATCACGTTACACAGAACACATGCTTTTGGCTTGTCTGCCCCACTGCCTGGCTCGAGAATTGAAAATTAGCTCTAGACATTCCAGCATCTACAGAAGTATCTACACAAAAGGTAGAGCAGTCTCAAGAAGCTTTTTTAATGAAGAGTGGAGGTAGAGAGAGGGGAGTCTATTTCCAGGGCTCCTTCCTGCCCCCTTCTTCCACCCTCCCTGAAGCAGGCTAGGTGACATCAGCTGTCAGTGGCATTGTTTATGTTCCATGCTGAGAATCATTCTAGCTGATCACTGGCATATTGACTTTTCACCTTCCTTTTCTTCTTCAGCATGTGCAGAGAGAGGTCAACCTAAGATATCATAGGCTGAGTCTAAATATTAAAGATTGCTTTGATATCATGAGAGCTACAGGAATGTCCAATTTTCATCTAAATGGTTTTTGAAGTACAGTAGCATCTAATTTAGTTTAACTTCAGGACATAAGGGTGACAGAGCCTGCCTGCCAACTTAGAGTTAGAAGAAACAAAAGTTGGATGCTATGATTCTAGCCAGTGAACGAAGAAATGACATCTGGAACCCAGCTGAGTTATCATAATCGCTTATCATGACCTATAAGACTGGTGAGAGTGGGAGGCTGTTCTCTCTGTTTGCCAGGGGTGGATTTTCCATTGCGGTTATGAATTGGAGCACTTACATGTAGCAAGTGTTTGAACATCATCTCATTGAGTGTAGGCTATGTTTGTAGAAAACTGGTTCTGATTCCTGGCTTCAAAGGGGCCAAAAAGGCATATCAGGAATATGCTTTGTTCAGCATTACTCTCTCATCTTGATGTACCCTGTTTTACTATATTGTATGGAGTCACAAAGGGATTTTGTTTTTGACACAATGGACTCAACAAAGTCACACATAGTACAGAATGCCTTTAACACTTTGTTGTGGGAATGGAACGCTCAGTAAAGATCAGCCTGTTTTTATTCAAACTGATAGTAAAAATATAGGCAAAGAAGAAAATGCAAAAATGATTGAAACATATATAGAGTCCTTTTTGGAGATCAAGGCAATCATTTAAGATTTACTAGTGTTGCTTGAAAAGATGGCATCGCACACTCTTTGTACTTTGAAATTTGCCACTTTCTTTATCAATTTTCTTTCTCTGAAAAATAAAAACACATTTAATGCTAAATTTCCTCCTTAAATTGCAAAGAACTTAAGGTATTGGTATAAATACAAAGTCAAGAGATAAAAACAGAATACTATAAAGAAGAAACAGGAATAAGTACACCTCAAACGTTGAGTGCTTCTGAGAAGAGCTGTTAATACCTATTTTGTTGAAAATCTACTTAAAATGTATAGCTATATACAATAGCTTCATAGCAACCCAAGGAATCCTTTTGTGTCTAACATACAAGTGATGTGAGAACATAAAAACCAGTATTGTGTTTCAAAAGTATATTTTATACTAAAGAAATTTGAAAAAAAAAGCAAGGGTCCAGGGTTCTCACAAGTAAAAGAGAAAAGGGATTTAGAAAAGAACCTTGGAACTGATGACCATTGACCTTTCTTTTCATTATTTTGGACAACATCCTCTGTTTCTATTGCAAATATTGCAAAGTCTTATTTTTTTTACTCTTACCTTCAAACACACAATTCTGAAATGTGCACAACATGGGAGGTCAAATTCTTAGTAGGTTGTTTAACCCGAGTCTTTAAAAGGCAGAATTCTTTTTCAATAAAAACATCTATTGAATGTCTTCTATACCTAAGATATTAGTTCTGGACTGCAGAAGATTCAAAGATGAATAAAGCACAGTTCCTCCTTTTTAATCTTATAAAAGACAAGAGAGAAAACTAAAAATAATTACTTGGTTTGCTGTAAATAAGTCATACAAATGAACATAGTGGGGTGACATATTTCCCTAGGAATTCAGCTCCTTCCTCTTTCAGACTTAAAGGCTGCTCACAAACCTTATCTCCTCACTTTTTCCTCTCACACTGTGAATGTAATGTTCTTTATTCAGAATCCTCCATTAGTAGATCTAGATTCCACTGCTTTTTTTTCTCCCTGTTTCCAGCAATGTTTTGAGAGCAAATGAGTGAACTTCCAATTAGATGAATGTGTTCGAAGTAATTTTTTTTCATATCTTCTTGCTTAAGCAGTTCTTTCCAAAAAAAGCTAGTGGTACTGTCTTCTTTTCAAATAAAAATTGATGCCAATACATTGTATCATTTACAGTTAGATAATTTTCTATACTTGTCAAGACCACATTAAATTTTGACTCTAGTCATCATTTAAAAAATATGAAATCTGGGCCCTCCCTGGTGGCGCAGCGGGTTAAAGCACTGCACTAAGAAGCTTTAGCCACTTCCACATGAGTTCGATCCCCACCTGCCCCGGAGGAGATCCACATGGCGCAGCAGATCTCTCCTGGCCTGCCTGCTGCTCCCCTGAACAGTATACTTCATCGATCTGCCTGTTCTGCTCCCCACTCTGTCCCTGGTGAATTCTCTCACCCTCCACATCTCTGGCCTGTACCCCAGTTCTGTATGAATAAATAAATAAATCTTTAAAAAAAATACGAAATCTTAAGAAGAGATGGGTGACTGATTTCTGTAAATTAGTTATTTAGAGATGAGTCAGCTAGTTTTCAGTTATCAGTTGATAGACACAAGATGCTAACTATTAGACACAAGATTGCTAATTGTTGATGTGAAAACTGGAGAAAAGTCTATAGTGAGGAGGGGAGAAAAGAGAGGTGCATCAAAAGCACAGGGCGGGCAGTAAGGAGGCTTGCATTATTTGAAGAATTTTAATGATATTGTTAGGGGGAAAAGATGTCCTAAATGAACTCTACAGATACAGGTTTTGTGGACACCACCCCCACTCTAGACATTGGAACTACAAATCCCAGCATAACCAAAGGAGGATTGCTGGGACCTGAGGGTGGAGTTAAGCAGTCATGTTTGGATATAAAACTGGACATGTGGGCTTTGGGAGTTTTCTGGCCTCTTGGCTCGTGGCTTGTCACATGGCATTTCTCTGACTTTCAGCATGCTATTGGGATTCCAGGTCAATAGTACTTGTAGTACATATTAACCAACTTACCTTTCTCTTTTTTCCTGAGTTAATTTCCCTTTTGCTTATAAATAAGGCTATTATTAACCATTTTGTATGCACCTGCTGTTCAATCGTGTAAGTACCTTTAAGTGCCTGGGTGAGGACCACAGTCAGACAACCCAGTCTAAATTGGGTGATAATAACATGGGTCAAGGATTGATTTCCCAGTCAGACAAACTGGACTGGAGGCTCACATATCTAATTATGCCAGCTTGAACATGTAAATCTTTAAGTTTCAGTTTCCTAGTTTAATGCTTCATGGTTTTTGAGATTGTGAAGTGAGTCAACAAATGATTTAGCATGGGTGACTTACATATTTCAAGATGTCTGGTGCATAATGAACATGTAGTAAATGTTAACTGGAGTTTTAGGGCAGAAGGAGAACACTATAGTGAAAATGGTGAAGGAAATGCTGAGAGGAAAAAGGAAGAAAAAGAGGGAAGATAAAGTCCATTGTGAGGTTAAAGTAGGTCCAACTTTGAATACATTTAGATTTATTAGAAAATTTTGGTATTTTGTAGGAAAAGAATTCTTTTTCAGTACTGACAGGTAGGTGGAAGACCACTAGAATGGAGTTTATGATGACT
>NW_004567137.1:8941710-9020750 GCF_000260355.1 Condylura cristata
TGACTGGTTTTTAAGATGAGTCCCTTTCTGAGTAGCATGACCTTGGGCAAATCACTGACCTGCATTCCACCATTTATTAAATGAAGATTTCATTTAGATGATCTCTTGCAGTCCTAAAATTTCAGGGGAAAATTAAAGATGAAAATAACATAACTGAATTGATGTATTTTATCTAAAACTAAGTTAAGATCTTGTAACAACCAGGAATGAGTTTGAGGAAGCTTTATTTATGAATGGGTTATTGTTCCAATATTGCCATGTTAATATTATAACAAGTATAGGGCAGTTTCCATTCCTAGGCCTGAAGGTAAAGTAGAGCAGAGGGAATTGATGTGGAGAGTCTTGTGGAGGCCTCTGAGAGAGAGGTACTGTGAACTTGGGTCAAGGACACACAGCCACAGGTGTACTCACAGAGAAGGAATCAGAGGAATAAATCACCCAACTTCTGATGCTGTCAGTTATTCTAAATCCAATTAGAAGCTTCTAGAGAAGCTTAGGATGAAGCCCCTATTTGGTCTTGGGACAGGGAGTAGGGATATAGGATGAAGAGTAGATGTAGAAGAGAAATGGAAGACATAGGACATAGGTTGCGACATCTAGATTTAAGTCCAAGTCTTGAGTGTTTTGTAAAAGACAAAACTCTTGAGAGAACTATTAGATAGAAGAGCTGCAAGGGGCCACTGCTATGGCTGCTCCAAGGTTTCATAGAATTGTACCTATGAAGGCACAGTCTTTAGGTAGGCAAAGACAGACCCCGGATGTTTAACAATATCCCACTTTTCTCCAGTTTGAATATGTCCTATTGATCTTAATGTAACAGTAATTCAGGTCCTGAAATGTTCTGGCTGTCAGAGAGCTCTGAGACACAGTTCATTTTACCTATCCTATGAGTCAATGACATATACATTATATATAGGTGTTATGTGGTATAGGGTTTACCAGGTGCCCTGAGAGTTTCACTGAAATTGTGCTAAAAACTAATTAGGTCAGATATTTTACATTCAGCAAAAAGTAAGTTTTATTTTGATGGACTGTATCCTCAGTGCAATTTTGGTTTTACCTAAAAAAGGAAAATACACCAATAATTGTGGGTATGTGCCAGTCATTGTACATTTCTACACACTGAATTAATTAAATAAAAATTGTCAGTCTGTTCTACACTATAGGATAGAGGCTAGTGAGAGTCTTTGGTCAGATTTTTTTTTTTTTTACTTAATTTATAAAATGTCATAGCATTGGTTTATACTACTATAGTGACTCAAAGGCATAGGATCACATCTTCTCTGTACTTGACACTACAGTACACCCACCACCCCACCACCACGGCACCCTCAGCACCCCACCTTAGTCCACTGAGCCCCCTCTTCACCTTACATCTCTCTCCTTGTCATGTAGTCCCAACTCCACAGTTTTTCAGGGCTTGTTATTGGTTTGTTTTGTCTGGCCCTCTGTTTCCCTATACTCTCTCTATATAAGTGTAACCATCTGGTGGGTTTTTTCCCTCCTTTTGACTTTTCACTTAGCATTATCTCCTCCACTTCCACCCATGTTGTGACAAATGGCAAGGATTCATAATTTTTTACAGTATTCCATTGTGTATATATACCATATTTTTGTAATCCTCTTCTTTAGATTTAGATAGGTAGTTTCCATATTCTGGTTATTGTAAATGGTGCTACAGTGAACATGGGAGTGCATATATCCTTTGAGTTAGTATCTTTGCATTCTTCAGGTACTTACCCAGGTGTAGAAATGTCTGGTAATGTGGTAAAATTATTTTTAATATTTTGAGGAACTCCATACTACTGGCCATAGGATTGGACCAGTCGACTTTCCAGCACTTCTTTCTGTATGGGTCATTCTCACAGGGGTGAGGTGGTATCTCATTGTGGTTCTGATTTACATTTCCCTGATTATAAATGATGATGAACATTCTTTCTTGTCCCTCTGGGCCACCTGTATGTTTTCTTTGGAGATGTGTCTATTTAACTTCTGGGCAGATTTTGCTTATATATTTGGAAATATCAGAAGACTGTATTTTGCTCTGGGAGAGAGGGTAAAAATGAAAACTTACAAAGGGAAATCAGTGAACTTTTTTTTCTAAAAAATATTTATTTATGCATACAAAATTGGGGTACAAGCCAAAGGTGCAGGGGTAGTGAGAGGATTCACCAGAGACAGAGTGGGGAGTAGAACAGGCATATGGATGAAGTACATTGCTGATGGGAGCAGCAGGCGGGTCAGGAGAGGTCTGCCAGGCCATGTGGATCACCTCCGTGGCCTGGGATCAAACTTGCACTGAAGTGGCTGTGGCTAGCATGCAGTGCTGTGTCCTAACCCATTGTGCCACCATAGTGCTTATAAGTTTGTAATTTATGGGGTGTAGATGTATTAAGTAGATGTAGTAAGTATTTTGTAAGTGAAACATGAAAAGATTAGGATATATGCTTAACTGTCGTACATTCTAGATTTGAATTCAGACTTGTATTCAAAGCTGGCGCTTTAAATGACTGTCCTTTCCATTCCCCTAGACACAATGGAAGCTATTTACTCTCCATCAGCTCACACAGAGGATATGTCCAGCAGATGAATGTTAGAATTGGCTTGTTGCAGGTAGTCTACTCTGAGCCAGAACCAGAGGTTTAAGTGTAGGGATGAGTAGGGTAGAAACTAGCAAGGGCTGAATGGAGCTGGAGGCCATGGGTGGTCTGGACTGGCTGAAACTGGACCTAAGAGAGCATAAGTATTTGAAACTTGGGTGAATCCAGATGCAGCAGCCAGCTAACAAGCATGTTTGAATAGGGTTAGGTTGTCATGGAAACAGGCAGATCCAAAGCCCAGAATGTAGAACCCATACCAGGTCAAAGTAAGATGGTATTTGAAGCCACAGCTGGAGCAAAGGGGGGCACACCTGAGTGTGGAGCATGCAGGTTTCTCTGTTTCTTTTGCCCAGGCTGGTTTTGGCTCCTGCTCACTCTGTCTGAGAGGACTCTGGCTCTGGAGTGTCTTACAGGCAGCCTCAGACTTCTGAGCAAGAAAAGCTCTCTGTCTTTCACTAGTTTCCTAGCTGCTGCTTGAGTATATTCAGTGACAAGCTTCCAAGGTAATGGTTTTTACTTTAAACAGTTTAACTGTGAGGTAATTCTTTCTTAAATGGTCCCCAAACCTGGTCCTGAATCAAGAGAGAATGTTTTTTTTTCCCTGCCCTTAAATGTTAAGTCAAGAGGCAGGCTGGAGGAATCTCCGTATTCTCAAAGCTAAAACAACAGAAATTTTGATTCTCTGAGTCAGGACCCAAGAATCTGTGTTTAGATAAACTCCCCACAGATCTCTGACATGTGGCAAGAGTTAGAAATCACTCATTAAACTTCTCTCATTAAACTCTTGCTGATTCTGCCTGCTAAATATTTCCAAAATTAGCTGCTGGGGTTGCTCCTGTTTACTGTGCTTGCTATCTTAGTGTAAGCTTCTTTCATTATTTATCTGTATCATTACAAAGACTTTACCCTGGTATTTCTATTTTCAGTCTCTCAACCTTTTAATTTATCTTCCTCATGGTTGTCAAAGTGATCTCAATTTGCATGTATGAGCATGACATGTCTTGCTTCAACTCCTTTGCTCACTGTCCAGTGCAATGATAAATGAAATAATACTAAAATGGATAGACAACTAGTGGCGTATTAAGCCTTTGATTGGTAGCCCTCCTTCTGCCCATCCTCACCCCCTGTGACCTGGCCAGACATCATCAGTTGAGATGCTGATGCCTCTTCCTCTCTCAGCATTTGCTTTTCCTTCAGAAAAGAATGTTCCCTTCCTTGTCTGATTAATAGCTTACATGCTCAATACTCAGCTCTGGCATGGTCTTCACAAAGTACTATCCAGGGTGCTCCTGGACCATATCATTTATTATGTGATATTTTGACTTGGCTCTTTTGGTAATATTTACCCTGAGGATGTTTCCAGGAATATTTTTATACACCATTATTTGACTTGAGTTAACTTTGATGAACTAAAAAAAAAAAAAGAACCACTGTATTTTTAACTTAAAAACATCTGAAGGGATTACTAAAACATTTATTCTTACTCTACCACTGACCTTTGCAGCATTGCTGACCCCCCTCTCGGGGCAGGGGAGGAATCAAGAGAAATAAGGGGTATAGTTTAAGGATGGGATGAAGATCAGAGCAATGAAGGGAGTAGAGTCAGGGGCGGGGGTGGGGGGGAATGGCCGGCCTGTGATGGGTGAGGACTAGGGTCAGGGTGAGAGGTCAGAGGTCAGAGGCTCTTGCTAAAATGGCAGTGAAATTTTGCTACAACTGCTACTTAGATGTTTATGAAAATAAAAGAAGATAGTTGGACATATTTCAAGTTAGCCATGTGTTATTTATTAAAATGTACCCCACCCTCCCCCAAAATGTGTTCAACCTTCACCAAATATACCTCATCTGGAAATAGTCTTTGTAGAGGGTCAAACTAAGATGAGATGATTAGGGTAGTTCCTAAGCTAATAGGGTTTTGTTGTTATGAAAGGGGAAATTCGGCCACAGAGACATACACAAAGGAAAGACTGTTCAAAGAGGCACAGGAATAGCACTGTGTGAAGACAAAAGGCAGAAATTGGGGTGATGCTTCAGCAAGCCATGGCACCCCAAAGATAGCTGGAAAACCTGCAGAAGGTAGCAGAGAATCTTGGAACAGCTTCCTTCTCCCACTCTCAGAAGGAACCAGCCCTTCTGACATCTTAATCTTGGCAGGTAGCCTCCAGAACGGGGAAACTAAGTTTCTGTTGTTTAAGCTACCCATCTATGGGACTTTGTGACAGCAGCCCAAGCAAACTCATATACCTTTTGAAATAACTGTATTATGTATGAATGATAAAAGACTGATCATAAAGATATACAAGGAGCTGATGAAACTCAACAAATATAAAGTGAACAGCCTCATCAAAAAATGGGCAGAAGAGCTACAAAGATACTGTTCCAAAGAGGAGATGCAGATGGCCAACAGGCATAGGAAAAAATGTTCAGCATCACTTGTAATAAGAGAAATGCAAATCAAAACCACAAAGAGAAACCACCTCACACTAGTGAGAATGGCACATATATATAAAAAAAACAAACAAACAAGCAATAGTGAATATTGGTGAGGGTGTGGAGAAAAAGGAACTCTCCTACACTGCTGGTGGGAATGCAAACTGGTACAAACAGCAACTATGGAAAACTGTGTGGAAGTCTCTCAAACTGCTAAAAATGGAGCTTCTATATGACCCAGCAATTCTACTCATAGGTATGTAACCAAAGGACACTAAAACAATAACTCAAAAAGACACCTTAAAAAAACATCCTTATGTTTATTGCTGCCTTATTAACAATAGGGAAGATACCTATTGTTTTTAATGCCCAAAAGTAGATGATTGGATTAAAAAGATGCGGCACATATACACAATGGAATATTACTCAGCAATCGAAAAGATAAACTCATGCCATTTGTGGCAACATGGAGGGAACTAAGAAGATCATGCTTATTGAAATAAGCCAGAAAGAAAAAGAAAAATACCAGATGGTTTTACTCATAGCAGGAGTGTAAGGGATCAGGGAAAAAAAAAATATATATATATAGTAGTTGTAATAAAGTAAAAAGAACATCAACTAACAACTGTAAACCAGAGACATTCTATGGGGAAGGAGAGGTGAACAGGATTGGAACTGGGGCAGGAAGAGCACACGGGACTATGGTAATGGCACATGGGTGAAGTTGTATGGGAAGTTCACGGGGATTACAACTGAGATTAACAAGTGTACAAAATGAAGAAAGATGTGAAAAATGTATTTATAAAATTTTAAAAAGTATATTGAATGTAAATATGTATTAAAATGGAAATGATAGTTATCAAAATAAAAAAAATAGAAATAATTGTATTATGAGCATCTGGTCCAAATGTCCTGTTTCAAGGTGAGTTACCTGTCTTCTGAAATCTCAGAACATCATTGTTCTGTATTAAATGGTCTGAAACTTATCTGGGGCACAAGACTAGTTGGTATCTAAGGTCAAAATGTGCTTTTTATTCTATGTTTTTAGTAGCCAGTGTTTGCATACTAAATAATGTAGGGATAAACCAACCATATGGACTAAGAATGCTGGGTATTTGTCAGGTTCAATGGTACTTCAGTTCTCAGAGCTCTGCCTTTGGGCCTGACCTCTGTGTTGGTCTCCAGGCCCAGTGTGCTTCCCAGGACTTCCTGAGGAACCCTTTCCAACTCACTTACAGTACTTCCCTCTTCAGGCTAAATTCCCTCTACACCTCTAGCCATTTCTGTGTACACAGGTTTTCTTCTCTCTCTCTCTTTCTATGTGTGTGTGTATGTGTATGTGTATATTGTGTGTGTGTGTGTGTATATATATATATATATATATATATACACACACCTCTACCTCTTTATCTCTCTTTACATAATTCTTCATTTTGTGCCTTTTCCCAGCTCAATTGTAATCCCTGTGGATTTCCCACCACCACCTCACCCATGTGCCATCACCATAGTCCCATGCACCTTTCCCACCTCATTTTTGATTCCATTCCCCATCCACCCATAAAATGTCTCTGGTATATTGTTATTCATTGTTTTTTTTTTCTTTATTACAATTGTTTTCCCCTTCTGCTTTCTCCCCTCCTGGTCCCCTTAGGCTCCTCCTATGAGAGAAACCATCTGGTATTTTATTTTTATTTTATTTTATTTTATTTTATTTTTGCAATTTCAACATGGATTTTATTTGCTTACAGCATTCTGAACAAAATGATAGCACATTTTTCGCTAAGCATAATCCCTTCCAGCTACATCCATGTTGCTGCAAAAGGCATGAGTCTACCTTTTTTGATTGTTGAGTAATATTCCATTGTGTATGTGTACCACAACTTTTTAATCCAGTCATCTACTTTTGGGCATTTGGGTTAATTCCATGTCTTCCCTATTGTAAAGAGAGTGGCAATAAACATAGGGTGTGCACAGGTTTTCAAAGCTCTCGTTATATGGGGCATTCTCTTCTGGGTATGATCTAAGCAAATCTTCTTAGGGATTTACTCTTAAGTAGTAACATCATCCCTCTCATTTGTAGACCCTAAGCTTGTATTAATGTCACCTAAGACTGTTGGCAAAGTCTGGCTTATGATGGACTGCAGCATATTTCCTGTGCTATGCTTGTTCACACAGAAGGCTTATCCAATATCCCTCACTATTCAATTTCTGCAAGTTTTGAGCTGAAATACAAAACTTTATTATAATGCTTGTTGAATGTTTCTTGAATTTCTCTAGTGTTCTGGTTAATTGAGATAATTTTATATTTCAGTGTGTTGTCTGAACTATATTTGCTCTCTCATTCAGTTTAGGGACATCTGAAAATATGGTTAAGAGTGAAGTTTTTGTCTTCTTTCTTTCTTTCTTTCTTTTTTTTCTGTCTAGTCTTGGCCCAGAGCAGCAGAACTGGAGAGTAGAACAAAGCCTTTTCAATATGATGCCAGGCAAGCAACTATTTGCACACATTCGGGTAGTTGATAGTGAGATAATCATGGATTATTGATTCTTTCTTACATAACTGTTTTTCTGGTCTCAGCTGGGAGGTCTGGTTACAACAGTCTGCCTCAAGTCTGCTTTTTATGTGGTGTTCTAATGGTTCTTGGCAAACTAATGGTAACATGCTCTCATATTTGCCAGTTGTAGCAAAATTTGCCTTCATTGCCTATTTGTTTTTTTACCCCCAATCCAAGAATCCCATTGTTGAGAATTTAAAATAGTAAATTGGCCAATTCTTTTCCAAGCGCTCCTCCCATCTTAGATGCCAACTAGTTGGTAGGGTACTTAGTTAATATGAGTATTAAGTAATGAAGAGTGGGACATAACACATTTATGTTGGCATTTGTCCAATTTCAGCTCTTCAGTTTGACAGTGTGGCCCTAGCTATGTTGTTGATGCTTTCTCTGGATCAGAAAGCATTATATTGAATTAATTTATGGTAAGTATTTATCACAGGAGTTGGCACATAGTAGGCATTTAATAACATCAGCATCAACATCACCATTATTATTATTTAAGCATAAAAGCATTTACAATTGTATAAAGATTAAGGTGGTTACGTATGAAATATTCCAGTTGTACTTATGATTGCTAACATAAGAGCTTAATGTTCCTATCAATCCTTGCCTGAAGGATGTATTTCATACGTCTAAAGAATGCCTCCAAATACATTGAGTGGTTCACCTAATTGCCCAGGTCCTTTTACTCTAAACAGAATTGATTCTCTTGTCTGGTATGCCTTAGCGAGCTGTGAAATCCAAAAGAGGAGGCAACCTCAATAGAGAACAGTCCAAACTTACTAAAACTGAAGCTACAAAAAGCCTTACAAAGAATAAAGACTAATTCTGGTGAAGTCTATCATGCACTATTAACTAAGTAGGAATGTTTCTTTTACATCTGTGCATTTGACCAACACACTCATTTGAGGATAGTAAGGAAATTGTTCTTCCACAGAATTGACTTTCATGGTCCAGTTTTTTATTGTCTTTTCCTTCTCACAAGGTTTTGTTCATTTTATTTTAGTCTCCTGCATAGCTGGGGTCTCTTGCTAGATTAAGAAAGAGTAGTCATAGAGGTTGGAAAACCTTAATTTACCTATGATATGATGGTGGATAGAATAATGTCTGAAATTGGTATGCAAAATTCGGTTCAACTGAGCAACTTTATAGCCCATCTTTTTATAAATAGATGCCGTCTGAGGCCCTCTAAGGGACTCAGGGAGACTCACACGTTGGTTTCAGACTACAAAAGAAGGGAAAGTAAAGGACAACTTCAGGAGACAGTCCGTGAGCAGAGGAATGAGGAAGACAGCAAAGATTTGCAATATGCTCAGAGAACAGTGTGAAGGAAAATGATTTGTTTTGGGGAGAAAGAAGTTGGAAAAGGAAGGCAAGGGCCTGACTGAGAGGGCTTGACTATAATTATTTTGCACACTATTTTCTATTTGATAATTGATCTAATATACTAAGTGTCAGTTTTCATTGAACAAAACACCAAAATAGTGACACTCAAATGAGATGAAGTCAATGTTAAATAGCTCTTGGTATGTATCTGTTAGTTTTCTATTAGTATTAAATTTGCTTGTCTGCCATATCATTATTTATTAATTAGTGAGGAAAGCACTCGAAAACTTCTAATGAAAAGCTTCACAGATTGATAATTCAAAAGTCAGGCATTTTGTCTCTAAATTTCAAGTGATTTTTCTCTGAATCACTTGGCTTACATCTGCAATGTTCAGCAACTTCAAAGTAGTTGTATATGTCACATTATTTAATTTTGGTGGGATGGAAGAGGCAGTTGTGACCAGATAAAGATATAGGGACAACATTGAGCCAGGACTTTCAAAGATGGTCATCACTGAGACAAAATGAAATCTTTTTTGAAAAGGTAACATAAAAGTGGAAATTTCAGAATATATGGCAGATAACATACTGATTCCAAGATCCAATCTGAAGCATCCTTTGTTTACTGCCCCGTCCGCCTTCTTTTGGAACTGACAGTCCCTGGTTCTGACTCTGGAAATAGCCTGTGACAGCTTTTGGGGTAGATGGTCTTTATGTACCAGATATTGCATTAGGCATTTATCCTAATATCTGAGCTAACAATATCCTATCTGTAACATCTCCACGGACCTACCATTATCTTTCCTTTTATCTCAAGTTAAATCAAAACACGTATGGTGAGAAGCAGAATAAGCTTTCCTTTTCTGATATTGTTAATAAATCTGGTTTAAGTCAATAGTCTTTCCTTTTACTGATTACTATAGATTTGTAACTATACACTCTGGCATATAATAGTTGACATTTTTTTCCCCTTAAATCAATTTTAGTTTGCCTTTCAGCTTTCATTTTGTTGTGACAGGAATAAATTTGATCTCTAATGTGAGCTCCCCTCTACTCCAAGAGGTTCCTGCCACAGAGAAGGCCTATTCTTAGGACAGGTGAACTCCCTTTAACCTGTTCTCAAATCACAAGTTTTTTCCTCCTTATCCTTCAAAAGACACTGGATCAATAGCTTTAATAATGTCAGTCTTTTGTGTCTGCACAGCAAAATATTTGAATAAAAAATCCAAAGGATTGCTAATATGGATGGAAATGAAAGGGAAGACTAATAGGAATTAAATATCGGTAATTTATCTTGCTTCATTCCTATGGAAGAATTGGGATTTTTAGTGAGATCTATTTTCTCTTCTAAGATGTTTTCTCTACTGGGTTCTCTTACCATCAATAATTTTTACACACCACTGGGTATTTTTTTTTCTTATAACATTTTTAAATTGGCTACAGACCTTTATGAAAAAGATTGCCGTTTTCCTCATGAATACCTTTCTTTTTTTGAATAATCATAATTGCATTATAAAAGTGTAATTCTTCTGTTGTATATGTCCACATGTGGTTATTGCTAGGGAAAAAAATTGACATTTTTTAATCCTAAACACATGGATTCCAGAGGATGGGCATAGGCACAAATGATTCCTTTTCTCATTGAATTGTCACTTCATACTAACAGATTTAGTTTTATTGAGATTCTGTGGGTTCTTCCCTCCCTGTTCTCTATTCTTCTGCAGCAGTCTCTGCTCTGCTAGTACACAGACAAAGTCAAAGTCATAATAATGTTTGTTCTGGATTAGAATGGCTGACATCAATTCTGATGGTCCTTGCAGTAGTCATTATGTTTCATGACTGACACATGCAGGGCTAGACTTTCTTGTAGTTAGGACATGATCATGTGACCTGATCTGGCCAATGAAATGTGAGTTGAAGAGCTGTTTGTCACTTCTAGGGGTAATTTCATTGGCCAGTGCCTGGTTCTTGTTGCCCCAGTCCATGGTGTGATTCATCAAGGAATGCTAGGTAAGACAAATCTCCTTTAATGTTTGTCCTTGAATAATTACAATGAGCAGAGTTCCTATGTGGATTCACACTGCATGGATAAGGAGCAAAAACTTGATGTGTGCTGTGTTTAGCTGTGAAGATTTAGTGTTGGTATTTAGGGAAGCATAAAACTGCTCAGTTGATGGACACAATCTTTTTTAGGTGTAGACCAGTTATTCTAGATATGTACCTAAAAGATACACGATAAATGTTTATTAATATGTAGTCATTTTTTTTTTTTAAACTTATGAAGTCTGTGACTGTATCCTGATTCTTTTAAAGACTGTTCTGAGTGAGTGTGAATGAGATGGAAAGAAGAGAGTGAGTGGGGTAAACAATCCCTCTGGGCCACAATAAGTCTGGGTACAAGTCTACTCCATTGTTTCATAGCTTCATATTTCTCAAATGATCTATATGTAATAAACACCTATACTTCTTTCCCCCAGTGGATTTTGCTTTGATTATTTCAAGATTGAGTGAAATGTCAGGAATCCCAATGATCTAAGCAGAAAACAAGGTAGCGTTTCCCCATATTGATGTGGTTGCACTCTGTTAAACACAGAATATTCTGGTATTGCAAAGACCCATGATCAACATGCCTTTCATTCAGTACTACAAAATGATTATTAGTAGTCTACTTACTATGTACTCAGAACATTGCTAATTATAAGTGATAAGTGCTCTTAAATAAAAACTTCAGGTATATACAAATGGTGCATATCAGGGAGTACTGATCTATTTGGGGGCGTCAGAAAGACATTTTAAGGAAGCAAACTTTGAGTTGACAGTGGAGAGATGACTTGTAGTTGCCTAGGTAAATGATGGGGAGGGGTTGGGAGCCCAGAGTTTCTGCAGAGTAAGTAGTATGTGCAGAGTCTTAGGCTGTAGGAAAAATGACACATTGGAGAAGAAAAAGATCTATGTTATGCAAGCTGAGCACAGAAGTTAGCAGATGGTTCTGGTAACCTGAACCAGATTTTAGAGGGCATTGTAGGTCATGTGCAGATTTGATTTTTATTTTAAAATTTGTATAAAGTCACTGAAAGGTGGTTCTGGTCACTATCCCCATCACAAGATTTGGTTTTCTGATTAGATTTAAATTTATTCATCCATTCAGTTTTCACATTGGGATTAAATAATAGGGTGTTGTATTATAGATGCCAGTAAAAAGAAAGGGAACTTGTCTAAAATAAGCTTAATTGTCTGTAGCTCAATTTGTTGAGACAATCAAAGTATAGGGCATAAGGTTATCTAAATGTATTGGACTAAAGCTAGGATGGATAGATACAAGTAGATGTTATTTTTTTTTATATTTCCCTAGGATTAGTCTATATCCTAAAATGCAGATTCAAAAAGCCAGAATAAGGCAGAGATGAATATACCAAGTTTTTATCAGTGTAATGCGAATTGCAAGGAATGAGGATAGATAATATACTTTTCAGAAGAAGGTCTACATCTAGTTTGTTTAGTTATTCATTTATTCCATTTTACTAATATGTAATTGACATATAACATTGTATAGCTTTAAGTTATACTACATAATTGATATCTGTATCTACTGTGAAATTATTACAATAAGGAATTAACTTCCATTATCTCACCTAGTTAGATTTTCTTTTATACTTATAAGATCTACTCTCAGCAACGTTCAAAGTTACAATACAGTACTGTTAAGTATTGTCAGGCTACCAGTTTATATTGAAGTATATTGTCCAGGATTCATACAAGTTCCCTTTGATATTTGGTAGCAGCTGAATCATATCTTAAAATAGTCTGAACTCAACCTCTGAATTTTTATGGTAGGAAGCAATTCCATGTTGGCAGGAAGCTGAATTGAATGCCCTATAGATCATTTCCACATATGAGTTTCCGTTGTACAAAACAAATCCATATTCATTCCTATGATTTCCCCTTCATTCTTTTCAAACTCCTAAGCAGAAAAGATTCAAGTTTCCTCTCATAAATTACAGTTTTAACTCAGTAAATTTGCATAAGGTCCAAACACTAAACTTCCTATGACCAGTTGGAAGAAGAGATAACATTTATGATTCACATTGTTTATGCATAGATTTTTCAAAAATATAAATTATCTATGTAGAATGTAATTATATGAAAGGTCAACTTCAACCCCTATGACAGAGATAGGGATGGAGGATTTTGTTATTGAATGAGTCTGCAACCTATGAATTACATCCCAAGGATTACTGAAGAATAAAGGAAAATCCCAGAGGAATCACGTTTAAAACAACTTTGGAGGAGAGTCCACATGAGGACCCATGTTAAGCACAAGATTCAAACCATCAGCCAAGTTCACTCCTAGTGTTTGATGCTGTGAAGTGCTGGCACATAAATCCTTCTAGGGGATCCAAGGAACCTCAACTAGAGGTAAAGGGACTCGGTTTTTTAGGTGCATGTGCCCAGCGAGTGCAAATGTGATTTTAATTGCCATTCTCTGATCTTGACTGTATTGCACTTCACTGCATTCCTTCTGCCCATCAAGTCTTCTTATTACTGTGCTCATTGTGTCTGTCCTCTCTCCCATTAAATTTAAGTCCATAATGACTTTATTTAGTCAATTTCCATTTTTTTGCAATAATACCTTTCCTTGTCTCTTCACCAGATTATACCCATCCCTTTTGGACTTTCTTGAATTCTATCTCTTCAGAAAGCCTTTTAAAAATATTATTCAGTCCTTTTTATTCCTGTACTCTTTTCTCTGAATATCTATTTTTCTTATAGCCAACACAACACAATTTATGCTTAATTATTCTCAATTTTTTTAATGAGATTTGTTGCATCTCTTCAATAAGTCATGATTTCTTTGAGGTAGGGATCTTGTCTTCTTCTTTTTCCACTTGTTCAACAGGCTGCAGCTAGGCATTAAGCGGGTACTAAAATCCTATTGACTAATTAAATTGCTTTCTCTTTTCTTTCTTTCAAAATTGCACTGTATCATTTGAGGATTTTAGTCAGCTGTTTGGGAATCATTTCACTGTAACAGCATGGATTTTGCCAAACACTTTAAAATAAAATACTATGCAAATATAAGTCTCCTGGTAATTGGCAAATGAATTCTAAAGTTTTCAAATTACCAGTTTCCTGAGTATTCATTGCACTTATGTAAAGCCACACCATCTACCAACATAATAGTAATAATTACATAGAATTTCCAGGGTACTGGTATTGTTCAGATCTATTTTAACAGTGTAGGTTAAGATTACTTACATAATTTATTATAAATTGAGGAATAGCTTTAGAAAAAATGTTGCCTTAAAATAAGATGAAAACAGATAAATCCTTAGTTCAATAAGATACCTAGGTTTTAATGTGTTGTGGTATATACACACTGATTATTGAATTTTTATTTTGCTTCAACATTTACTTTAACCCTTTCTAGCTTATGTAGGTAAGTCCCATGAAATCAATGACTTATGTTAATAATATCAGTCTTTTGACCATTGCCAGGAGAATAGATTTTCCTAAAAGTCCTGATTTGTAGAGTTGAAATCTATAAAACTAATTCAGTACTTTTAAATAGGAAGACATTCAGTTACTTAGAATGTCTTAAGGAATATTTTCATGTAGATAATTTTTTAAAATTAAGAAAAGTATGATGTGAAAATAATAATTACAATGATTCTAAACTTTGAAATGATGACTAGTAACATTTTATGTTCCTAGTTTTTAAAAACTTAGCATTTGACCAAAGACATAAACTATATTTGGTAATGTCCTTAGCTATATGGAAATAAAGATAAAGGCAAATACTTGCAAAGTGTTTCAAAGTTTGAAAATTTGTGCATTTTATTGGCTTAATGTAAAATTTTGCTCTAATGAGTTAGTAAATAGTCTGAATTCTAGCTTGAATTGCAGAGTTTTAATTTTTACCATTACATCCAGAGGCAAAATATTGATTCTGACCTTGAGGGTGATTGATTTAAAAAATGAATATATTTTGAAGTGCTGGGTAAATGTTTGGCACAGGCTAGAGCATATGCACTAGTTATACTAGGGATATACTAATTTTTCCCTTCAAATTTTCAGTGAGTTTTAAGTGTTAGAGAAACATGCCATATTGACAGATAATGTTAACTCAGAAGGAGTAAACACTGCTAAGTACAGAGAAAACCTATCTGCTTTGAACACCCTCAAAAATAAAAGACAAGGACTATAAAGTGCAAAATACATATGGGGGAAGAATGTCAGAAGAGATATCCAGCAGACAAAATAGATGGAGGATAGTCTGTTACATTAAATTTGTGCTATAGCAAACCATCCTTCGTTGTATTTACACTGGCAATAAACAACAGAGATTCTTCCTGAGATTCTTCCCACTTTTGTAACTTAAAAATGGCTATGTGTGAAGTCTTGAGTAATTGACCCTTATATTTGGACATGTATACATATGTTGCAGGTGATTTAGAAACAAATGACAAATAATAGCATAACAAGGAAAGTTAGACATCAGGATTCAAGTATAATTCATTTAGATTAATATCCACAGCATTTTACCATATAAGTGAACAGCTTAAGTTAAGGTAATTCAACTCCCACACATGTTGATATTTATATAACATGATCCAAAAATGAAACTGGTCAGATAACTCCTTCAAACCATGTGGGGCTAATCTACTATAATAATATATTTTTGATAATAAAATTGATAAGATTTTCTTGTTTCCTTGATGCTAGTTCTCTTGGTGGATCCAGAACTAAGGAAAGAGATTCTCTTTCAATTTACCACATATTTACAAGACAACTTATTCAACAAATAGATTTAAATGGATAAGTAAATGAGGGAAGTAAACTTTAGTCTACACGAGTCATGCATATGAAGGGGAAGGCTGTCTATGACCAGACATGAACCTTTGGTTCTGAAGGATACAGATCGCTTCTCTTCTGATAAAAAAAAAAAATCTATTGTTCATTTATGATATTAAAACTTTAAATTCCTAGAGAAATACTTAAAAACTGTAGATAGAATGCCATTCTTCAGGAAGAGCATACTGAAGATCAAATTAAAAAAGTTATTACCAAGTGTGTGAATTTTATAATATAGATTCAGAGTCCTATATGGATACTTTTTATAACATGTTCCAGTGTTTAGTGAGTCTGAAAGTACAAGAATGAATGTGTGTGTTTATTTAAAAATCATACCTCAAGTACTTTAACTATGTGTTAAGATAATGAGGACACCCTAACTTCCTCTTGTACAATCCCCTGTCACATGGTAAGCTTGATGGACAAAAAAGCTTAACCAAATCATCAGTCAGTAAGGATAGGCTGGAAAATTTTGTGTTTTGATGAGTTAAAATTTCTTTGAGAAGTTCTTAAAATTTTTTATTCCGCAACCCTGACCATAACTCCATTATTCTTTCCTGTAGCATTTTATAAGACCTTAGAGACTTTTAAAAGATTTATTTATTTTTTCATACAGAACTGGGGTGCAGGGACGGTGAGAGGTTTCACCAGAGATAGAGTGGGGAGCAGAACAGGCAGATGGATGAAGTACACTGGTGAGGGGAGCAGTGGGAGGGCCAGGAGAGGTCTGCCACGCCATGTGGATCTCCTCCGGGGCAGGCGGGGATTGAACCCACACTGATGTGGCTTCAGTTTCTTAGTGCAGTGCTTTAACCCATTGCGCCACCAGGGAGGGCCCCAAAATAGAGATTTTTTAACGACTTAACTGTAGGCAAAAATATTTAAAGAAGAAACTAGATTAAAAAATGAGGATAAAATGAAATTTTGATTTAAAAGATTACTCATCTAAAAATAATTATTAGGAACATTTTAAGGGTACCTGGACAGATTAGTAAGAACCACAATACAAAGCACAACTGAGTATGGAAAAATGGGTGGGATAATTTGATAAGCTTAATTAGATCCCAGTCCAGAGAAAAAGGTCTTCTGTAAAAACAAGAGCAGAAGCAGAGGGTAGAGGCTTATTTTTGCATCCTTGCTGCAACTCACCCTTTATTTGGATCAAACTTGGCTTGCTTGGCCTTCCATGTAACCCAGCTGTGTCTCCACCCACTGGGGGGGAAGTTGTGAATCAAGACAATTATCCTGCTAATTTATCTAAAAAAGACAAAATTGCAGAAATAGTTTTCTCATTTTCCCTGAATTATCCAGGTAGGGGGTTTAGCCTGAGTATGTTTCTGAGGCAATCTTTCTCTCCTCATATATCCTGGCTACTGCTTTCATCTCTGTTGCTGAAATTTGCCTAATGCCTAAGACTTTGAATTCTGTACCTTTTTTTTTGACAATGAGTCACAAGATAGAGATCTGAGAAGTTCTCTATTTCAAACACATGCACCCTTATACACACATGGGGTGGGGGCAACAGAGTGTTGCTTCAGTGTGCTCCATGTTTCAGAATTGCTCAGTGAAGAGCAAAGGCTTCTCTACAATGGCCAAGTTTTGGTGGCAGCTTTATTTAATCTTGTTTTTACATGTTGACTTTATGGTATTTGATGGAAGACCCATATCATGCTCTTCGCATTGTACTAATACTTAGCACTTGCTAGCCACATAAATGTTTACATTTATTTGTTTTGCATAGAACTGGGGTGTAGGCAGAAGGTATGGAAGGTGAGAGGATTCAGAGCAGCACTGGCAGAACTACTGAAATTTAATACTACTGAGGGGAGCAGCAGGCAAGACAGGAGAACTCTGCTGTACCGTGTGGGTCAGCAACCTGGCCAGGATCAAATGCAGGCTGATAGTGATGGATAGTGGTGATAATGGTGAGACTTAACCCCTGGGCTACCAGGGAGAATGCTTTTTAATCAAGCTGTTTTGAAACTTTAAGTTTAGGGCTTATTTACTTTGTTATGACTTTTTTAGGCAGAGTTTTGTAGGGCGCCTAATATGTGTGAAGCTGATTTTGGTATAGAGGCATGCTGCCTTAGTCCATTCAAGCTGTCATAACAACAATCAGACTGGGTGGTTTATAAACTACAAAAATTGTGTTTGTCAGAGATCTGAAGGCTGGAAGTTAGAGACTAGGGTGCCAACATAGTCAGGCACTGGAGAGGGGCATCTTCAGGGTTATATATGCCAACTTTTGTGTCCTCATGTGGTGGGAGAGGCTAAGGAGTCCATGGGGTCCCTTCAACAAGAACACTACCCCATTCACGAAGACCTCACCCTTATGAACTGAGTACTCTGGCATTACTTCCTAATATTGTCACCTTGGGGTTAGAGTTCCAAACTATAACTTTTTGTGTGTGGGGGGGTGTGAGTGGTAGAAGGAGATGACACAAGCATTCAATTTATTGTACATATTGTATAGGGAACTACACAGTTAATCTCTTCATACTGAGAATGGAGAGCAGAGGCAGCGCTGGTTGATCATGGATACATTCTTGGATTCTACAATAATTCAATGATTGTGGAAATTGTTATTTGACTATGCCCCCAAACTTAATTTTGAGTAGTACTGACTAAGATGTGAAAGAAGGATGAAGAAACAGAATTTGTTCTCACAGTTCTCAGCTTTTCTAGAATAATCATCAGAAAGTCAGTTTTTGGCCTGTATTGCAATGAAGAGGAAATTTTCCCCTCCTCCCCTGGGCTCTTCTCAGGCTGGTCAAATAGTCAAAGTAGCATCAAACAGATTAATAAGAGGAAAGGATGAATTTAATTGCATGTATCTGGAACATCTACATGAATGCAAATTCTGAAGTAAGTGTACAAAATGAGGATGTCATCCTAATCTAAGGAATGGGGTAGGAAGGAGCCCAAGGTTTCCAGGAGGAAAGACACTTACACAACGAGGAGAGAATGACTCACAGAAAGAAGAAAGATACTCTTCCCATAGCTGTTTGTCCTGCCATCTGGATAGGTTTCTTTGACAGAAAGTTTATTTCATGTAACTCCCGCCAATTTTCATTCTCTTAGGTAGTTAAGATTGTGATAAGTTTCTCATGAACTTTCAGTAGCTTGATTCATTTCAGCTGAAAATAATCCAAATGCCAATGTGACACATCTTGGGGAGACTATATTTGACATTTTGGGGAGGCCCATCCTCACCCCTTGCAATCCTCTCCAAGTTAAAGAGAAAAAAATCAAACCCTGATTAAAAGGATGTAACCTTACAAAGAGGGTGTTGTGAGCAGCCTGTTAGGATATGCAACTTCTTTCACCTCCCATCTTCAGAGTTTCGTCTCTCTCTAACTAATTTTCTCTTAGGAGAGTTTGAACAAATCAAATTTCTTCATTTTATTCCTGTCCAGTGAGATAGTGACACTTCAGAAATGGCCATTCCTTGTATGGGCCTATAAACTGCCTCAGGGCAGAATTTGTATTGTAAAAAGCTTGGATAAGACATTTTGTTCCACAATATGACTGATGTAGGTGCTATAACATGACTGAACTATCCCGAGCTCCATCTGAAGTCTTCTCCAACTCTTGGAGAGGACTTTGGACATGTCCAACATACTGACGAAAATTAGGCACTGCCTTGGATTGTATTTTCTACTTCTTTCTGAGCTCTGTTTGACAAAAGATTGACATATTGAAGAGTTTGTATTCTAGCCCACTCTGGGAAGTCTGAATCAGATGTACAGCACTCTAGAGGTCCTGGAGGGTAAGTTCTTGGCAATATGTCACTAGTAGAATGACCAGAGCCAAAGTTACACTTACCTTTCTTTCTAAAATTTTTTACATTGTTAATCCTTAATCATAATTCTGATATTAAAATGTATTGGTTTGAAGCTACATTAGCATCTGTGGGGATTTAGAAGCAATTACATTTAAAAATGGAATTGCAGTCTACATATAAACAAGAATGATCTTTAAAATAAATTAAACAAAGGTTCTAATTACAAATCCATTTAATTTACAGACACAGAGAATTAACCTTTGGTTTACTGGTAAATAAATATGCAGAGAAACAATCCACAATTTAATAATATGAAGAAAATATTTCTTATAAGCTGCAGGATAGATGTTTGCTCATAGTTTCCATGTCACTCCACCTTTTGAATTTTAAGAGGTTTTATGAAAAAATTAGTATGGAGAGAAGAAAATTAGTTCTAAATTAGATTCTGGCTATTCTTATTTACTACATGTGGAGATTACCATCTTACAGGGGCATTAGTAGTGTAAAAATGGAATCAAAACAAGTTACTTTCACATTGCATTTATGAAATGCCTTTATTTTATAGAGAATCCTGGAATTTGCAACATTTTCCCCCACTTCATATTATTTGAAAAAGGTACCCCAAGTTCCTAAATCTCTAAGGTAAACTCACATCAGTCATTTTGTTATACTTAATATGATAGTTAAATAAAACTTCTTTCTTTTAGGAGCAATTTATAGAAAATTGAGATTCACCAAATGAGGGTGTTCAGACGGGTATGGGAACTCAATGTTCTATAAAATTTGGCTTCTGTATTTTACTGGAGTCATTTCCTTTATTCCTAAACTAAATATTGTACTATAATTAGATCAAACTAAATGAGCTGAAATTAACCAGCACGTTATGAACCCTTTCACTAGCTAATATTAAACTCACTCAATAATGAGAATTCCCGTTTGATCAAATGTAAGTTTTTAAAAGGCTATATTTCTTTTATACAGTGAAATGGTAGTGCAAGCAAAAGAAACAGTTCACATAAAACTCAAGTTACTTTCCTTTACTGAGTATTTCACCATGTCCACATGGAATGAATGTATATATCCTATGGACTGATAGATTTTATTTCAAACTGTCTACAAAAATGCCTCTCCCCTTTCCTGCATCTGTCAGTGGACAGGAATGCTCTCAGTGATCTTGTCATTGAATGTCAACATTTCCCTTAAATTTGGGGGGTGACTTTTGGAGGAATCCAGTGTTGTTTGGTTTTTTATATCTGTGTACCATAACACACACCATTTTATTGTGTTGTACAGGCTCAGCTGCTGCGCAGATCCTCTGATCTTGGCTAGAGCTGCAGTTATCTGGGGACTTGCCTGAGTTGGATTGTCCATCATGTCCTCTGACATGATAGACACTGTGGCAGCAAGGATTGAAGGCTGCTACTATTGGAATGTTGAATAGTGTGGCAGCTCTTTCTCCAACTGTCTCCTTCTTCAGCTTCTCCTTTTCCTTCTGGTCCTTGTATGTGGGCTCTCTTTGTCTTGTTCCAACTGTTACAGGGCAACCCAGTGTGACCTGGGTTGCCTGTCCTTACCTGAACGCTTAAAACTTAGTTATACTGCAGGCATACACAAAAAGGGTCAACAATTGGTTTATTTACAAAGGGGAAAGGACAGGTACAACCCAGTGAAAGAGAAAAAGAGAGAGAAATACAAGTTAACTAGAACATCCTACCAGCTCCGCTGAGTTGGAACTCTG
Source organism: Condylura cristata (assembly GCF_000260355.1). NCBI lineage: Eukaryota > Metazoa > Chordata > Mammalia > Eulipotyphla > Talpidae > Condylura > Condylura cristata. The sequence continues at coordinate 8,962,993 of NW_004567137.1, forward strand.
ATAGCACACTGAAAGCTGATCAAGAGCCAAATGACCAGCCACCAGCCACTCAGTCCAGAGAGCCACGTGGTCCAGAGAGAGAGCACATTTCACATTGCTCCCTTATATCCCAAAAGTCCCAGAGTGCCTGCTTAGCTCTGCCCTTGGGTCCTCATAGTTCTCTCCTTGTTATTGCTCAGAGTTGTACTTTCTAATCACTGGAATAGTGGGGGTGGAATCCACAAAACTCTACAGAGCTTTGTCTTCTTAAGCTTAAGCTTAAGCTTAAGCTTACTGGGCCCTCCCTGATGGCGCAAAGGGTAAGGACACAGCACTGTAAGTGAGCCACAGCCACTCCAGTGAGTTCGATCCCTGGCTCTGGAGGTGACCCACATGGTGTTTCAGACCCCTCCTGAACCCTTGATGCTGCCCTCAGCAGTGTACTTCATCACTCAGCCTGTTCTGCTCCCTACTCTGTCTCTGATGAATCTTCTCACTGCTCCTTGCACCTCTGGCTTGTACCCCAGTACAAGGCTTTTTAACAGGTGATTTAATTAAAATAAGGCCATTAGGTTGCCCATAATCCAAACTGGTATCCTTATAAGGAGAAATTTTTATACATATCGACTTGACTATATATCAAAACAAGAAAGATATATTCATAAGTATTCTATAGTTCTAGTTTATGCAACTGATAATGCTGGTTAAACTGATATTTTAAATTTCCCTTTTCTTCTCATTCCATATTCTCTTTGCCCTTACCAAATACCTAAGCTATTTGAAGTTCTCTATGATACAGTGCATTAGATTCCTAGTGACTCTGACAATGTCTTTCCTGTATTTGGTTATCATAGCTGTCCATGAACTTTTCATGTGGAATACTAAGAGCTTTATGTGAGAGACAGAGAATTTTCTAGGTTTCGGGCATATTCTTCTATGCCTACAGACTAACAGTGCAAACCTAGTTCTCCCTTTTGAGACAGATTCAACCATCCCAACCATTAAAACATGCCCCTTCTTCTCCTCTTACCAAAATGTCCAGGTAGCTATCTCAGCTTCCAGTTCAATGCAATAGTTATTGTGTTCTCTAGTGGATGCATTCCTTTCTTATGAAATAAGACTTCTAAACCAGCAAATACCAACATTGTAGAAATGAGAAAGTGAAAATTTTGCTAATGGGTCAGTACATGCAATGGTGAGAGTAATTGCTCACATCTGTACTTTTTGCTTCTAGGCTATGAATCCTGGCCTTGGCAGGGTGGTTACCATGAGTTCATTTTACAGAGCATGTATTGACTCTTGAAAGCAACATCTCTGCTCCAAGAAAAATATATCTCAGAGCTGGTGTTATAACTGACACCCCTCTATTTTATGGATTTAGCTGCTTCAGACAAATGGAGAACATGGTAAGGCCAGTAATTTCTTTGCTTATGAACCTATTGTTGCATTGCATTTACTGTCAATCAGTTCTTTGGTCATAAGCAATACTGTTCAGAATATCATGAGAGTGAATAAAACATTTTAGATCCATAGTCAGTAGTTTTGCCAAGTATTGAGGGCCAGTCTACATCAGAAGAAATGAAACACAGTATTGTGTCTCCCATAATGGGTATCATTCAACTAATCAACCTAACTCCTGTCCCCTCTGTTGCATATTGAGGGTTCAGTGTTGGTCCCTGTTGTTAGTATGTTATGGCTCTAAGATGACTGTAGCCATATCTATACTGGTGAGTGGAAGTCCATGTTGTTGAAACCTTGCTAATCTCAATCCTGTTTCTATTGCTATTTTGTGTAAGAATCCAAAGGGTAATGACAGAGGTGTCTAGGGAGTGAGTGACCTCTAATTGGATCATATTTTCTACTTGATTAGTAAGAGAAGCTTTTGTTGAAATTACTTTTCAGTGAGCATTTACAAAGAACAAATATCCTTACCCTATTTGCCACTTATGAGAGACCTATCCAAATAACTTTTCTCTTGATCTTGTGATCAGTGTCACAATTGTGTTCTTCCAGGACCCTGCTCAACTAGAGAAATGGTTCTCCCTTGCTCATGAATGACTGGAGATCTACAAGTCTGGCAGTCTTTTGTCTCGTGCAAAACAAATATCCAGTTTTGTGCTCAAAGTTCTGCCTGCTGAAAGATTTTCCTTCACTGCTAGGTTTCATAGACATCCCTTAGTGGTACTGCAGCAGTACAACCTTTTGGAGGTCATGCCAGAACAGCATGAAAAGTTCCTGTAAGAATAGGCCCAGGGTTTTCATTTAGCAGTCAACTAACTCGTTACCCACTTCTACAAGCTCAGTGGCATGTGTGATAATCTTCCTGCCAAGGCCAGGATTCGTAGCCTAGAAATCAGAAGTACAGATGTGAGCAATTACTCTCACCATTATACCTACTGATCCAGTAGACAATACCCAGTTCATGGGAGGTGCTAAGTATGAATAACAAATTGGTGGTCCATATTCAAACATGCAGTTTCTATTAGGGCCATGAATAAGACAGAGGCTACTTCTCAAAAGAAAATAGCCATGTGCAGACGTTGGCATATCTTCTCCAAAATACTAAAGGACTATTTTGTGATTAATCTATAATGACCAATCACAGGCTTTTTACTCCCCCACCCCCCTTTAATCATTAGTGGAGCTACTGGCCCAACTTTAAAGCACCTTCAAGATGAGCTGTATCTGATACAGAGCCTTACTTCAGTGGAAATTTTTCATTTTTCCTCAAAACTGATAGCTTTATAGGTTACTATGTAAGTGGGTCAGAGCAGCCTGCCCAATGATATATATATGTTGACTCCAAAATTTGAAGGGACCCGTTTGATGTCCCCTTTCACACTGGCAGGAAGTATAAGATCGGTGACACAATTGTTTTGGAGGGCTATCTTATCATGCGTGTACCACTGAACCCTTAGGAATTTCAGACAATTTCTAAAGTTTTGTAGCAACTGTTTCCCACTTCAGGCATGCATGCATCTTACAAAGACTCTAAAGTTTGGCTGTTCTCATCAATATGGTATCCTCAGTCCACTAGTGCTCTAGGTGAGACAAGATGATCAAGATCATGTGTGCTAGATACAACCTTCAGGTGGGACAGAAAGGGGCATTAAGGAACTTTCACACTGAGACGGGATGTCTGATTGTCTTTGGATGGAGAGGAAAATTTCTTTCCATATCAACAGTTGTTGTAATGCCAGGAGTTCAGGGTTGTGTTTATTTGCTCCAGAGTGGGGGAAAAGAAAGTCACTCCTGGGACAGCAGTTACATTTGGAACCCGCCACTGATCAAGTGAATAATACTACTCTATTATTCTGAAAAACCCATTTAATGTCTCTCGTCCCAGTAGGTGAGTAAGCGGAGGTTTGGCATGATGGCCTCTCTAGTCTTTGCAATCTGTCCTGGACTGTGATTTACTCCCTTCAGAGGCAAAGGCAATTATCAAAGTTTTCACTTGTTCCTTCCTCTGTAGACCTCAGGCGGCAATGCTATGGCAGCCCAGTCTGCCTAGTCCGCACCGCAGGACGGGGTGTGGGCTCATGCAGCAGGAATTCATTTTCTTGCATTTCTAGAGGATGGTTTCTCTTCCTGCCTTGCAGATGGTCCTCTTCTTGCTGTGTCCTCATGTGTCCTTGTGCACACATTACCTTGTTATCTCCGAGTCCTAATCTCCTTTTCCAAGGACAACTGTCAGATTAGAGTTAAGGCCACTCATCTGGTCCCATTTCAACTTAATTGACTTCTTAAAGGTCTCCTCTTCAAATACAGTCCCTTTCTGAGGTTCTGGGTGTTAACGTTTCAATGCATACATTTTGGGGGGGCTATAAATTGTTCCTTAGTAGTTATTTTGGCAGTTATATTTAGGAACAGAGAAACGTGGAAATTTCTGGGCCTACTCTGGGAGGGATTCAAGTTAAGACTATACCATCACTGGACTTGCTTAATTCCAAACTCTGAACTGATGGTTCATATTAGGGGTTTGGGTTCTGAGGAATTGTTGCTTTGGAGAATTGAAACAAATGTCTGAAATTTTGGGGTAATTTTTTTTTTAACCCATCGTACAATTTCTCTGGCAAAGAGGTAAATGGATGTTGATCCTTTCAGGAAAGTGTAAGAGGAAGATTTACAGTGGCAGGATCTTCATAAAGGGAATCTGGCCTTGGTTCCAGGGCCCTGGGTCTGGGAACAAACTAAAGTGTGGAAACTGGTAAAGGAGCCACAGCACTACAGAGGTGACTCACATCAGACATCTGCTCACCATAACAAGACAATCACATTAAGCTCTAGTAGTCAGCCCATCCATTTCAGTCCTTGGTGACAGCGTGATCAATTAGCCAACATCATAAGACTCTGTGGGTGAAACTGTACTGATCACTTAGTTATGCTGTCATCATTGTAAAATCCCTCCCATACATATGCCCCAGGTTTCCATTACTATAAATTGACAACTGGTTAGTATTTGTGGAACTTCCTTCTGGGCCACACTAAGTTACTATGTACCCAGCTTCTGGATCCTTGCTTGGTTATGCATGTAGCAGCAAGGAGAGGGAGTGGGCTGGGTTTTGAGAAGATTCTGTATTCCCTTTAAGGTCACTGCCTTAGGAAAGCTCTTCACAGGCTCCTCTGCTAAGGTAAGGCTAATCTCAAAAGGAGATGAAGAGCTTCTAATCAAGGGGAAGTTTACCAGAAATTGGGTGTTCAGGATTTTTGGTTTCTTTGAAACTGCCCAATCTTTCAGTACACAATAATTTTTCCCATCAATGTCTGACTGAAATATAAGAGCTGTCTTGAGACTGGATTTGATTTGTGTTTTATATTAATCAATGGTTTTGGTTTTTCAGAAATATTGACCCAGTGTGACAAGAGTTGGGCATTTTTTTCAGAAATCACAAATGCTTCTTTGTTGGGGACCAGCCCCGATTTCAGGCTGTCGAGCAGCTGACACAGGCAGGGTCTCAAGGTGGGAACGACATCATCAGCGAGGCAATATTCTAAAAATTGGAGAGTAAAGGGGAGTCGGAGTTGGGTGCAAATCTTCCTCCTCTGCCTTCAGCAGAGGTTTATTTTATACATTTCAAGCAGGCAGGGGGATGACATTAGAATATGAAAGGGGTTGAGATTATAATCACCTTTTTTCTAAGAATAGTCTGGGGTTGGTTTGACTTTTACTTGAGATTATAACATTCTAAAACCAATCAAGGTTAAAAAACAGGTATATAGGGGCACAAAGTTTAAGACTAATATTACTATGGTGGAGATTGATAAAAATAAAGTCCCTTAAACCTTATCTAATACTTGATGGTTTTTTTTTTTTTTTTTTTTAACCTGAGACATCCTGGGAGGCAGGAAGAGGAAATTTCTTGCAATCAATTTTCGGAAAAGTTCTGTGAAGAAACTTGCTAAAAGGTTTTCAGTGAGTTTCCTTGAGGTCTAGACAGTAGAAAGCATAATTTTCTCTGAATAGGAGACATAGGTGAATTTTTTTATCTAAAGACTAGATAGTAGAATCCTGAAAGACTAGTCAGAATACTTTTGTGGATTGCTTTGAGGTGTAGAAGGTAAAAGACCTGACTAGTTCTAAAACAGGCAATCTGGATGAATTTCCACATCTAAAGGCCAGACAGTAGGAAGTTTGAGTAATTCTTTAGAAGCTGAATAGAAGGCTAGGTGAGATAGTAGAATGATAAGATTTGGGTTTTCCTCCATCGGAAACAGCCCTTTTGCTTTTATTGGTCAGCCAGTTGTCAAGTTACTTTTGACTTCAGAGGAATTTCTCACCCTGGTGTAGTGCTTGCTTGTCAGGGCAGGCAGGCCTTATGTGGCTGAGGCAATCCAATTGTAAGCTGAAAGTTGCTCAGAATATTTTGATAATACGATTATACAAAAAAGGGAGGTCATAACATAAGTTAGCAGTGGAAAGTCTGATTTTTCAGAGCTTTTCCCGATCTATCTGGAATCTGTCGGACAATAGACATTGCATAGCTTGTGTCACTTCTTGTTTCCTTTCATGTGGCATTTTGGGGAATGTTATCTTGGTAGATCATTTTCTTTCTCCAAGCTCCATTAGTAGACTAAGGACTCCCTATTCCTGTTCCTCTTTATTTTCATTGTAATATTGGGTGGCTGCAACAGCTTGACACCCATAGTCTGACCTTCCTTGGCACTTAGTTGTAGGTGTTCTCTGGTGATTTCCTAAGTGACTTTGAGCATTGGCTATCATGAACTCCCATTGACCCATTCACCATTAGCAACAGGGTCATGAGTATATTTATATCTAAACAGAACAAAGAAGTAACTTCAGATTCTCCTGCCGAGGATTCTGTTCTTCTGAAGCCATATTCAGTACTAAAATTTGAATCATCAGAATTCATTCGAGGGAAACACTGCTAGAGTGCCTTAAGGGTTACTAGTTGAGCTTTTATATATGGGCTTGTTGAAGATATGGAAGGGAGAATTTAGAGAAAAATCACTAACATTCTGAAGCACTACTGTTGAAAGTCAAAAGTTGTGGGGAAATCCCCCAAATAAAATATCTTGAAAGTTTCTGTTTTAAGCAGAATTGCCAAAAAAAAAAAAATCCTACTGAAGTGGAATATGACGGGGGAGAGGTCTGCAGGAGCTCCCACTTCTATGGGAAATGCAGCCCGGTATTTTGTGACTGGTTGGAGTTACTTTCAGTTGGCTGGCACAGATAAAAGTTGGGAATGTGAGCTGACTACTGGAGTCCTTTAGGTATGTCTGTCTGTCTGTTATTACATCTGGTTGTCATGGTCTTCTGAGGGAAATGGCTTCTGTCTCATTTCTAATATCCAAGTTCAGCACAGTACTTTGTTGGCCAGCATTATCCCTGAACATGATGGGAAGATGTTATTCTCAGCTTTAGTTGGGAATAATAAAGCCATGGTGATAGAGCACAGTGTAGCATACAGACAGTGGAAGGCAGGTAATCTGTGACAGTTCTACAAATTGACAAACTATTTAATATAGCAGATACAGTTTGCTTTTTCTTTATTTTGTGGCTATTCATCAAAGTTGTCAAGAGGACACTGCCAATTTCAATTTAGACTCCTCACTCCCTTATTTGGAAAAAGAAAAGAGAGATTTTTCAGTTCTAGTAAAAGAGATCTCCATGTAGTCAGCTCTGTGGCTGCTCTCAGTTCAGGATAAAGGTTTTGTTTTTGTTTTTGTTTTTGTTTTTCTTTAAGACAGGCATCTTTCAGTGCAGAGCTTGCCCATGTGATATTATACTTCATAGTGGCCATCGTTAGGTGTCTACACATCCTTCCTGTGTGAATTGCTATTTGCCTTGGGGGCAGTAGTTTTGCTTCCTTGACTTCATGAAACTGGTTAATTCTCGCCTCCTTTAAAAACTCATACAGGCTAAGAAGCTCTCTTCTTTACTCCTAGGACACAGTGGACTCCAAAAAGCTTTCCTTGGGGAAATTCAGTCCCATATTTTTGAGGGACTTGAAGATCCAAAGCCAAGGCTTATGTGGAATTCTCTTTAGAGTCATCACATTCTGATTGACAACTCCATTGGTCATCTCAAATTGGAAGATTTTCTTGCTTACCTGTCATTTGTTTTGAAATCAGACATAGTGAGTTTCTCATTAATGGACTACTCTGTCCTTCAGTAAATAGTAATACATACTTCATCTGTTGACTAAACCAAGAAAGTTATTGTTTCAGCTGTATTTCTCAAAAATTATACATTTGTTCATTCCATACTAATTTGAGAAAAAAATTGATGGTCACAGATAACATTTGAAACACTTTTCAAGCCTCTAGGATAAACTTTTAAGTTTGATGTCTGGTTTGTTGTTGATTTCTCAAGTGTTTATGGTTTGTAATTTGAAATGAATTTCAAATATATTTGATAGGTAGGTAGATATTGCAGAATAACTGATTGTGTTGTGAAGATTTCAGTATACACTAATTTGTGGTTTGAAATCTAGTAGGCCCTTTTGTTAGGAGATATTATATGCATAAATACATGTGTGTGTGTGAGTGTTTACCTTTGTTTTTAGGTATATCTGTATAAGAGAAATTGCCTGTTATGAAAACAGCACTAAATTTATTCCTCACACTTTGATTTACCATAGAGTAATATTGTCATTATTACTGAAAAAGAGTCTCCAGATTTGATTTCACTGTTGGGAAGTTTTGTCCTTAGGCACTGAACTAAATGATAAATAGAAGAACAGAGTGACAGATGGAGAACAAACCCTAGCTTTCCATGCTGACAGTAGCTTAGAGGATGTGACTTCAGGTCTGCTAATAAGGTGACCTTATTAGTAGTGAATCCCAGAATCAGGCTGTGTTATGCAGGCATGCATACAATGTTGAACCAACATACACATACCCCAGTTATTGAGCAGAGGTGTCATAGGAGGAACCTGCATTGTCTTTGGGCACATTTTTTCCAGAAAGCAAAGAACTGGGTTAAGCATGCCCCGTTTATTATTTCTAAACTACCTCATAAGATGAAACTTTCTAACTCCCTTGAAGTAGAATAATAAAAAAAAGTGAAGATAGGTCAAAAGTTATACTAAGTTGTTCTCTTAGAAAGGAAATCTAAGGAAACAGGAATAAAATTTATCTCCCGATACTCTCAGATTAGGATGATTATAAAGGTAATTCTGATTAAATAAACAAATTGCTTCAGGGTCTACTTTGATCTGTCAGTCTCCAAGTCACTATTGGCTCATAACTTGTGATAAAAGTTCAGTGGCATTGGGAGTAATGTGTATTTTGAGAAGGGTTTCTAAGTCTAAAATGTACCCTCATCCATCCTCTTGCTAACCTGTTTTATGCATCATTGGCTTAGTTCCCAAACACGCCAGTCTCTGTTCCCCCATGGCATTTATGAATCTTTGATTTCTGTTGCTCATCTGGTTATGACTCAATGCTTCATAACCCTGCAGTTTTGCATATGTTCTACTTTTCTGGTCCTGGAGTTACATCCAGAACCTAAGCATGTCGTCCATATGACAAACACACCAAAAGAGAAAATGGAAATGATGCAAGAGCTAGCTTATAGGAGAGTTATTGCCTTCATGACCAGCGCTGATTGAGAACAGAGACGTTGGCAGAGATAACACTCCAACTTTAGGTCAGAAGCTTGAAGCCCTGGGCTGCCACCAAACCAAAGAACTTATCTGGACAACGTTGGAAAAAAGCAAGGAGAAAAAGGAGGAAATGTCACAGGGCATATGGGAAGGCCATCTGTTTAGCAAATGTTTGAATGTGTAGCAATGACGTTCTTCAGTGTCTAGTTCAGGAGTCACAAGTAGATGTTTTGGGAAAAAATTGAGCTTGATTACCTTTATGACATACACTTTCTAATTTCCTACTGTTTCTTTCCTCCATTCGCCTTTTTAATTTATTTTTCCCCTAGACTGCAGCTCACATTGATGTTATATCTTTGAACCAGAGAATGTCAGTTTGTTACCCCAATCTACTTTGAACTGTATATGTGTATACAGTTAAAGTGTATATGTGTGTGTGTGTATATACATACACATATATACATGTATATCCACATACATGTTTTTCTTAATGCAAATTCTTGTCCTTAGTATGCAAACTTTATGGCTTTCATGGGGGAATGACCCTTAATTTCCCCATCCTCTAGTTAGTTCCTTGCTTACTCTCTATATAATCCTAAATTACTTTAGCTGTAAGAAGTCATTCAAATTAACTTCTGATTAAAATGGTGCTATGGCTTTTAATTTCAAAGAATATAGTGTGGTGTCATGCTATGGGCTGAATTGTTTCTTCTTCCAACCAACTTTATGTGTTGATGTCCAAGCCCCTAGGAACTATTTAACTCTATATGAAACTGATTGGTTTCCTTATAAGAAGAGGAAATTTGGACATGTAGAGAGAAACAAAGGTGTTACACAAATAAGAGACCATATGAAGACATGATGAGAAGGTGGCCATGTACAAACCAAAGTGAACAACATTGCTGGAGCTGTGATTCTTGAATTTCATCATCCACAACGGAGAAAAAGTAATTTTCTCACAAAATGTTAATATTCATAACATATAAGCTCATAAAACTCTACCACAAAAACAAGTCACCTGATCAAAAAGTGGACAGGAGATCTGAATATACTCTTCTCCACAAAAGATAGGCAGATGGCCAACAGGCACATGAAAAGATGTTCACTTCTTTCAGTATTAGGGAAATGCAATGAAAACAATAACAAGCTATCATCTCACACCTGTGAGAATGGCATTTATCAAAAAGACTAGAAACACAAGTGCTGGAGAGGATGAGAAGAGAAGGAAACCCTTGCATACTCTTGGTGGGGAAGTAAACTGGTGCATACATATGATCTCACTCATAGGTGGACAGAAAGAAATCAAAGAAATGAACTAAATAAAACAAAAATCAACTTTAAGACTATAAGACCAACATAACGACTACAAAAAGGGAAAAGGAATAGGGGTGGATAAATCAGATCAAAGAGGTCAATTGTGTAGTGAAGAATGGAATTAACTTTAGTGACATTCGTATAACGTATACAGATGTAGCTTTATAACGCTGCATACCTTAAACATTTATAATGTTGTATTGCTACTTCAGTAAAAATATATAAAAAAATTGTGGATTAAGCTATTTAGTCTGTGGTATTTTGTTATGGCGGCCCTAGCAAATTAATATAGACTACTTAACTAGGATGTGCATGTATACTGGGAAAAGGGAAAGGAAGTAATTCTGCTACCTTTTATATCTTTATCCACAAAAAGCCTTATGGAACAGTATCTCCATTTATACAAGACATACTGTCTCCTTTTCATTAGCAAATCACTAAGCAAACTATTCTCCTAGTCCTACTTCTTCATGACCTCTTCTTTTTTTTTAAAGACTGATTTATTATGATATGCAGCCACTAATTACAGACACTCTAGTACCATTCACTGGTCTGCTTGTCACTCAAGCCACATAGCCTAGATATAGTGCAGGCCTAAGGGATCCAAAAAGATAATGTAGGTATAAGTAATGTAGGTCACTGCCTCAAGGTTTCATTTCTTTTTTTCCCCTAAGCTCCTGTGCCTATATTGTGCCCAAAATGAAATGAACGGATAAATATAGTTACATAGATACTGTGGAAGCTGAGCAGTGCTGGGGCATGTGTGGGGGAAAGCAGAGCAAACATTTAATAATATGACCACCATGGACAGTCACCTGGGCACTTTGTGTACAATGCCTACCCTGTCTGCTGCTCCACAACAGGCTTCTAGATGAAAGTAAGATAATTATTGATTTCAAAAGGAAAACTACCCTGTTTTACCTGAACATTTCAATCCCTCCATCTTTAAACATTGCTATTTCTGTCCTTCATTCACTTAGCAAACACTTTGAAAGCCTGGTGTCATTCCTGGCATTGAAGATTGAAAATGTATGAGACTATGCTTGCTCTCGAGAAATTATGGTCTAGAAGAAAGGGGCATACATATAAACACATAATTGCAGTAAAGTGTGTAAGTAATTCTATAAACAGCAGCTGAGGAATGTCAGGTATCATCCTTTGTAGAGAATGTTGGTGATGCTGTTGATTTGAAGGCCACACTAAATGAAGACCTAAAAGAACCTTCTTCTGAACAACCACAGGGATTTTTAACTCCTTGGTATTGACTCCTTTAGGTCTCCCCCCCCATAGACCCCCTTCCCCCAGTGGGGCAGCGGGTTAAAGCACAGCACTAAGAAGCTAGAAGTTAAAGCCACTTCATCATGAGTTCGATCCCCACCCTGGAGGTGATCCACCTGGACAGACCTCTCTTGAACCAACTGTTGCTCTTCTCAGCAGTGTACTTCATTGGTCATCCTGTTCTGCTCCCCACTCTGTCTCTGGTGAATTCTCTCACTTCCCCTGCACCTCTGGCCTATACCCCGGTTCTGTATGCACAAATAAAAAAAATATTTAAAAAAATTAAAAAGAAAAAAAAGGACTCCCAGAACAAAATTAATAGCACACTTTCAGTAAGTGAGTGGTGGGGCTTGGCATCTGAGCTTTCTCCTTAAAGCATACCCAAACTCACACTCAGGAAATGAAACAAAGCCAGGATTTCTTCATTGTCAGGGAAATTTGGATGGCACTGTGTGTGGTAGATGATGAGAGAGTATGAGTGGAGCATGAGGGTCTACAGGTATGAGAGTTAAGGTGACAGGACCTTGGAAGACCTGATTTCTCCTTCAGGCTGAGAAAACAAGAACTTTAGAACCAAAGGATTAATTTCTGACTCTGGATTCTTCTCACTTCCTTTTCTACCTTATCCATCACCCAAACATGTTCATTGAAGTGCTGGAAATTTCACAGGAAACTCTTCAATACAGAGCTGTTTAATTGAGGCCAGTGTGTATTTCTTCAGGGAGAGACATGTAGTGGCCTCTAATCCTAGAAGAGGAGTCAGTATGATCTTCTCACCATCATGCACTACTGAGAGGACAAGACTGCAAATGAAAATATGCCAGTTCATGGCATGCTTTATGGGGCAAGAAAATCAAAGGAGTCTCTTTGATGGGATCTTCCACTTGACCAGGAGCATACACGTCTCCTCCTGTTATTACCTTCTTAGTCACACGGTCTCCAAATCTGTCATTTGTGTACCTGTAGCCCTTCTTTGGCGTTTACTTTGACACATCATACTGCTTCCATTTCTGTAATTAAGCTCATGTGGTATTCTAAACAAATTTATCATTGTTCTAAGTAACTAGCACTTATGAAATCACAGATTATTTGTGCTATTTATACATAAAATTCAAATAGAATTAAAAAATTAATGTGTATACTTCTTAAAATATTCTCATGCACCAGTTTAAGTAATGCTATCATATAAGAAATGCATTTTCCTAAACAACTGCTGCTTTTTCTCCTTGGCAGCACAGATGGTTAAGAACACAGGAGAGAAGGGATCATGGCTACTGTTTGTTGGTGGCAGGGGGGAGTCTGCTGTCCTGGGCAGGTCCTGCTCACTTTCCACTCATGGAAATCCTTGGATCTCAAGTTTCTCTGTCCTGGCATGATGACTCTTGATTTTCATAGCTACCTACCTCTCATCTATTTAATTGTCACAGCAGAACTTGCTTGAGATCATCTTTAATTTTTTTTTTTTAACTCTAAGCAAGTAACAGATTTTTATGTTATTTGGAAAGACACTCAACCACTTTTATATCTTCTACACCTTTATGAAGTTTTGGCCTATGTGTGATTTTATTATTTCAGGCCTGCCTCCTAGCAATCATGCATAAATATGCACCAGTGCTTGTTTGTGCCTCAATCACTATGGTGATAGCAAACCTTGCTTCAGCTTTGGCCAGAGAGACTGAGTGGATAAGGGGCAGTCCTGAATAAATCCCAGATGTCCTTTCCATTCCCAGGCCACTTCTGGGGTAAGCCTCACCTTCAGTTGTCTGTAACCATGCCAGCCAACTTGCTAAAAAAGGGCCAGTACAGCTTTAGAACTGAGCTTTTATTTTTTGTAACTTTTAGAAGCAAAAATAGCCTGTTTCTTTCTTACGTGGAATCAGATTCATAGTTGATCTCTCTCTTTTATTCCATTTGCAAAGTTCAGTTGCACCTTTTTCAACAGATGTGGTCTGAACAAGCTCAGCTTGTGGTGCCCTAGAATTGTCATATTATGGAAAATAAAATGGAAATGAAGTTTGCTTAAGAAATGGAGAAGAAGCAATGGGCAGTTCATTTCAGGGCCATAATTGGCCAGTGTTCCCTCTTGATGTGTGGCAGTAAGCTTTACTCTTAGGCAGAAAATCCACTGTATATTTCATAGAAATTTCATAGAAATATTCCCTGACTGCCTTGCCAGCTACAATACACATTGAGTGTTAGCTGTACGAACAAAGCCAACGATTTTGTAGAGTAAGATTAAGTACAGAACTGTGACATTTTCTGTGAGCCAAGCAATGGCAGACTTTCCTTTTAAAGGAAGAATAACCTTGTGTGTTTGTTTTTCAGGGTTACATACAGTAACCCTGAAAATAGTCCATTCAGCTAAAAAGTATTTTTTTTCCATTTGCATTTGGGCTTCTCTGTGTGCTTTTTGAATGGATTTATGCCCCAATCAGTTGTTAGCTGATTTTGTAGCCTGATGCTCTGAGTTAACAAATGTTTTCAGAGAACATAAAAACTGAACTTTTAATTCTGTCTATAGCATTAAGGTAGTTTTATACCTGACCTGTTGATTATCATTGAAGTCTATTGTCTCTGTGCTTCCTGTGTTGGGATTCCAGCCTCTGTGAGAGTGTGTTATGTGATAGCATTCTGCTCATTACGAATTATTACACATTTAATGTAATCCTTAGTCTGAACTAGTGAGTACTGTTATCCTGGTTCTAACAAGGAAGCTGAAGCACAGAGGTGGGAATAAATTAAGTACTCACAATCCATGATGGGATAAAGAAGATATGGCATATATACAAATGAATTACTATTCAGTTTTGAAAAGAATGAAACACTGTCATTTGCAACAACATGTATTTACAGGGTATTACGCCCAGCGAAATATGTCAGAAAGAGAAATACAAATACCGTTCAGCTTCATTCACATATGGTAAATAGAGAAATCAAAGAAATGAGTGAGCAAAATAAAACCAACTTTGAGGTTGTAGACTATAAGATTAGTGGCTATAGAAGGAAGAGATTAATTGTATGGAGAAGGATAGATTTGGGTTTTTAGAGATGAACTTAATATAGAGACACAGATTTAGGCATTAAATCCTAGCAAGTATAAGGGCTTACAGGACAAATCCTCATGCTTTTTTTTTTTTTTTTTTCCCATAGAACTGGGCTGAGGTCAGAAGTGTTTGGGTGAAAGGATTCACCAGAAATAGAATGGGAAGCAGAATAGGTGTATTTACTGAAATATACTGCTGAGGGGAGCAGTGGGCAAAAGAGGAAATGTCTACTGTGCCATGTGAGTTAGCTCCCTGGCCAGGGTTGAAACTCAGGCCGTAGTGGTGATAACATTGAGACTTAACCCCTAGGCCACCAGGGAGGCCCTCATTTTGCCCCAGTTCTTAACTTATACACTCTAGATAGCAAAGGCAGTTGAAAGGTCCAATTCAGTGTTTTAAAATACATTTAGAGTTGTGCACTCATCACCAATGCGTTCTGCTATGTAAAACATTTATGGTTCGTTTGCTTGTTCATGAAGTATGTATTTTAAAAGTTCCTTTAGTGAACTGAAGGTGATAAACTTCCTCAGTTTTTGTATATCTGCAGATGTCTTCTTTTTGTTCTCACTGTGAGATTTACCGTTTGAGATTGACAAATGCACTTTGTTATGACTTTGAAGATGATGATGGCCAGTTCTTCAGTTGCTATTGTTGCCTGTTATCAGGGTAATTTTTGTTCCTGGTACATGACCTGTCTTTTCACTTCAAAGTTTCTTTTTCTATCTTTAGGTTCTATAGCCTTATAAAAAAGGATCAGTTCAGAAAAATATTCAGTGATTGTCAATTCAAATCTATCCCTTCTAAATATTTAACTGTTTTTTCCTTCTGGGGCTCAATTGGATGCATGTTAGAAATTATCATTTTTTTTTAAGATTTATTTGTGCATACAGAACTGGGGTACAGGCCAGAGGATTCACCAGAGACAGAGTGGGGAGCAGAACAGGCAGATTGATGAAGTACACTGCTCAGAGGAGCAGCGGGCAAGACAAGAAAGGTCTGCTGTACCATGTGGATCACCTCCAGGGCCAGGACCAAACTCACACTGAAGTGGCTGTGGCTAGCTTGCAGTGCTGTGTCCTAACCCATTACACCAGCAGGGAGGGCCCAATTCTCATTTTTTTTTTGATTCTTCCACACAGTTCTTATTTTCTTTCCATGCTATGCTCTGGGTAACATCTTCAAGTGTATCTTGTAGTTACTGTCTCTATATGATCTTCTACTTACTCATTAAGCCTTCCTTCTTTTCATATAATTTATGTTCTATTTCTAAATGTTGATTCTTCCTTTATTCTTTATGGTTATTTCTATTAATTCTTCCATGATCCTTTTTTTCGGCATCACCTTTTAAGAAAATATTTTAACATTTTATGTGAGTCTTTTGATTATGTTGTTTCTCATCCATCTAAAATTCAAGGTTTTGGTGCCCTGAATCCGTTGTCTGTTATGTGTAGCCATACTCACAGGGTTTGCACCCCTGATTTTGAAGGCTTATTTGAACTTATATTGTGAAGTCCAGATCCTAAATATTGGATATATATATATGAAATTTATTTATTTATTTGTGTTTTTATTTTTATTTTCTGCATTTACTTGACAAGAATATAAACTACATAAGGTCAGTAACACTGTCTATTTCACATTTTTTTAGTGCCTTGAACAGGGCCTGAAATACAGAAATAACTCAATATAACTGTGCTCTCTTGTCCTTCTCTCCATGGCCCCTGTCCAATACATACACACACACATTCATAGTTTACCATAGTTTACCAATTTCAGTGCTTCTATCAACCTTAATTTTAGAACTGTTGCTCTCAATCAGTTTTTGGGCTTATATACACATAGTGGGTTCAGCATTCAAGAGGGAAAACATATGCAAAAAGTTTTGGGTCCTATTTCCTTATATATTTTTTCAATTTGTGCCTCTGGGACATATTAAATATGTCACTACAGACAGTAGATCAATAAGGGCACAAAACTGCAACCTGGTTTAAAGGCAAATATAGTTTGAAATTCCCTACTTAATCCTGAAACTAATTACATATGTCTTTTCAAGATACCTTCATAAGATGCAATAAGTTGTTGATATTATGAATTTCACCTTATTGAACTGCTCTTATTTAAAATATGAAAAACAGTTTCTACAGTCTTAAAAAATAAGCATGATTTCTGATTAAGGAAAATGCCTCAGGAACAGAAAAGATAGAACAAAATTAACAATGTGTTTGTATACGTGATAGTTACCCAAGAAGTTTAGGATTTTACCTATAAGACAAAACATTTTGTATTTTGAAGCAACAGTTAGATTGATGCCTAACTTATAATGAACATTATTAACTATTTCTAATTCTCAAAGTCTGTACTTTGCCAGCCAGGCTTTCTTTAAGTATTTCATTTGTTCAATACTCCATGTTCGGATAGTAAGTATTGCCTCAAAAATTAAACTTTTCTCTCAGTTGAGTTACTAGTATAAACGGGACATTTTATAATAACTTCTGTACTAAATGTCGATGTTGTTGTTCATTGATATCATAAAAGATAATGATGAGAAGCATAGAATTAAGAAAAACCTTTATGTGACTAGGGAAATTGTTGTAAAAACTGAATACTATGTAAATTATTACTGAATGGTATGATTTACCATCAAAATATCACTCATGAACTTCTATTTTGAGATCAAAAACAACATTTACTTGTGACCATAGTGGTTTTACAAAAAAATTATAAAGAGGACCACACAAAATATATTGTTTTTACCCTTTTCTTCTTAGAAGTAGAAAGTCTATTTCTTCACCAGCAACTGTGTTCCCTGCCATGTATTGAGTGAGAATGATTTTACTGGGCCACGTTAAGATAAGGATTTTCAAACCTCTTGAGAATTTCTAGATCCATGGATACTTAACAGGGGTGTGAGTCAATGACTGAATTCTCTGTGTCAGCACTTCAGTTCTCTTTCACCCTCAGTTTGGAGTGTCAACTCCTAAAAATCTTTTTGTCATTTCTACCCATGTGCTTATGCATGCTGACAATCAGGGAACAGAAGATGGAGATTGTAAGTTTTTTCCACTCATACCAGGTGAAAAATGTTGAAGACGGCAAGAAGCCTGCATTTTGGAAAGTTATCAATACTCTCAGAGAAGATTTTAACCTTGTAAAAAGTTAAAAAAGATTTTAACCTTGCTAAAAAGGAATTGTGTTATTTTGAATGTCATGGATAAGGACATAAGAATGTCAGGAAATACTTGTTAACTGGAAAGTTTTTGAATGAAGACACTGCACGTTGAAAAAAGGATGTCAATATCTCTGGCTACTTTGATGCCAGATAAAAAGTAAAGCATGTTTTTTTCTTTCTGTCAAAACATCTGAACTGTCTCCAGATTTTTACTTACAGACCAAATCTTCAAACCAGAAATTGAAAACACAAAAACTTGCAAAGTGAAGCAAGGAGCAAGTGTAGGTTGGCTTACAAAATGCACACTGAGTGAGTATCAAATTTGTAGCTGTGCAAATGACTAATGAAATTACTACCACAAGAACACAGAAGTGAGCCTGGAAAATCTCCAGGTAGACTTTATTACATTACATTTCCTTTATACACTTCTGCAAAACCTAGCTTGGCCTCTTTTATATTCAGATATTTCCCTTTGGCTGATGTTCAGCTGTGTCTTATTGACTTGTCCTCAGAAAGGTCTCCTCCTGTAACACATTCGGGCAGATGGATCTTATATACAGCTTTGGATAACTAATAAAGTCTCCTTCACCCCTCTTTCCTGTGGGTTGACTGTATTGAGCTTCTTCAATCTCTCACAGCAAGTCTCTTCGCTTCTGTCTAAGACATGGAAATATTATACAGACCTATTACCTATTCCAGCCAAATGTACTGGAAGAAATTGTTCAAAGCAAAAGGTACATGAAAAGAAGGATCATAATGAATACTGACAGCTATGGACTGTGTTTCATGTGAACAAAGAAGCTGAATTCATAAGCAAAATGAAAATTTTTTTGATGAGTCATTTGAATGAAGTCTTCATTTGTAATTATGGGACATTAAAAGGTTTAATCATTACTACCATTATTAGAAATAATTCCACCTGAACAACCAGTCACTCTAACCTAGTCATCTGGAAAAGTCATGGCAGTCCCATGTATAATTTGTACTTTGAATTTTTATTCATGATACAGCCGGTGTGAATTGATCAACTTTAGAGTTTTCAGCCATCCTAGATAGCAACTACAACCTCAGAAATGCTGTTAAGGATTAAAACTACCATACCTTTTTCTTGATTAAAATAAAATTATTTTGTAACTGATGTTATGTTTCCCTCTTAATGAACAATTCTCCAATTTGTGGTAAAATAGTAATAATAACAACAACAATATAGCAGCTCCTATTTTATGAATGCTTCATAAAAAGTGACTTACACACATGGTTTCATTTATTTTTCTACTAACCAGCTCTCAAAGTGGATATTATGCCCCAATTTCAAGGGATATTTAAAGTCTACTGAGTCTGACTTGCTGAAGGTTGCCCAGGTAATAAGCAGACTTGTTAACCTCAGACTGAGTCTCATGGCAGAACTGCTTTGGCCAGGTTGCTATTTGGCATGTGGGCATGTGTGCAGGGTTGTCCATATTTATAGCTCAATTTATCATGCTATATAATAAAAGCCATTACTACTGGGGTCCTTCACAAGGCTAGAGCAGTTTTAAATTTAAGAAGTACAACTTGCCACTGAATAGTTTTTTGTGGGCACCATGTCTGTGCTTTGGAAGGTGTCATCATTTACTTGATAAGTGCCCTGTGGGATAACTAGAGGTCACCAATTACGATCTTCCACTGGGCAGCCTTATTTGGGGATTTCAAAGATACATATAATTCAGTATGTTTTGCAGCTTTGCAGAAATTTAACTGTCCCGTCTATAGATTTATGATTTTTTAAGTGTTTTCTACAGGCATGGGCTGTTTTGATTTCTAAGAATTATTCTGCATTCTATTGGAGGGAAAGTTGATGCACAGTTTTCCCTAAAGTATACAGACTGGAACTGACAGAGCAAAGATTATAATACAACCCCCTGCTGGAAGAGACTGTGCTCACATGTTCACATTGCTAGTGACAGACACTGTGAGGTACTGGGGAGGTTAAAAGACTCTAGCCTTCCAGAATGTATAATAGAGAATTACATGAAAGGAATTCATTCTCTGTCCTAGTCATTGAATATTGATGAAATTTTAAACTCAAGAGCTTCAAAGGACAATAGAAACTCTGCATAGATTGAGAGGAAATTTTCTTCATTGTGATGAATTTGTTTATTAATAGCCCCTTGAGTTAATAAAGGTGAGGCTGACAATAGATGCCTGCTTAATTCATTCCTTTAAGCTTAACTTGGCTTGAAATACTACACTTGAATAGTTTGTGTCAAAACAAGTACATGTAAACTAGAATTTCCCACATGCTTAGCTTAGATAGTGGCCAATAAATATCTATCTTATGTTAAGATTTTTCTAAATTTAGTCTTTACTTGTATGAATATAGATAAAAAAGGCTCATATAACCCAGAATAATTTAAGCTTTGACATCTTCTAATGATGAATTCCATTGCAATACTCTCATGAGATATCTTTGTCTTTTTTGGGTTACTTTAGCAAACTACCATAGAGCTGGCAGCTTGTAAACAACAGAAATGTATTTCTCATAGTCCTGGAGACTAGGAAGTCTAAGAACAAAGTATTGCCAGATTGGGTGTGTCTGTTAGTGTCTACTACCTGGTTCATGTGTCCTCATATGTAGGTAGAGGAAAGGGAGCTCATTGAGGTCTTTTCTTGAAGGACACTAGTCCCATTCATGAGGGCTCCATGTCTCACACACACCTCCTGGTAAAGTTACTTTGGGAGTTTCAAGATATGAATGAAAACAATCAAAGAGCTAAAAATCAACATAGAAATCAAGATAAGGTTTAGATGTATGGATACATAGTTTATTGATGCACTTGTTTTTAAATTCACATGGTTCCACAGAGGATTTAAAGTGGTTTATACATGTACAGATACCTCAAGAACAATAAGGATTTTCAGATAAAAAATTTCTAGTAAGTATAAATTAGGAGACCAAGATCAAATTATTGGCAGAATTAAGCAAGCAGTTTGAGGTAACTGTGCATCTGAGTCAGTTCATAAATTGCTATATATGAAAAGGTAAGAACTTAGACTTCTTAATTAGCTACATTGGGCTTCTCTCCTAGACAATTTGTCTGGTAGATGCAGGCTTCACTGGGCATTCCAACATAATTTTTACATGCTACAATGTCGTTAACATTGCTCTGAAATGCACTAGCCTACTCATTTGTCAAACAAAAGCTGTGCAAACATAAAATCAAGAGATGATATTTTAGTTTTACAGTTTTAGTTAAAACATTAAATCAGTATCTTTATTTATTTTTTAAACTTCCATATACTGAATTTGTGGGTTCTCCATTGGAAACAATAGTGATTGACTTGGAGCACATGAAGCACACAAACTTGATGAGCTACAATGCACTTGCCTGTATTGAGACATGTCATTGTAAGAAGGACTGGGAGTGGAATGATTCAAGTGGGCTGCTTCCCAGTACCACCCACACTCTCCCACCTGCCTCACTGTGGCCCAACAGAGCAGTCACCAGGCTGACAGAACTTGGAAAGCCACCTGTGATCAATAATGGAAAGTACTGTGTGTTCTTGCGGTATAATCAGCAGGCAACTGCTTTTTCTTGTTGTTATCTTTTGTCGTCATCATTATTTTTTAAATGGTAAGGGAGAAGGAGGAGGTGAAAAGGGGACTGGGGATAGGCTGGAGATGATAGATATCACAAGCAAAAGAAAGAGAAGAAAATACCAGATGGAAGGAAAATGCATTTTAAAAAAGAACTGAGAACAAAAGATAAAGAATGAGAGAAACAGGAAAAACACAGGTTGAGTAGTAGAACCAGAGACAGAACTGATATGGCTTCTCTGTTTGTTGTGAATGACCCAACTACCCCCTGTGGATGCCAATTTGTTCATTTCTAGGATGCTTGGAGGAGGACAAGTGACAGTATATTAGAGGTCACTGCCTCAGTCACTCTCCAACCCCTAAGAACCTGAAGGCAGCTGTGGCCACTGTGGGAACAAATTGTGGGGGAGGAGGCAGAGTGTCTCAGAGCTTCGTGACTCATTCTGGCACTGACTTGGCCTTATGAAAGTAATTTAGCTCCACTGGGCTGAACCTAGTCATAATTAATAACAGGATACCTGTTTATAGAGTAGGTCCTGTATTACCAACAAAGTGTTGCCTGAGGGAGAGGCAGGAGAATGGAAACAAAGACAAAAAAAAAAAAAAAAAAGGAAAGCAAGAGAAAAAAGAAGGGGGGAGGGGGTAGGGGACGGGAGAAACTGGCTTCCAATATCCTTTAGGTTTTAGGGCTTTGTGGTGGGTTTGTGGTCTGTATGTGTAGCGCAATTGAGCTTTAATGGGATTAGTTCAGTGCCTGCTCTGTACCAGACAGTGTTGTGGACACTATGTAACTGTTGTCATCTTTACAACAGTCCTGTACAGTAACTGTTATTATCCCCCTTTAACTGACACTGGGAAAACAGCTCCCTTGGCTTACAGGTTTAAACTCAGGTCTGCAGCACTTGAATGCTGGTAGTTGCTTTTAACTTCAAAATCATAATAAAATCTAGATTATACTTAAAGAGACATAGCTTGCTTATGTATTTAAAAGCAAGAGCCTTTACCTCTTCTTCCCACTGTTTAACTTTGCCTTAAAATCCCAACGTATCACTACCCTTCAGCCTTACTGGATACTCAGTGAGTTTATGGTAGGAAGAAAATAGAAGTAAATGGACTCTGAAGTCAGAAAAATCTGGCCTCACCTTCTATTTCCACATTTCATTAGCTGGATGATCTTAGGAATCTGTAAAATAGGATGCCTATTAGTTTTATTTTTGATGATGATGAAATGAGCTCTGGGAACATATGTTACGTGTTTCCCACTTAGGCGGTATTGAAATGTTTGTTTTCTTCCTTTTCCTTGAAACATTAGACAGAGTTCATTGGATCCAGAATTTCCCATATTAGATTCTGGAAAATGTAATTAATGTTACTCATAAAAATGTTAAAGATCAGACTTGTGAGCATAAAATGAATTGCTATTTTCTCATGATTCTTTCCTCTCCCTAGCCCTCAAGTATTCACAACATAAAGCTTATAGATTGATTCTAGGTGGATTAGGAGCTAAATGCGAGAAGTAAAAGTCAAAAACATTTAGAAGAAAAATATAGGAAAATATTGATATGACTTTATTAGTGACAGTTTCTCTTTTTTCATAGTGAGGATTTCTTAAAATGACCCAAAATTTCAAGATATGAAGGAAGGAATTTTGACAACTTACACTTTAATATGGCAAAAGGCACCACTAAAAATCACATAAGATACATAGACTATAAGAATGTATTTAGATACATTTAACCAAGAAAAGATTAGTATCTGCATAGATAAGCAGTATTTTACATACATCTGTAAGAAAAACACAACTTCACTAGTAACTCAGAAAATGCAAACTAGTGTATCATGAGATGTTTTACACTGTTTAACCCAGCAACATATCTCAATACACACATGAACACAAGCACATGAAATAAACAGTATAAGGTTTGTGAAAGAAGATACAAAATTGGCATTTCTTGTAGATTGCAGTATTTACCAAGAAATTCCAAGAGGAGTTCTAGGCAAATTATTAAAACAAAAAAGGTTTAGCAAATTGACAGGATTTAAGATTTAATTTTTTAATTCATTTTTTAATAAACTATGTTCAAAAAGTAATAACAATGCTGAATATCATTAGTGCTGTTTACTAAATATTTTTGGTTGTTTTAACATGGTAGGATGTTACTTTCCCACCTCCTTGAGGTCAGATAGCTTGTAAATCCAACGCAGTGTAAGCAGAAGTGATGCCTGTCACTTCTAGGTGAAAACTTTAAGAGCTAGTACATGACTTGCTACACTTTTTCATTGTTTCTGAGAATATGGAAATCTTCCAGATAGTCCTCTGTCATTTGGGTCCGGAGGTAAGGACTAAATAGAACAATGTCCCACTTGATGTTACAAGTAAAGCTTGTTGCTTTCAGTCATTGAGATTTTAGGATTATTTTTAATGCAGTAGCCTCTAGTCCATCCTAACTGATTCAACAAACTAATGTTTATTTAGCATTTACTGTGTGCCAGGCACTGTTACAAGTCCCTGACCCCTTTCCTCATTGTACAGTCATTGCAACAATCTTATGAAGTAGATATCAGACTCATGATTTCATATATGAATGCATTGTCTTCCAAAGGACAGAAAGGTTAAACAGTTTGCTTTAGGTCATAACCCTGTAAATGGCAACGCCAGGATTTGACCACAAGCATTTTGATTTTCATACCCAAACTGTACTGTCAATCACTTTGTAGACTCTCCCCCCATAGAAAATGTACAATTAAAACTTCATATGTCATTGCATAGTAGAAAACTACAAGATTCCAGAAAAAAGAAATAAAAGATTACTAAGCCTTCAACAGAGAAAATTGTAAAACTTCATTAAAAATAGGCTTAAATAATTTATAGATGGGAATAATCAAAGTTATAAGAATGGATACATCCCAAATTATCAATTAATTGCACTTTCAATTAAAAGTCACCAGTTTATTTTTAATAGGTTTTGACAAGCTGATCCTAACATTTATGTGGAATGACCAACAGTTGACAATTCAGTCCTTGAAGAATAATGGTATGTTTGCCTGATCAGATATTTAAACTTCTGTAAACCCATAGGACTGAAATCTGTGAGGTTGACACATTAGTAGACAAATAAATGGAAAAGAAAGATGGACTTAAGAGTCAGATCAGTTTATTTGATGAGGGTGGTAACAAAACTTAGAGAAACAGTATAGGTTATTAAATAAATAGTACTATGACTGTTGTTGACATAGAAAAAATTTTACATCTGTACTTATACGCAAGCTGATTTCAGATAATTTAAACCCTAATTTAAAAAGTAAATACTTATAATAATATACTTATTATATTAGTATAATAATAATATACTTATTATTAATAATAATAGACTTAGTACATCGGACTGTAATATTTTAATTATATCAGGTTAAGGTTTATTGTATTTGATTAAAACCAAAGACCTATAAGGAAAATATTAATAAATTCGACAACATGATAACTTCTGTAAGATAACATGAACATGTAATAAAAACTGCAAGAAAACTTTAATGTGTATCACCATCACAGTATTAATATCCAGAATATATAAAGAGCTTCTAAAAAATAATAATGAAATGAAAACCAATTTAATAGAAAAATAGGCAGATGGCATGATAGATAATACATAAAGTAGAAATTAATTGCCGGTAGAAAATGTAGTATCTCAATATTGTTAGGATGCACAGAAATATAAATTAAAAGTCAAGACCCACCCTATCAATCAACTCTAATGGGTAAATCTTAACAATTCTGATGACACCTACTGGAGAGAATATGTATTACTAGTGGTGTTATAATGACTGGTTATTGTAACTCAGTAATTAGCTTTCAGAAAAATTCGGGTGTATAAAGAGATGCATACTTATTGTTGTTCTTCAATATCACATTTTACAGCTGTACAAATAAACAGACCAGATCTTCAGGCGCCAATATAGATCAATCTCAGACACTTTTTTTTTTTAAGATTTATTTATGCAGGGCCCTCCCTGCTGGCGCAGCGGGTTAAAGCACAGCACTAAGAAGCTTAAGTCACTTTCTCATGAGTTCGATCCCCACCTGCCCCGGAGGAGATCCACATGGCGTGGCAGACCTCTCCTGACCCGCCCGCTGCTCCCCTCAGCAGTGTACTTCGTCGATCTGCCTGTTCTGCACCCCGCTTTGTCTCTGGTGAATTCCTCTCACCCTCCGCATCTCTGGCCTGTACCCCAGTTCTGTACGAATAAATAAATCTTTAAAAAAAAAGATTTATTTATGCATACAGAACTGGGGTATAGATTAGAGGTGCAGGGGCTGTGAGAGGATTCACCAGAGATAGAGTGGGAAGCGAAACAGGCAGATCGCTGAAGTACAGTGCTGAGCCGAACAGTGGGCGGGTCAGGAGAGGTCTGCTGCTCCACATGGATCACCTTGGGGTGGGGATCGAACTCATGTTGAAGTGGCTTTAGCTTCTTAGCGCTGTGCTTTAACCTGCAGCACTACCAGGGTGGGCCCATCAGACACATTTTTAAAATGCAAAAATTTTGAAAGGGTGTAGTTAGTATGTATATACATTTTAAAACACTCAAATAATGGTGTATTTTATCAGTACCAGTAAGATTCCTAAAATTTATAGGTGAAGGATATATGGTAATTTTAGGAAAATTGGTAAGTTTGGAAAGAAGCAAAGAAGGGAGATCATACTTTACTTTGGTAAGGTTTTAGTTTTAGTTGTAATATTTTATTTCTTCAAAAAAATGGGGGAAAGACCTCAAACATATGTAAACGTTAGCATCTCTTTAATGGTGTTGGGTTAATAGGTTCATGTTGTAATATTTTCTATACTTCTTAAGTGTTTCATGATCAAAACCGAAACTACCATCTGCTAGTATACATATATACTGTGCTATAGGCATTCTTAAACCTTAGCACAAGGCTCAGGGGATTTTCCATCACAAGGAAAAGGTGACTTAAACCTTTATTTTAAGAGGAAAGATGTGTTTCTGAGATAGAGGACACGTTCACTGACAAACCTACATGTGGAGGACACCCATCCTCCTAGTATCACAGGGAGCAGTGACTCTTCTTTCAATTGCGAGTAGGACAAGGGACTAGAAAAGACAGAAGCATCTCCTTAGTCTCGAGGGCACTGAGTGTTTTCAGCTCAAAATAATTTTCATCTCAGAGCTGGGCATCTTGAGGGACCAACTCTGGGGCTCTTGGAGTGTTATGATTCGAAGACTTCCCTGTGCCTGCTCTTTCTTTTTGGTGTGAAGCTTTTCATTAGCCAGACTATAATTACTGGAAAATCACATTCAGTTTGATACATGCTTATTTTAAACACGTTCAAGTGGAGTTTTTTTTTTTTTTCATTTGAAATAACCTACTCATATAAATTTCAGGTGTGCACCAGTAAAAATCAACTGTATATTCTCCATTAAGTTCACCACTCAAAGCCAAGATATTTATTACATATTATATTCAGAAAATGTTTCTTGTACCAGGATTGATCCTCTAAATCAAACGCTATTTCACCCTTTCTGACTCCAGTTGTCCTTAGTTTTTGCTTTATTTTGTTTTGTTTTGGTGTGTATTGGGAGCATTTTTGGCAAAGATGACATAGAAATAAAGCTCTTTGGCCATGGCCTCAATTATTTCTGTTCTTTCTAATATGAGAAATTTCCTCCAATGAATGGGGATGCTAGTAACTCTAAATCTTAGTACAAAAAGAAGGTCTATAAATTTTTTAAAGAAAACACTTTTAGCAAGCATTATAAATTCTATTTGGAAATCATTTTACCAACTCTCTGTGGAAGGAAAGAAGAAAGGAAAAGTGAGAAAGCTATAGGTGGCATGAAGGAGGGAAAAAGCTAATGACATGTGTTTGATTAATGACTACATATTGGGTAAAAAGTTGAATAGAATTCACTAATTTTATTTGAGGTCAGAAAGGAAAGCTAGACCTTGGGAGGGGAAAGAAGAGATGCTGGTTCTGGGGACACGAGGTACTCCTGACAACTCATCTGTAGTTGTGATTATCCATCCTGGCTGGTCATGCAGGTGTCTTAAGGTGGGAACTTGACACTGAGGATGTGAAAGGTAACCCAGTCTATGGAAGGCCATGCACACCTACGTGGAAAGCTGGCAGTTTGGCAGTGCTGAAACTAGAACCAGACAAGGTACAGAAGGGTGAGGAAGGAAAAAAATCTTGGATATGTGGGAGCTGCAGGAGGAGAGTCACTGAAGTGTGTGACATGGAGGTCTTCTCTCTGTCAGGCTGAGTTCATTTAATCATAGATCTATGGCTTTCAGCTCACAAACAAAGTT
This sequence comes from Condylura cristata, assembly GCF_000260355.1. NCBI lineage: Eukaryota > Metazoa > Chordata > Mammalia > Eulipotyphla > Talpidae > Condylura > Condylura cristata. Next base: position 8,990,747 of record NW_004567137.1, read on the forward strand.
GGGAATGACAGCTCTGTTGTCACTATTAGAAAAGACAACTCTTTTCTGACACTACTCCTCTAATTAAAAAGATGATCAAATCAGACATTGGGATAAATATAAATAATATATATGATACAAAATCTTCTACCTAAGTTGCATTTAAAGAATATAAAAAATGCAGACATTTTAGATAGGTTCTAGCTGAAACTTGTAGCTGAAATGAGTAGGAGGAAATGAGTATAGTAGAAGTATTTTTCATAAAAGTGTATGTGAGTGTTAAATATAGAGATCTTAAAATACTGTGCTACTAATGGTGTAAATTTTAAGAAAAGTAAGGAGAATTATAAAGTAAATATGCATGGAAATATTTACATTAGCATTTATTTAGAAAAATACCTGTCTTATTATGAGAAATGTATTTAGGAACTGAACTAACTTTTTCAGCTATTAACTTATAAATTCCTATGTTAAACTCATCTTTATTAAGATCCTATTACTTGCCAGCTATTGTTTTATGTAGTTGGAATGTGAAAGTAAATAAAAGACACAAGGATTCCTAATCTTGTCTATTTTACATTCTAGTAGGGAAAGAAATAAGCATAATGAATAAACAAATTACATAATTCATTAGAAAGTGATAAGTGTTATAAAAATCAAGCAGAGCGTGGACAAGGGGTGTGCATATGTGGGAGGAGGAAGGCTTTGGCATATAACAAGTTCTCAGGAGGAGATATTTCACATGACAGAAGGAGAGGAAAGACCATTGCAGACAGAGAATAACCAGGGCAAAGCCCTCAGGTTGTAGGATGACTGCTGTGTCCAAGGAACAGTGTGGAGGTCATAGCTGCAACAAAGCGAACAGACTGGAGGGCAAAGATGGTGTCAACAGAGTAATAGGGGCCAAGCCCATGGAAACTATAGACTGTTTTAAGACTTCTCTGTTTGGGTAGAATTGGAGCTTTTGAGCTAAGGAGCGATGTGATGTAACTTAGCTTTAAAAAGGTCATTCTATTGAGAATGGCTTTGGGGCAGCAATGTGGAAGAATGAAGGCTGGAAGCATATAGGCTGGGTGTTGCTGTGGCAACCCAGTATAGAAGGTGGTGGGGCAGTTGTAGCAGAAGAGGTGGTAAGAAGGGACTAGATACTGGGTATAGATAAGTATGACAGGTTTCTTTAATGGGATAAAGAGAAAGGACGTGAGTGAAAGGAAAAAGAGAACCCAAGGATGAATCTGAGAATTTGACAAGACCATTGCAGAGTTATAGGATTGTCAACTGGGAATTCTGTAGATTTGTTCTGAAAGATTAGGAGTTTGATTTTGACTTGTTAAGTTTGATATTTTTACATATACAAATAGAAATGTGTAGGAAGTTGGACAGAGAAACACGAGTACAGGAGAGAACTCTGGATTAAAGATAAAGAAATCATTGTATGTCTGAAAATGATGGCAAAGAACATAAATATCTGGAGGGGAAGAAAGGTAGCGAAGTAAAGAGGTCCTAGGACTAATGGGATACTCCAATAGGAAAAGGTGGGAAAGAGGAGAAACTTGCTACAGACCAAGAAGGAAATCTGGGTGAGGTAGAAGTAAAACCAAGAAAACCAGGCATCCTAAAAAGACAAATGAAGAAAATATTTTTATTTTTTTATTTTTTATTTTATTTTATTATTTTTTAGATTTATTTATTTGTGCATACAGAACCAGGGTATAGGACAGAGGCCCAGGGGCGGTGAGAGGCTTCACCAGAGACAGAGCGGGAACAGAACAGGCAGATCGAGGAAGCACACTGCTGAGGGGAGCAGCGGGCGGATCAGGAGAGGTCTGCCACACCATGTGGTCACCTCCGGGGCAGGCGGGAATCGAACCCATGCGGAAGCGGCTTTAGATTCTCAGTGCTGTGCTTTAACCCGCTGCGCCACCAGGGAGGGCCGAAGAAAATATTTTTAAAAGGAGTGGATGATCACTTGCTGGTGATGGAATTTACCACCATGTAAATATGTGGGGGGTGGATGGGTCAGTGATGATATCAGAAAAAACCAGTGTATAGTGTAAGAACCAATGTCTTTTTGGAGCAGTCTTTTAACAGCTACTGTACTTTATAAAATTTTAAAAATTACTTAAAAGCCTTTCATTTAACATGTACTTTAAAACATACACTTATGTTAATTTGTTTAAATCATGCCTGTTTTTTCATGCCACTTTGTTTGTTTTTGCATTGCAACAAAGATACACAGGCCATGTCAAAATGATATCGTTTGTAATTTCACTACATTATTGAATTCCATTTGCATTTATTTTTCTTCATAGCAGTAACTGGAAATTTGAGATCTATTGTGTAATACTCAGAGATTTCCAAAATGTATTATCATATTAATTAAAAAGATTATTGTTTTAACTACATCAAGCACCTTAAAAGAATGCTTACTACTTCTATGTAAATATGTTATTTTTAAAGACATATCCTGAGCTATGAGTTTACTGTGACAAAGGAGTATGTCTTCATCACTCCATTTAGTGGACAATTCAGTGACTATGGCCAGTTGTGCACCTCTCCCTACATGCTCATGTTGGCCTTCCACCATGGGTAGATGACCGGTTCCATTGTGGATTGGGGGTTCAATCATGTGTATTGGTTTGGCCAATGTGATGCTTGCAGAACATAGCATAGGAAGAGGCTTGAAACAAGCTAGTGTGGAGGTGTTTACTCTCATGATTCTGTCATCAACATGGGAACATATTCAAGCTCTCCCTTTAGAGCATGAGACCCCAGGAACTGAACCCCAGTTCCAGTCAATACTAGTTTAGATCAATGAACTGCTGACCCCCAAACATGTAAGTTATAAACACTTACAAAAGCCACTGAGACGTTGTGACAATAACAAGATACTTTACCCTCTCTGGCTCTTATAATCAACTATATTTCTCAATGTGGTCATGCCATTAGGACTAGTGAGTTCATTTATAGGTAACACAGTAAAGAAATATTTATTCTTCTATTATAGATTCATTTTCAATTTTAAACCATTTAATTGTCTGCAAGGCTATAGTTAAATCTTTGCTCCCACCCAAACCAGGTGGCTTCCTCTGCTACTTTCATGTCTGAATGGTAATCTGACTTGGTGTTGGGATAATAATGTTAATGTATAGGGAGATATTTACAGCTTAGAAGGCCAAAATTTCATTTTTATTACAAATCTATTGTTTGATAAGAAATAAAACTTCCTTAGATGAGTTATGGAATTATCACATATTTCAGGGCTACAAGTGACATTGCTTGACCAAGGAACCCCAGGTTTTACATTTGAATGGGAATAACTTGGAGACAATCTTTCTATTTTTTTCTTTGCCACAAAGAAAATCATTTAATTAATAAAAACAATTAGCAAAACTTAGATTTAAGTAGTATCATTGCTGCTCTTTAATCAGTTTTATAATGTGCTCATTTTCCTCCAGTGGTTGGTGGAATATTTTTTAACCATTCCCTTCTCTTTAGGTGAGTAATAGTCAGTAGATATTTTGATTCTCAAAGTACTTATTTCAACAGTGTTTGTTCAACCTTAACTTTCCCCCCCCAAATACTACTGTTAAGATTTTAAAATTTTTTTTTCAAAGTTGAGTTTTAAAAAATTTAAATTTATTATTAGTATTTCCACTATAGTCAAATAATAAAAAACAAGCATGAGACTAGCACACTGACTTCAGCAGTTATAGTTTCTCTGGGGAATAGAACGAAGAGAAAATATTTAGTGGAGTGTCTTTAGCTCTCTCTATATAAATGTATCTCTTTCAAAAAAGACCTGCAATCTGAAGCAGTTATAGAAAAATATTAACATCTGTTTAGTCTCTGTGGAGGATATATATGTATTGAATTATTTTCTGTTCCAACTGTTTTGTGAGTAGGCATTTGTAAAAGAGTGAAGGAAAGGAAATTGCTCCCAGATAGAATAATTCTAGAATCTTCTGAGCAACTCAGATTAAGTACTTGCACAACATGATCTCTAGATGATTTTTTTAAAGCTTTTATAGATAAATTAGTGGAGCTTTATACTTCTCAAGTTTCCCTGTCAATGGTCAGGTGACCTGCTTTCTTGCTATGTCAGCCATGCTCCTATATTTTGTAGTCTCCTGATCAATACATTGGTGGTTCCCAGTCTTTCTCTGGGCTACAGTCTCTAGGTCTCTACTCAGCTGTACAACAGCCCCTTGGTCATGATCTCCATGGCTTGACACTGAATTATGAATTTAGACTTTTAAGTTCCCTGGGCTGGATCAAGCTGTTTAATCACTAGCTTTACTTTTCTTGGGCTGATGCCACCTGGTTCTCAGTATGTCTCTTATATACCCACTCTTTCCCAATGGGCAAGCACAGTTTTCCAGATTTGATGGGAGCAGTTCCACTCCTAGCATTTTCTGCTGCTTTTACCTCAAATTTGTTTCATCCTGAAAACAGCTATTTAGTGAGCACTAGCAGTTAGTGACCACAGTTAAGGAAAGCAAGCCAGTATTGGAAATAAAAAGATTTAGGAATTGTTTAAAAAAGTCAATGGAAAAAACAATGGCAATGAATGAAATTATCTGAGAAGAAAGCTTAGACATTAAAAAGGAAAAACAAGGGCTCAAATTCGGATAACCCATAATATGTGGCTTGAGGCAGTCAAAGAGGATTCAGTAAAGAAAATGAAGGAGGTCAAGTGAGGAGGAAGAGGACCTGGAAGGAATTCTACCTTGGAAGCCAAAAAGTCAAAATTTCTAAGGAAGATGAAAAATGTTCATTATTTTAGAATAGTGTATTAGAATAATGCCATTGCAGCTGAAAATGAAGATATCATTGGTAATTTCTGCCAGAGAAAAACAGAGTGGGATGGTAGAAGGCAGAATGAAGAGAAGAATTATGAAAGCAGGTGTAGGCCACAGCAGTCTCTAATGTGTAACAGAATCATTTGGAGGTAGTGGGGAAACTTAAAAATATATAGAAATGTCTAAAATTCATGGGACTGGAGAGGATTATACTAAACAAAGTAACTCAGAAGGAAGAAGACAAATGATTTCACTCAGATGTGGGATATAAAACAAAACAAAGGAACAGGCTAAAATAAACTCTTGGTATCTGACTACAGAATTGAGACAACTAAATGGAGAGGGTGAAAGAAGAGGCTGAAAGTGGGTTTAGGGGTGCCCAGTGTTACTGTGGTCAAGGACTATGAGTGCTTCAGTGATGGCATGGTGTGGTAGCATACATCTGAAGAGATGTGAACCTGTAAATAAATTAATGATACTTCAAAAAAAAAAAAACCCTGATTAAACTAAACTAAAATATTTCTGAGGCTCACTCTTAGAAGTTCTAATTCAGTCCGTGCAAGCGCCAGAATTAAATTTTTTTTTTTTAAACCATTCCAGTTTTGTAAAGCCTGGACTATAAGTTGTCTGCCTGAAAAAGATTCCCCTTTAGAACTCTGATCCTTTTGCCAGCAAATACAAAGAGCTGTGTACTTAACAGTTATGCTTTTCACTGTAAATTAAAACTACCTTTTGGTATTAATCAGTCTCATAATGAGTTTGGACATGATGACCTAATGAATTTTAGGGTCTGATGACCCGTGTACAGATTGAATAACGATATTTTAACCTTGGATAAAGAGTTGTTATTTAATTCTAGCTCTGCAGAGGCTAAAAACCAAGTACTTAGTACAAGGATTAAAAAAAAAAAATCTGAATTCTTTCCCAACCATCATTTTATTAGTCTCCTTTTTCATATGCCAAAAATAGAGATTACTAGTGATAACCTTCTAGGCAATCTTGCAAAAAACCTTTTACTGTTTTCAGTTTTTCAAAAAGCTGTTTTTTTCCAAAAGGCCTTTTCTTTTTTCAGATCCTCAGTGGCCCATTATTCAACCATTACCATCTGATTTCTTATTCTACCTTAATTGTATGCTTGAAAATCATCAAATAGCTGCAAAACACACATTTAATTATCCTTTTGGTTTTTTAATTTTTGACTACTCTGAAGCATTAAGAAATTTTAGTGACATTTCCCTAAAATTATCATTGTTTGTATTTTCCTTTACTCCATTCTGCCCACTAATTGTGGAAAGTCACAAAGATGGTCTGTTTACCAACAATTACAAAACAGTCTCATCCAGTCTTCCACAAGCAAAAGTAAATGACACAGATTGTTTAGCAATTTTTATATCCCAACCCTGCCTCTCTTTTTACATTTCCTGAGCTAATGGACACAATCTTGTATTTCTCACTGCCTGTTAGTTTTTATATCTGGGTGGACCTGACCATGACAGTTTCTCAAGTGCAAGTTCAAATAACTTAAAGTAATTATTTATCTCTTGTTATTTCTTTTTCTGATTTTTTTCTTTTTACATAAATATACAACTAATTATATATTGATATTATATCCAGTGAAATAACTGAATTTCCTTACTAATTCTAGTACTTTCTTAGTGGAGCCTTTAGATTTTCTAAACATAGCATTACCTCACCTGCAAACAGACACAACTTTACTCTTCCTTTATAATTTGAATGCCTTTTCTTTCTTTTTCTGGCTTAGTTAGGCTGGTAGGACTTCCTGTCTTTTAGGTTGAGTAAGAGTAGTGGGAGTTGACAAACTTGTTTTGAAAACTTGTTTAGTGGAAACGTTTTTAACTTCCTCACTATTGAGTATGAAGTTAGTTGTAGGCCTGTCATATATGTCCTTTATTAGTTTGAGATACCTTCTTTCTCTATCCAATTTGTTGTGTGAAAGAATGTTGAAATTTTATCAAGTGGTTTCTCCTCTGTTGTGATGATGGTATGATTTTAATCTTTCATTTTTTCCACTTTGGTTATTTATTTATTGATTTGTGTGTATTGAATTATCATTACAACCCAGAGAGAAAACCTACCTGATCATGGTTTATGATTCTCTTCACGTGCTGATGAACTCAATTTTCTAGTATATTTATGGAGATTTTTTGCAACTGTTTTCATCAGGGATATTGGTCTGTGATTTTCTTTTCTTGTGGTATCTGTTACCAGCTTTGGTAACAGGATAATGCTTGCCTGGTAAAATAAGGTTGGGGGGGTGGTTTCCACCTCTTCAGTATTTGAAAGAATTTGAGAAGGATTAATGTTAATTCTTGGTGTAATTTACCAATCAAGTAGTGTAGTCTTGGACTTTCTTTGTTGGGACGCTTTTGGTTATTAGTCATTACTGTTATTTCAATTTTCTGTTCACAATTTAGTTTTTTTTTGTTGCATGTTCTAGGAATTTATCCTTCTTTTTTGTACACTTTGTTGGTGTATAATTACTTAAAGTATACTTTGTACTTCTTGATATTAGTTGTATCCTTTTTGTATTCTTATTTCATTTACATGACTTTTTTTAAATTATTCTACCTGAAAGTGCTAATTTTATCTTTTGAAAAAACAAACTTCTCTTAGTTTTCTTGATCTTTTCTATTGTTTTTCTCACATTTATTTTTGATCTAATGTTTGTTATCTCTTTTTCTGTTTACTTTGAGTTTAGTTTGTTCTTTTTCTAACTTCTGAAAAATAAAAAATCCTATTTACAATAGCATCATCTCAATAAAATAACTAGTAATAAATTTAACACTAAAGCGAAAGTTCTGTATATTGAAACTGTAAGACATGGATGAGATAAATAAATAAATAAAAAAACCCCACACAAGTAAATGTAAAGATATTCTATATTTATGGGTTAGCAGAATTAATATTGCTAATATGCCCATGCTATCCAAAACCAACTTGGCTTCAATGAAATCCCAATCAAATTTCTACTGCAATTTTAACAGAAATAGAAAGCAACACTAAAACTTCCATAGAACCTCAAAAGACCCTAAGTAGCCAAATTAATCCTAAGAGAGGAAAAGAAAACCAGCGCTGGAAGTATCATCTTCCTGATTTCAAATATATTACAAAGCTATAGTAATAAATACAGTATGGTCCTAGCATAAAAACAGGCAAATAGAATGCTGGATCATAACTTTTGAGTTCAGATATTAACTGTATATATATTAACATTACAATTAATCCCTTAATATTTAGTAAGGGAGCCAAGTATAATGAATGGCAAAAATAGTCTCTTCAGTGAAAAAAACTGGATTACCATGTGAAAAAATAGTAAAATTCGACCCCTATCTTATATTACTCACAAAAATTATTTCAAAATGTATTAATAGTTGCACATAAGATCTGAAATTATAAGCATTCTAAAAAAAACTTAGGGAATATCTTCTTGCCATTTGTATGGGCAATCATATTTTTGGATGACACTCAAAGTATTGGTGAAAATATAAATTGGTATAAACATGATAGAAAACACTGTATTAAAAATGGAATTGCTGGCCCTTCCTGGTGGTGCAGAAGGTTAAAGCACAGCACTCAGAAGCTAAGCCACTTCTGTATGAGTTTGATCCCCACATGCTCCAGAGGTGACCCACATGGCACAGAAGACCTCTCCTGATCCACCTGCTGCTCCCCTCAACAGTGAACTTCAACAATCTGCCTGTCCTGCTTCCCACTCTGTCTCTGGTAAATTCTATGACCGCCTCTGCACCTCTGACCTGTATCCCAGTTCTCTATGCACAAATAAATAAATCTTAAAAAAAAAAAAAAGTTGCCTAATGTTTCAATGATTCACTTCTAGTATATATTAAAAAAACAAAACAAAACAGTATCTTAAAGAGATATATGCATTCCTGTGTTCATTGAAGATTTATTTACTGTAGTCAAGTCAAGAAATAACTAACATGATCAGGAGTAGATGATAGATACAGATATATGGTAATTACACAATGGGATATTCTTTGGTTATAAAGCGGAAGGGAATCCTGCAAGTTATAACTATACGGATGAACATTGTGGATATTATGACTTAGTGAAGTAAGTCAGACAGAGAAAAGACAAATTCTTCACTTACATATATAAAAGAAAACAACTTGTGGAGACAGTAAAATGATGGTTACGAGGTGCTGAAGAGAGTGGAAAACAGAAAGAGCTTAGTCAAAGTGTCACATTTCCAGTTGATAGATGGGTAAGTTTTGAAGCTCTAATTTCAGTATGGTAAGTATAGTTGAGTAGTGTATTATGCACTTGAAAGTTGCTAGAAGAGTAGGTTTTAAATGTTCCTAAAAACAACAGTGATTATGTGAGGTGAAGGATGTGTTAATTAACTATTTGGCAGTCATTTCACAATATACCAACTTTCCAGTTCATCATGTTGTTCACATTACATTTACACAATGCTATGTATCAATTCTATCTTCATAAAAATGGGGAAAAAATCTCCCAAATAATTTTATTTTCTTGAAGTTTTAAATTTTTATATTTTTGCATTTAAAAAATTTGGTTTTGTTTTTAAAGATTTATTTATTTATTCAAACAGAACTGGGGTACAAGCCAGTGGTGCAGGAGCAGTGAGAGGCTTCACCAGAGACAGAGTGGGAAGCAGAACAGGCAGATCTACAAAGTACACTGCTGAGGGGAGCAGCGGGCAGGTTCGAAGAGGTCTGCCGGCCATGTGGGTCACCTCCTGGGTGGGGATCCAACTCATGCTGAAGCAGCTGCTGCTCGCCTTGCAGTGCTGCCTCCTAACCTGTTGCACCACAAGGGAGGGCCCTAAAAAAATGTTTTTTTCTTTCTAAAGTTTTTATTGCTTTCAAAGAAAGTTATTTCACTGATTTATATAAAAATAGTTTCTAAAAACTTTTGCTTCCTTCTGGTGTATTATGAAATTAGTCATCTTACTTTCCACTCACAATGCCATTAGATAGATTGGGTCTTTTATGTGACCTGCAATAACTAATGCAAAAGCATTTTTTAAAAGGTAGGTATGCTTGGGTATATTTTATATGCAATAGAATTCAATTTTTTTTTAAAGATTTATTTATGTATACAGAACTGTGGTACAAGTCAGAGGCATAGGGTGTGAGAGGATTCACCAGAGACAGAGTAGGGAGCAGGAAAGGCAGATAGGCTGAAATACACTGCTGAGGGAGCAGCAGTCGGGTCAGGAGAGGTCTGCGACACTATGTTGGTCAGCTCCCTGGCCAGGGATCAAACTCATACTGAAGTGGCTGCAATAGCTTCATAGTGTTATGATTTAACCCATTGCACCACCAGGAGGGCCCAAAACTCAGTCTTTTTAAGTGAACGTTGAATGATTTTAGGCAAGTGCATAGTGATGTAAATACCACTAACTATAATGAAGATATAAAACATTTGCACCAGCTTCAAATATTTACTTGCTGCAACTTGCAGTCTAACCTGTCCCGATCCCTAACAACTACCCATCTATCTCCTATTCTTATGATTTTTCTATTTTTTTTATAATGTCACATCAGTGGAATCATTCAATGTGTAAATTTTTGTTTGAGTTTACTTGTACTTAGCAGAATGCTTTTGAAAGTCATTTCTATGGCATATATTAGCGTACGTGATTCCCTCATATTGCGGAAGAAGACACATGGTTATACAACAACTTGTTTAATTCCTCTCATGGTTGTTCTAAAACTTGCTTATTCATTCATCACTTGATGGGTTTTTGGTGTTACCGTTTTTGGCTATAATGAAAAAGCTTGCAGCAATCATCTGCATGAATGTCTTTGTTTGGATATTTGTCATTGCAATAGCACTTTAGTCATCTCCTTGTACACAGTTTCTCAAGTTTATGGTGACAACAGAAAAAAAAGTTAATATCTGTGATAGTATTTTTCACTCACAGCAAAAACTTAGTGGTTTTCCATTACATTAGATTCATTACAAAAACAATTTATTTGATGGCTTTATTAAATCATGTTATTTGATAAAAGTCAAACTGTTTATCTTTAAAGACTTCCTAGATTGATCTCAATATACCTTTTCAGATTTACCTTCTTTACTTACTTATGTTCCTGAATCACTTACCATTTCTAGAATATTTCTTTAAGACTTTCTATTGTATTTTATTTATTTATTTATTTATTTATTTATTTATTTATTTATTTATAAAGATTTATTTATGCATACACAGCTGGGGTATAGGCCAGAAGTGCAGGGGGGTGAGAGGATTCACCAGAGACAGAGTGGGGAGCAGAACAGGCACATCGACGAAATACACTGTGGAGGAGAGCAGTGGGTGGGTCAGGAGAGGTCTGCTGCACCATGTGGGTCACCTCCAGGGTGGGGATTGAACACATGATGAAGTAGTTTTAGCTTTTTAGTGCTGTGCTTTAACCTGCTGCACTACCAGGTAGGGCCTCTATTGTATTTTTATCCTTAATTTAAATAGAATTTAGCTATCTGGACATGGTTGATTACCTGGTATTGTGAGTTAAAATATATTCAGATGCAAATGTTCTTTGCTTATCAAGTCTTAATTGGTTCCTGAATTTTTGAGAGTACACAATGAGAGTTCAGCTAATAAAAGATATTGACCCTGTCTTGATTCTTTTTTAAGCTCAGTTAGTGACAGTAGTGTCAAGCTCTAGAAACATTTTTTGTATATAATAAATGATTAATATTTGTTTAGATAGATCTACCTGATATTGTTACAGTGCAGAGAGAGAGGGACAACCCTGAACTTCCAAACCTGCCAGCTCTGTGTATGTTCTGCCACTCCCCACATCAAGACAAAACATAAGACCTTTAATCGAAAGGAACTTTAATACAATGAGTGTGCAATACAGAGAAGACAAATAATACAATTTCTAAATTAAACACCTACAGTTATCCATCCCCTCATGGGTAAAAGTCTACCCCAAAAGACTGGCCCAAAGCAAGGAGGCTTGTCATTCTGCCACAAGTCTAAAGCACCTTCTGGCAGGAACCAATAGAAATGGGTCAGAAATGGCCAGACAAGCCCAGGAGGAAAAGAACAAAATCAAAATCAAGATTAACGCTGCCATAGTTAAACTCTCCCTGGACCTCTCACCTACATCTGTTTGAACCAGTCCAGGACCAAGAAGAAGCAAGTGCAGTTTCTTCACATGTCTCCCTCAGGTCCCCTTCTGGCTCTTTATCCTGCTCCCTTCCTCTTCAGTCTCCTCTCTAGATTCCTCTTTTCTCTGCTCAGCTCGACATGGGTGGACAGGGAACCTGGAACTTCCCCTTTTCCTGGGTCCACCTGTTACAATATCAGTGGTATGAGCACTGAGATAGAGATCTATTGAGTTTTGTGAGCTTATTTTTAGACACACTGAGAAAGTGTCATCATAATGTGGGATAAGAACTAAAGGAAGATCACATTTAAAGACATAGCTTCAAGCATCACTTACATAGTGACAGTAGTTGGTGCCAAGGAAGTAAGGCCCCTGAGGGAAGAAGTAAGAAATGAGGAAAGACAGAATTGCGAAAGCTTTAGGAAATGATGGCATTTCATTCCTTTTTGCTCTAATAGGAATGAGCTAATTAAAGGAGTGATGTAGAGGTTGAAGAAGACATGAGCATGTTCAGGAAATGTGCAAGATCATGGGGATAGATGGGAAATTTATTAAGTGACTATATAATTCAACAGAGAATAATTGTCAATTTGCAATATTTGCTCCATTATATTTCCCACGAGGTGGGTAATCTTGTTTTCCTATTATAGGTGAGGAAGCTTATCATAAAACAACTGACTACATTTTCTCAAGGTCATTTGGCTGGGAAACAGCCAGATGAAAGCACAATGCAGATATACTTTTCATTTGTCTTGTATCCCAGTGAACCCCAGAATCTAGTTTCATGCCTGGCACATACAGTGCAGTTTATAAACAATTATTGATTATATCAAATCACATTTATGTTTTTTTTTTTCACTTCAAAGCTCATGAACATTACATGAGCTCACTGAATAATAAAAAAAGGAAGGAATTTGAACATTTGAATAAGAAGGCAGACTAAATAATTTAGAAATGGTCAACCACTGCAAGAATTTAGTCATTGAGTGTATGGTAACTTTTAATAGAACACTTTGCATGGAGTAGACTTAGAAGTGAGAAAGTGATGGACTGGAAAATGTCTTGCCCCAGTAAACTTTGGGATTGCAAATTGTTCCCTAGAGAGAGTGAAAGACCCCAAAACTATGAGATAATTGTGACTTGTTAGTTCATTTCTGTTACCTCTATAGGTAGGTGGTAGTCCGATGCCAATTGCTTCTTCCGACTGCAGTGTCATACTTCAAGGGCACACTCACCGAATGCTCCCATATCAGGCTTGCGACCTTTCCTGTTGCCAAGGAGTATGTGACTCTAAGTATAACATTGGAGAGAAACCTGCTTAGAAAATCCTTCCCCATTTCCTTTTAATTTTTTCAAAAATATTTTCTATCTGGCTGGTGAATTTAGGCATTGTTCCTAGTAAAGTATTTTTAAATTCTGTAAATTGTCTCACACTTCCTTTGGAATATACCAAGTATTGTGTTGGTTCCTCCACTGAAACTTGTAATTTAACATCTTGTAAATATGGTGTAATGTGTTATAAAAGAGGTATGAAAGGAGGTGGAGCAAAAGAAAGTGTGATTAAATCTCACCTGGGCTGGGGATATAGTCATATAGAGTTTCACAAGATGTGATCTTTGACTTGGGTTTTGAAGGATGGCCTCTGACAGCGGGTGGCACATAATGTTTCTCTTCTAGCTGTAGCTTCCCCTGACTGGTGCCTTTAAAATCCTCTAGCACAGGTGGTAAACTAAATGCGCACAATATTGCATTTGTTGAAGTCATTCTTTTCTTTCAGTTTATGTAAGATGTAGTCTTGTTTCTGGTGCTTGCTTCAAGGTTTGCATATGTGTGGATAATAAAATACTGAAGAACTGACTTAAACAAAACACAACAGAAGTATAAATACGTTAAAAGAAGACCCAGGAAGAAAGTTTTTCAGGAACCAGTTACAGGAAGGATCACTATTAAAGAAACGAGTAGCAGAGTAGCTATCAGGAATGTAAATGTGCTCACCGAAGCCTTTTATATAGGCAAGCTGAGTCATAGGCATATTCTTGTGTTCAATAAATTCTCACAGATTGAACCAAACAAGATAATGTTCATGTAAATATGGTTAACAGTATAGTGTTTCAAGTTGAATTTCAAGCTGCCTGTAGTTGTTGAGGCTGTTTGGCATTAGGTGATCTCAAAGGACTGCTTTGTTTTGAATGGGGTGATGGGAGACAGTCTGAGCCTTGTCGGCGATACAGATGTTCACAGTCCGGTTGTACTAATTTCTTTTTGTATTGCCTTTGGGAAAATGACATCAAGTCTCAGTCTTCTCTTGTCTAAAATGGAAAACAATGATGTCTTTATTACACTTAGTTATACAAATTAAGACACTCCCTGTAAATGAGCATCTTACTTAGTGACTAGACCAAAGTGACTGTCAATAAATAGTGGTTAATGTCTCCCTTGTCTTTCTTTTCCCTTTTTCAATCTCATTATGGCTTTCTGCCTCTCCACCACTGAAAGATGGGACAAGGAAGTTCTGCTATATTTGTTTGTTTATTTTATTTTTAAAATTTATTTATTAATTTAAAGATTTATTCATGTATGCATACAGAACTGGGATGCAATAAACTAGAGACAGAGTGACTGAAATATACTGCTGAAGGGAGCAGCAGGCGAGACAAGAAAAGTCTGCTGTACCATGTTGGTCACCTCAGGCAGGGGGATGGAACTCACGCCGAAGCAACTGCAGCTTGCTTCACAGTGCTGTGCTTTAACTCGTTGAGACACCAGGGAGGGCCCTGTTCTGCTATATTTAGAGAAAGTCTCAGTAATGGTAAGACTTTACTATTCCCCTCTATTTTACATATGAGGAAAGTATGACTTGGGAAGATACTGTAATTTGCTTTATCCTTAGCGAGAGTCAGATCCTGGACTTCAACTGCCTGTTATTTGATACTGAAGAGCAAACAACTGATCCCAGTCCACATTGTTGACTAATAGTACTAAATAGAACTTGCTGTGAATACCACTGTTGTAAATTCCTCAGTCCTCATTTTACCTGCTGACTTGGAGTCACTGTCTCCTCAGCCTGTATTTGAACAGCAGGCTTGTTTTCTGTTACTTGTTGTACTGACTTTCCAGTTATCCTTATTAAATTCCATCTTGTCACATTTTGTCCATCTCTGTAGCCTGTCAAGATCATTTTGGCTCGTAATATCAGTGTGCTGTCGTCCAACGTGTTCCATACCCTTCCAAGTTTTGTATCATCTGCAGATGTATTGGACATATATTTTCTGTCTTCATTCAAGTCATTGATAAAATTGTTGAGCAAGACAGAACTGAAGGCAAAGCCCACAGACTGTGATATCATTTCATTAATCAGTATCTTCAAGAGAAATGGCTTTTCAATGCATTCCAAATCCATCCAGTTTTATTAGCATTCAATTTCTTTTTCTCTAGCTCTTTCACAGGTATTAAAAAAGATTTTGTCTGGCCCTTCCTGTTGGCACAGCTGGTTAGGGTGCAGCACAGCAAACTAGCTGCAGCCACTTCAGTGTGAGTTTGATCCCCCGCCTGGGAGGTGATCCCCATGGCCCAGCAGACCTCTCCTGTCTTGTCTGCTGTGTACTTCATCAGTTTGCCCTGTTTCTGGTGAGCCCTCTCACCGCCCCTGCTCCTCTGGCCTGTACCCCAATTCTGTATGCATAAATAAATCTTAAGAAAAAAAAAAACTTTGTGAAGTTTTTTAGCCTTTATGAAGTCTAGACTCCTGATGTTCACTACATTGCCCAGATAGCTGTATGACTTTGCGTTATTATAATACTCCTTTTAAAAAAAAATTGTATTATTTTTAAAAATATTTTTACATCATTCTTCATTTTGTGCATTTTTCATCTAATACTCCCTTTTAAAAGGGGACAAGACCCAATCAATTCTTTTATTTACAGCAACTGAGATAAAAATGAAACTTAAATCCTCAGCTCTGGATATAGCTGCTCTGCTCAAAGATTCTCACTTATACATCTTCTAAATACTATGCCTAACTCTCTTGGGCATGGCATTATATGTAAAAAATAAATCTCTTAAGCTTTTATAACTCACACCTTCTCAAGAGAGTATGTTTAAAGCATCTTATTTGCCCTAGGTGAAGAATGTGACGATCAAAACAGGAAGTTGATAAAATCATAAAGTTCTATATTTGAAGTTATTGATTTAAAACAGAATTAATTTACGGACATTTAAAATTTTAACTATGTTATTATATTTTCATTAGAATAGAAATATTAAAGAGTGATATTACTAATATGAAGAAGAACAATTCCCTACAAAGAGCAGCATCTCCCACCAGGATCATAATTAGCCATCCACAAATACAGTTCTGGGAGAACACAGGGAGTCCACTTTGAAAAACTGCAGCAACAGCACATTGGAACTAAAAACACTGAAAATAATTGCAATAGAGAAAAGGAATAGTTTATTTTGTATCTCATCTGTGAATAGCACCAACAGGAAACTCCTCAGGCAGAAAGAGAGCCACTTGCTGAGAAGGGGAGTGTGGGGTGAGAGACCAGCTTTCCCAGCATTTCAGGGACTAATGAAGGTCATGTTTTGGTTTCACCCCAGCCAGAGACCTGAAAAACTGAGCATATACAGGCAGCTGGGCAGACACTCTCCAGCATGAGCTACACAGTGGAAGTTACCTTGGTGCCAGTAATCTGCTCTGCAGGGGACCCCAGCAGTAGCTAAAGAAACCCACAGTCCCTGTTGGTGCAGAGGTTAAGGGCATGGTGCTGTCTAGCTGTTGCCAGCCACTAAATCAGGAACTCTGTCCTGGGCCAGCCAGGGAGCTGACCCACATGGCACAGTAGACCTTTCCTGGCTCGCCCGCTGCTCCCCTCAGCAGCGTATTTTAGTAGATCCACCTGTTTTGCTGATGAATCTGTTCTGGTGAATCTCTTCACTAACCCCCGTGGGCACCTCTGGCTTACACCCCAGTTCTTGTATGCACAAGTAAATAAATCTTACAAAAGAAAAAAGAAACCCACAGTCACTGTAGCCTTCAACTTCCTGAAGGTGTCTGGTTTTGGCCATACAGACTTTTGTGCTAGAAGGTGCTTGCTTGTTGCCTGAACTGCTGTCACTCCCTACTCACCCAGTACAGGAGAATGACATTGTCAGCCAACCCTGTCTCTGTGGCTACACAAAGTAAGGGAGCCACCCTAGACCCCTTTGCACTCATAGCTGACTTTATTGAAAAAAAGGTATTTTGAAGTGTAAGATACACAATGTGAAGATATGATATACATGTACTTGGCAACATTGTTACATTAAGGCTTGTTAACACATCCTTGATGTCAAATAATCACCATTTGTTGTTGTTACGATGAAAACACTTAAGATCTGCTTTCTTAGCTACTTCCAAGCATGTAAAACAATCCTGTCAACTATAATCAGTAATGCTGTGTAGCTGACTAAACAGGTCTTCAGAAATCATCTTCCTGATTTTTAGAAGTTTATACCATTGGAATCCTCATTCCCTCTGGCCCATCAGTGGGAACAACTAATCTCCTTCTCTGAGTTCCACTTCTACAGATGCCACATTTAAGTGAGATCTTGCAACATTTGTCTTTGCCTGACTTACTTCTCTTGGCTTAATACTCTCAAAGTCCATCCATGGTGTTATAAAGGGCATAAAATTTCTTTCTTGTGACATATTAATATTCCATTGTGTATATGTCATGTTTTCTTTATCCATTCATCCGTCAACTGACACTTCAGTTGTTTTTATCTCCTGAACATGGTGGTGCAGCTATCTAGTTAACTTTTATTTAGGGTGTAAAAGTATGAGGAATGCCAAGTTCATTGCATAGAGCCATTTTTAATTGCTACTTTTAAGCATCAAGCTACTGAATGTTAGTGGTTTTGTTTGTTTTTAGCTTAATACTCGTTTGCAAATTGAAAGAGAAAATCCGTTGAAGCAATGTCTCTGAAACTGGTTGATAGCAGGAAGAACTGGTTTGTGTATGATTTGTGATGTGAAAGAGCCATTACCATCTTGCAGTTTATTCTTCTAATTGCACTGAGTAATTTCCCATATTATGAAGAGGGTGAATGCTCATCTGATGCAAGAGGAGAAAATGTACAGCATTTGGATACCAAAATAAAATCTTTATCATGATGAAACAAACAATAAATGCAGTGCTTGCCAGAGTGAATAATTACTGTTGTAAAAAAGTTAAGCCTGAGCAGTGTTTAGCTTTCGAGGACAATGAACAGATGGCCTGTTCTCATCATTGGAATGATGCTGGGTCACTTATGTGTTAGTTACTGTGATTCATGGGTCTTACATCATGAATCTTATTGGGAAACAAGATTTGTTAGAGGAATGTTTGGTTGCTTTGCCTGTCAACTTATTTTAACTATACTTGAAAGATTTAAAAATCTGAAATAAAAGATGTGAGATGGAAATATTAGATGAATTATATCTTGTTCATTTATAGAATCTGGTATTGATCCCAGCAGCAATTTTATATGCCATATAAAATGAAACCAGTCACATAGTTGTAAACCTTTGTATAAATTTATATTATAACATTTTGTGCCTCTTCCAAAGTAGCACTTTGTCCTTGGAATGGCTTCCTGTTTTTCTTTTATCTTAACCTATTAACTTAACCTTTCTGTCACTTGTACACTCCCTATAATCTCATCTCCTTTTTTTTTTTCATTCTTTTAGAACTGACTATAGACTAGAACCATATATCCACAAGGCTTTGTCCATATTTCTTAATTTATGAATTGCTTTGCTTTTTTGTGTTTTAGTTAGAAATTCTTATTCTGTTGATTTTCATAGATGTTCGTCAATTCATAACAGTATCTCTATATGGACAACGATGGCAGAACACTTACATCAAATAAATAGTATAATTGGAGTATTTTTGAATTCTAAAATGACTTGTAAATACATTGTCAGCCTATTTCTGTTGAGTTATAAAATCCAATAGAGTAGTGGCCAGGCTTTATGAAATTCCTTTTTAGTAGTATGACTGGAGGAGACTAATCATAAAATTGATGTGTGCTTTAAAAGGTGTATTGATGATTTTTATTTTGCATGAAATCATATTGCTTTGTCAATTATTTATATAGCTGCATACTTTTTACACATCCATATGTGTACATGCCTCATTTATTAATGGTTTTCAAAAGGAAAAAGAATTAGATTCAACATTTATGTATTGTTCAACTTAAGATAGAAAGAAAAGCTTATCAGTTACTGCACAATTCTAACAATTGTTAAGTACCTTTGTGATAAGAATTTTGTGTTCTCTGCCACGATATCCCAGTGCTTAAGACAATAGTAGTTCAGTATTTGTTAATGAGTGAGTGAAATGAAATTAATAGGTAGAGAAAATTTTTAAGCATATTATATACCTATTTAGCTTAGCTATTTAGAACCTTCATATTTACTGTTTAAATTTTCTCATATGATCTATTTGGATTAGTAGCCATTACACAAAGCTGCATGAAAAGTTAACCATTGACTAATCTTGTGTGTACTTACACAGTTACATACATATCCACAGAAAAGTACAAGAATGCTTGAAGTTTTTGTGCCTTATAGTGTTCAGGTTTTACTCATCTTAATACCTACAAACTAAATATTCTCTTCATTTGCATTTATATAGTTTTGAGTTTTCAAAAGAATACTGAGCTAATATATTTTTCAAGAATTTGACTGGGATAGTTCCCAAGATAGACTATATATGTATGATGGTCTTTAGTTAGCATATTATACAAATTTAAAGTAGTGACTGACAATGATAGAGTAAAAATGATTATTTATATGTCATACCAATGTAAAATGAAAGGCAATAATTTCAAATGCAGGCTGAAATGGCTCAGATTGATAATTTTTTACAATAGTGCTATCATTTTTATTCTAGGAAGAAATCCATTTATTTTTCTACTAAACTTTAGCAATCATTTCCCCCTACATTTCATTTTAAAATGATTTTCTACAATAAATGCTCACAATTTATAGAAATAAAATGCAAACTACAGTACAATCACACATCAATTTAAAAGAGACCATCATACTTTATTTATAACTAGGTACTCAGCATAATGCAGGGAATAAAAATAAAAAGCAAACCCACTGCACCAAGCGCTGTAGCTAGTATTTGTAAAAGTCTTGGATTTCTGCCTTGAGCAATGAAAGTTACATTGAACTTAATGTACAATTGACATAGACCTTTGTGCTTACTGTCTTCTACCAAAGATGACTTAGAAATAACATAACCTAGTGACAAATGATTTCTCTGGAATCCAGTCTGGAAAATTTTGATGCTTCACTAGTTAGTAGTAGGGGTATATTTGCTTTTGCCTTAGAAATAAGACCAGTTTACCAATATTGAAACGCTAGTGCCAGTCACTAGAAAGTCTATAAGGACAAGTACATATCTAGTTTTTGCTTGATTTTGTCCCAGGATAACATTCATCATCCTTCCAATTGTACTATCAATGCCACTTTCTTGGGAAAGTCCTTCCTGATTACATCAAAGCTCCTTACAGATTTTCATATTGCTGTTTCTTTATTTTATAGCAATAATTTTATGCGTTTGTGATTATTTGCATTCCCTTCTCCCACCCCATTCACAAAGTGATCATTGAGATTCTGGTTTTACTGACCTTTTCCCCTGTTACTGCATAAAGGCACTAACAATTGGATGAGTAAATTACTTTGACAAATTGTACTTAGTATATCTATAGGTGGTAATCTAAAGGAACAAGAAAAATAAAATAAAGGGAATAAAAATGTGTTTGGAAATGGTGGGATGAATAGTCAAGTATTATCCTTAAATTGAGGGTTGTTCTTAATTAATCAGTATGTCCTAACACAGTTCACTGCTTAATTTAAAGTTACCTGAGTAAAAAATGTAATGGATGTAGCAACCACATTGTAGTCAAGGTTTTTATAACCATTGCAGCCCTAATTACAGCACATAATATTCTTGGTTATGGTTTTACAGAGTTCCATTAAAGAAAGCTGTCAGGATGACAACCATTACTAAGTTTTGTCCTCTTATTAATTCCTTTAATCCATTACTTCTTTAACCAAAGAACATATAGGACATGAAGGAAAGTACTTGTCTAAGAGGTTGATTCTTATACAGTTCCACAATACATTCTCAGCTAATTTAGAAAGCAATGGACAGTTATCCTAGCGATTTACCAAAGCCCTATTTAAATATTCCTGCTACTATTAGTAAAAGACTAGAAAATAAGATAATCTGAATATGTTATTTCAACTGTATTACCTATATTCAGTCATTTGGGCTGTTTTTCTTTCTTCTTTCTTTTTTTTAGAGATTTATTTATTTGTACAGAACTGGGGTACAGGCCAGAGATACAGAAGGTGTAAGGATTCACCAGAGACAGAGTGGGGAGCAGAACAAGCAGATTGATGAAGTACACTGCTGAGGGGAGCAGCGGGCGGGTCAGGAGAGGTCTGCCACGCCATGTGGATCACCTCCAGGGCAGGCAGGGATTGAACTCATACGGAAGTGATTTAAGCTTCTTAATGCTGTGCTTTAACCTACTGCGCCACCAGGGAGGGCCCATTTGGGCTGTTTTGATAGAGATTTTTGAACTGATTCATATTAATGGAAGACATGTTCCTCATTCAGCTTTGCTTTTTACTCTTATGTAACTTTGGTACAAGAAATGCCGATCCTCCTTTTTTTCTGGGAATTATTAAGAAAAGTTACAATGATGAGTTGCTCCAGGGATTCTGATGTAAATATCTAGGCTATGAAATATGGAAGTGTCCCCAAACAATACTGTTGCTGTTTTACTGCCTCCCATGTTTTCACCCTGTAAATACTATTTTTTTTCATGAAGCTGGCTCAGATACCAACTCCCTGGTGTTTTTACAACTATGGATATTGCAGACAACATTACCTCCCTCTAGAGAGCTTTTGGAATCTGCTGTGGTGCTTCTGACAGCCTGTGTTGTCTCCATAATGTACTAAGTTTTGTTCTTAAAAAAGAGTTTCTTCTTATACCTACTTAGCTCAGTTTGCTAAGTAGGCCAAGCTCAAGATACAGAACTTCAGTAGAGCCAGTCAGCTTTGTACCATTGCATACTCACCCACTGTTCTTAAACTTTATCCAGTTGTTTTGTAAATGTGTTCTCAAATTCACAATAGGAAGTGACAAAAGGAAAAGGATAAAGATAAATCTAGCACTACCAGCAAATAAATGGCCAAAATAAACAGGGACATTAAGTAATATCACTTCTGTATATGAAACAACATATCATTGTTATGATACATTATGTTTTCCCAGAACCTGTGATTCTCTTTATCCATCATTTGACTCTACTACTTTCTGATTCTTTTTTACCTGCTTATGCTTAGACTTTATTCAGGAATGATTGTCATAATAATGAATTTGAAAGAATGCTTCAAATATACTAGGTTACTAATAAATGTTTATTAAATGACTTGAAATTTTGAGTTCAAGGAAGAGCTACAGGGATTTGCTCTATTAACTTGCACTCTGCTCCAATTTTCAAAGCACACAATAATTAAGTTATGAGGGTAAAAGAATAAATAAGTACAAATGTTTTATTAATTGTAGACAGCCAAATAAACATTCTCTCTAACTCTTAAGTTTTCCTCTGAGCACTCTTGCCTTATATTTAATTGGATGTTAGATTTTCCATTGAGACGTGCTCATCATCAGAGAGAATATTGTTTGAAAAAGATGACATTACTTTTGGATACAGTATCACAACATACATAAATTCTTTCTGGTCACAGCAGTATTTCATAAAATCTCTGAGAGAAGAATATGTGCTAAGAAAATTGGCAGTGAGATGCTGCTTTCCTATTAATAGCAGGCAATTCTATATGAAATCCCAATGTAGAACCCTGTTGAAGGTGGAGAATAATTTTACATTGAAAATAGAGAAAGCAAATCTTTCCATCCAGGCCCAATGTATACAAAAACAAATTTCACCTTTTAAGTGGTACAGAAATATGGAGATAAAAGAGTGTCATAGAAATTGAAGCAGTGACACTAAAGAATGTTAGCAGAAGAAATTGTAAATTGACCCATTGAGGTAAACCTCTATAACATAAGGAACACATGGAATTTTTGGAAATAATCACCACTGCAAATGAAAAGCATTATAAATCAAGAAATGAGAGAGAGTAAGCAGATGATACAATAATTAGTATTCATACCTGAGAACAAGATCTAAGAATATTTTGCTGTAAGTGTGGCTAGAATGTTCAAAGGTATTGTTTGAGAAATGGGGTAATCCACAAAACAAAAACAACTCTGACCAAAAATAAAAAGAGATTGAAAACCACCCAAGTAAACATAGGAAAGTATTGTGATTGAAACTAAAGTGTAATAGATGAATTTATAGTTCATTAGAAAAAGTTAAAGAGAAAATTATTCATCTGATGATAGCTATGAAGAAATCACCTAGAATGTAATATAGCTGAGATCAAGATAGAAAATATTTAAGAGAAATTTAAAGATATGAAAGATAGATCTAAAAACTTTAACATATTGCAAATATGCAGTGCAATTAAGAAAATAGGAGAGAAGTGAATCAAGAGACATAATAGCTGAGAATTTTCAAGAATTGAAGAAAGATTTGAACACTTAGGAAAAGCACATAGTTATGATAGGTATAAAAAGATAGATTCTTATTTGTTCATTCAGCAAAAAAAAAAAATTGTCATGTTATGAGAAAGGTACTATTCGAAGGACAGAAAATTAATCACAGCAAATAGCAAACAAATTTTCTGCCCTCTTGGTATTTACACTGAAGTATATGGGAGTGGGGAGAAAAATGAATAATGAATAACATTCCAGATGTTTATGGTAGTAAGAAAATAAACCAACATACTAGAAGTAGAAATACTGGGGTCAGGGCAGGATGGGTAAGGGTTCTTATTTTATATGGATGGGTCAGGAAGACCTAGCCCAGACCAGTAACTCATAAAGGCACATTTGAACAGAGTGATTAAAAAGGAGTGAGCCACATGATTCGATGTAGAAGCAGGAAGTGAAGATGTAGAAAGATGTCTGCCATGATTGAGGAACAGCAAAGTTCCAGTGTAGCTGTAGTGGAGTGCTAACCATGAAGGAGATGACTAATAACCTGTATTAATATTAAGGTTTTATGTTTATTAAAAATGTCATCTAGAGAATTAAAAGACTAGATACAGAATGGAGAATATATTTGCAATATGTGTTTCCAATTAAAGTACTGCTACCCAGTTATAAAAACAACAAGGTAGTAGAAAAAGAAACAGAAAAATGGGCAAAAACAAAAGAAAATTTCACAAAGTAGATACACAAAATACTTATGAATTTAAGAAAAAGTACTTAATTTTATTTGTCACAGGGGATAGAAAACAAAAATACATTTAAGAATAGTTTCAAAAAACATGATAACAATTAGAGGCAAGAATATAGAACTACAAGGAATGGTACTAGAATTCTTATATATTGCTGGTAACAGTGTAAGTTGGTAAAAATACTTTGCGAAACTGGGAGTATATATTGAAATTGATGATTTGAACATAATAATATATTCTCACCTTATAATTCCAGTTATATTTATACACCTAATTGAAATGTTGATAATTTTTGTTCAGACTGTTGTGACAACATGCCACAGACTGAGTAGCCTATGAAAAATACAAATTTATTTTTCACAGTTATGGAGGTTGGAAACCCAAGATCAGAGTGTCAGAATGTTTGGGTGAGGGTCCTCTTTTGGGTGTCAGGCTTCTCATGGCAGCCACACCTGATACAAAGGGCAATAGAACCCTGTGGCTTCACTTATAAAAGTACTAATTCCACTTATGAGAGTTTCTACCCTTATGACCTAAGCACCACACAGACATCTGACCTCTTAATACTATCACGGCAGGTATCAACATGTAAATTTTGGGGGAATACAAACATTAAGACTGTAGAAAATATGTGCATTTGATTATCATACAATGTATATCAGAGCATTCATCCTATTGTTGGTTCTAATAACTCAAACCTAAAACTAACTCAAATATAGTAGAATAGAAACCAAGTATGGTATGTCCCTAGAACAGGATAACTATATCGAGCAACAGAAATGACTTCTCTAGATCTGCATGAAATAACAGGGGTGGATGTTACAACCTTAATATTCAGCAAACTAAGGCAGGTATAAAAGGGTGTGTAATTACATTACATTGATAAGAATTTCAAAAACCGGCAAAACGATGAATTAGCTCTTTAGAGAAAGAGGTAAATAATGCCTGGAGGGAAGCAAAAAGGAGCTTTTGGGGAGCTGACGATGTTCTACTTCTTGATGTGGGTAATATTACATAGGTGTTTAATGTGAGAATAATCACTGATTTTGACATTGGGTTGTGCATTTAAAAAAAAATTCCTGTATATATGTTGCTCAGCCTATTACAAATGGCCAAGAGTCCTCTTAATAGTTCTCAGCCTTTCTGTTTTATGATTCTTTGTAAAATATCCCAGTCTTTGTTAATGAAGTTGAGTCATTTAGTTTTTCTCTCCTACTAAAATAATTCCAACTTTAGCTTAAGTTGTAGTTGTCAATATATAAATTTCATTTTAATGTCTTTCTAATGTTTATGAAAAATCTACATTTCTAAGTCTTCTAGGATGTACAGTACATGCAGCAGCACTGAGATGCTGATTGATCCTTTTTAGCTAACCATCGAAACCATGGTGCCCATTATGTTTTCCAGGAGACTTAATCACTATTTACTGAGCTTAGTCATTGATTAGACTAAGAAGGACCACAACTAACTGAAGTATTTCAGTTGCTGCTTCAGAGAATGTAATTGTTTTTCAATGTTCTATTTCATAAATTGACTTTTTTTTTTTACCATCTAGCATCTAGTTTGACCTTAATGTGTAGAACTGAATTAAAAAATGAACAAGTAAATAGCTAATATGATATATTTTATGTGGTTAACCAAACAAGTCTGTTGTTCAAATCACTTTGACAAGACCAACTGAAATTGAGATATATTACAAGTTCTGGATCTTCTCTGTCTATAGCTTGAAAAGAAATGGAAAACTTCATTTTTCCCATCTCACCTGCTGTAGAAAATTCTCGTCTAGAATTTGAAATTCTAGCTTTCCCCCAATACCAAAACTTGCTTTTGAAATCAATTTTTAGTTTTCCTTAAATTGCTTATCAAATCATCTGAAATAAAAAATCTTTCAGGGGAAGGAATATTTTACTCATGAATTCATTGGACTCATTTTAGGAGAATTTTACTTTTTTTACATAGTAGAGGTTCTTTGAAACAAGAGAGGCTTGTTTGCAGGCATATATGCAAAGGTTGCCTGTTGGCAAAACATACTGTTGAGTGTGGAGGTGGGAGATGGAGAGTAAGATCTGACATTTGGTAATCAAACCCCTCTCTCCTGAACAGCGTAGGATGCTTTCCTCCATAGGGGGAGAGGACAAAATTATGAGCCTGTAAATACCACAGAATTGGTAATAAGGAAATCTTTAGGCCAGCCCTTGGAAGCTCATGGGGCAAAATCTAAGGAGATTTGATTGGCATTATTTATTTTGGGAAACATCAGAGATTTTTTGACCCTTTGAGAAAAATTTCTTTCTTAATTTTAAGAGGCAGTAATTTTATTTTATAACACCCACTCCCATATGTATAGTTATGTACAAAAAAATAAATAAATAAAAACACCACTGGGCAGGATTTGTTTTTATTTTACTCTTTCCCTAAACATTTCTGCTTGTTTAGGGTAAGAGATCATGAAGTAATGAGATGAGGAATTTATGTATAACTTTGTTTGATATCTTATTTTATTCTTTGCTTTTCTGCAATTTATGATCTGTAGGCTGTAGTTTTCAGCCTCATAAGGAAAAGGTATGCTCACTAGTAATATGACTAGAATATGAAGTGGAATCTACCTTAATTTGTTTTATGATAACAGGACTTTTGTTATCTGGCTTCATTTTCAAGCCTTTAATGAATGGACTTACAAGAGGAACAAAGAAAGATTACTTTCTCCCAGTCTTATCGCCTTTACTTTGTGTCTTCATGGTGACAGCCCATGTCTAGGCATTTCATCTCGTCTGAGTACAGTGCTTATCAGTTCCAGATCATTAATTCAATTCCCATATGGGCCAGTTGGCATTGTTCAGTTCCATGGCCATAGGTTAACTCTGAACTGTCATCTCACAAATGGGTGCTATTGATCACGGAAGCCAGAACCAGAGATTCTGAATGAATAATGTAAATCCATCACCACTGCCAAAAAAGAACTCCAAACAAGCTCTACTGTGGGGGATTAGTTTTATCTTCTTTATATACAAAAGAAAATAATGACTTTAATTTATGTTGCAATTTAAGGTCTTTATACCTGCTTTAAGTTAGCTAGCTTAACCCCTACACCAACTCATTGAGGTAGATATTTTATTTCACTAATAAGAAAATGAAATGATAAGTGAAGTTAAACATGGCAGAGGGGAAAGATGATGGTCTTTGGATGGATAAAATTGAACTGTGATAAAATAAAGCTGTGAAATGGGAAAAGCTACTCATTTTTTAAATAAAATAAGATGAAAAAATAGCTACATTATATTATAAAAGTTAACATAAATGATGCATATAAAACACTTAACATTAAGCCCAGCATACAATTAACTGATTTGGCTGAGATTACACAATTGGTTATTGGCAGAACTGGGATTTGCACATGTGTCCTCTGACCCTAAGAATTTCCCTCTTCTCCATGACAGCTGATATTTTGTGAAATGAAAGTCACCGTGGCTTTCTCTTCATAGGAATTCTGGAGGTTGCTGTGTTTTAGAAGCACTTGAAGATTATGAACATGGAAGTTTTTGAATTCCCTCCAACCTGTTGTCCTCTTGTTCCTGAGCACATAGCACAGACTGTGTTTCCCAACCAAGTGACCAAGTCCTTACAAGAGATTGGGGAAGAAGCAACTTGGGTAAGTTCTACCCTACGTGCTGATTGGGAAATTGCTTGGCATGAAACAATCTCTACATTCCTGAGAGCAGGAAAGTGAATATGATGGTGGTCTTACTTTCATCAAACAATCAAGGCTGAGACCATCCATACACATTTTGTTTATGAAGTGTTGATTAATTATAAACTGGTTGTATGGATATAGAAGAAAAAAGGACATTGGGATCTCGAATACCAGATGGATCCCAGCCTCTTTGCCCACCTGTTTGCTTATGTAAGGACAGTTAAATGAGAAAGAAATGCATTTCTCTCTTATGTGCATTGCCATAGTTTTGGGGGGAGATGTTCTTTGCTACAGGAACTTATTATTTAGCTTGAACACTTGGGGAGATTTTAAAAATATAAATCTTCTTTGGGCCCACCCTGGTGGCGCAATGGGTTAAAGCACAGCACAGCAAAGCTAGCTGCAGCCACTTTAGTGCAAGTTCCATTCTTGGCAAGGGAACTGACCCACATGGAGCAGCAGACCTCTCCTGTTGTGCCTGCTGCTGCCCTCAGCAGTGTACTTTGTCGACCTCCCTGTTCAGCTCCCCACTCTGTATCTGGTGAATCCTCTCACTGCCCCTGAACCTCTAGCCTGTATCCCATTTCTGTATGCATAAATAAATATTTAAAAAATATAACGCTTCTAGCCCTATCAGACTACTAAAATCATTATGCTTGTTAACAAGAATCAAGAATCTTTATTTTTTTACATCATTCTTCATTTTGTGCATTTTTTTTCATCTTGGTTGTAATCCACGTGGTCTTCCCAGCACCAATTCACCCTTGTGTGGTCCCCATAGTCCCGTGTGCTCTTCCCACCCAAGTTTTGATACTACTTCCATCTCCACCCCTATAAATGTCACTAGTTTATAGTTGTTTGTTGTTTTTACTTAATTACAATTGCTTCCCCTCCCATGCCCTCTGATCCCCTATGCTCCTGCTATGAGTGAAATCATACAGTATTTTTCTTTTTTTGCTGGCTTATTTCACTAAGCAAGATCCCTTCCAGCTACATCCATGTTGCTGCAAAAGTCATGAGTTTATGTTTTTTGATTGCTGATAATATTCCATTTACATATGTACCACATCTTCTTAATACAGTCATCTATTTTTGGGCATTTGGGTTGGTTCCACATCTTCCCTATTGCAAACAGAACAGCAATAAACATGGGGTGCAGGTGTCCTTTTGAATCAATGTTTTTATATCCTTTGGGTCAATAGGAGTGGGTTGCTGGGTCATATGGAACTTCCATTTTTAGCAGTTTGAGAAACCGCCATACTGCTTTCCATAGTGATTGTACCAGTTTGCATCCCCAACAGCAGTGTAGGAGGGTTCTTTTTTCTCCACATTTTCTCCAACATTTGTTATTGCTAGATGATTTAATATGTGTCATTCTCACTGATGTGAGACGGTATCATTGTGGTTTTGCTTTACATTTCCCTTATTACAAGTGATGCTGAACAGCTTTTCATATCCCTGTTGACTGTCTGCATTTCCTCTTTGGAGAAGTGTCTTTGTAGCTCTTCTGTACATTTTTTTTTTTAAGATTTATTTATGCATACAGAACTGGGTATAGGCCAGAAGTGCAGGGATGGTGAGAGGATTCACTAGAGACAGAGTGGGGAGCAGAACAGGCCAACTGATGAAGTACACTGCTGAGGGAAGCAGTGGGTGGGTCAGGAGAGGCCCTCAGCCGTGGGTGGGTCAGGAGAGGTCTATCATGCCATGTGTGTCATCTCTGGGGCTGGGGATCGAACTCATGCTAAAGTGGCTTTAGCTTCTTAGTGCTGTGCTTTAACCCACAGCGCCACCAGGGAGGGCCACCTCTGCACATTTTTTGATGGGTTGTTCTCTTTATTTTTGTTGAGTTTCATCTGTTCTTTTTATGTTTTTGTGATCAGTCCTTTGTCAGTATTGTATGCAAAAATTTTCTCCCAACCAGTGGGGTGTCTCTTTGTTGTGTAATATCTCTTTTACTATACAGAAGCTCTTTAACTTGTAGTCCCAGCTGTTTATCCTTTCCTTCACTATCCTTGCTTTGGGTGGTGTATCTTTTTTTTTTTTTTT
>NW_004567137.1:9021065-9022726 GCF_000260355.1 Condylura cristata
TCATGTAGTATTTTGCCAACCTTTTCTTCTAGATATTTTATGGTTTCTGGTTTTATGTATAGTTCTTTAATCCATTTTGAGTTGGTTTTTGTGCATGGAATGAGGTAGTAATACAGTTTCATTTTTTTTTCTTTGCATTTAGCAGATCAGTTTTCCCAGTACCATTTATTGAGCAAACTTTCTTTGTTCCACTTCATATTCTTTGCTCTTTTGTAAAAAATTAGCTGTCCATAAAACTGTTTATACCTGAATTTTTTATTCAAACCCACTGGTCTGTATGTCTATTCTTGTACCATGCTGTTTTAATTATTATGACTTTGTTGTATAGCTTGTAGTCTGAGGTTGTGATGCGTCTATTCTCTTTCATTACAGTCAGGAGAGTTTTGACTATTTGAAGGTTTTTTTGTGGTTCCATATAAATCTCATCAATATTGGTTCTATTTCTTTGAAAAATGTCACTGAGAGTTTTATTGGAATAGCATTAAATTTGTATACTGCTTTTGGTAGGGTGGCCATTTTATGATGTTAATTCTTCCAATCCAATGAGCAAGGGATGTCTTTCTATTTCTTTGTGTCTTCTTGGAGAATCAGGAATCTTTTAATAAAATATACTCATGCATTGCTAGACTTGAAAACCACTGACCTATATAACAAAGGCCCATTTCTCTGAAAGCCCTTACTTTTGGTTGAACAAGAAAATAAGGACGAGAGAGGAACATCTAGGGAGAAGGATAAAGCAAATGAACAGAGAGAAGTTGAGCCTAGACTAGAGATTCCTAATGTTCTTGATGACATTTTTATTTTGGATCCAGTTCCTTTTTAAGATTGACTTAACATTCCTACTCTTGAGATACTTGCAGAGCCATAAAATTGTGATGACAAAAAATATTTATTATTTCCAAGTTTTCCTGCCTTCCAAAGATGTGGCTACATGATTAAAGCCCATGAGGCTGGGACATTAAGAGATTTTAATGGTCTGTGTTGGGTAAGAAACTGAGGTCACAGTACTAAAGCTTAACTAGAAAAGTTGGACAGGGAGGACTGGAAGAAGAGAGATAGATGGTTGCATTAGGAGGGAATATTTGGGGAAATGATGAAAATTTGACCAGACTGTAGAGTATAAATCCTCTTTGCTATCTCCCTCAAAATCTTGAATAAACATCCTTTTATATGTAGGTATTATATTGAAGGGCTTAATATATATCTGGATGCCTGGAATGTTTTAAAGAATTATGTCTAGCTTCCAGGTTAGTGTGATGTTGGTTGTCCATGTGGGTCAATCCAGAGAACATATAATAGCTGGTTTCTGAAATTAGCCACCAAAAATGTACCAACCAACTAGTACATTACTTAGCCTTTTTTTTTTTTTAGAGAGATTTATTTATGCATACAGAACTGGGGTACAGGCGAGAGGCTCAGGGGCAGCGAGAGGCTTCACAAGAGACAGAGTGTGGAGCAGAACAGGCAGACGCCTCCAGGGAGGGCCCGATTCTGTAGTTTTTAAAGATAAGGATCTTTTTTTTAGAGAGATTTATTTATGCATACAGAACTGGGGTACAGGCGAGAGGCTCAGGGGCAGCGAGAGGCTTCACAAGAGACAGAGTGGGGAGCAGAACAGGCAGATCGACGAAGTACACTGCTGAGGGGAGCAGCGGGCGGGT
>NW_004567137.1:9022826-9062557 GCF_000260355.1 Condylura cristata
GAAGTGGCCTTCGCTTCTCAATGCTGTGCTTTAACCCGCTGCGCCACCAGGGAGGGCCACATTACTTAGCTTTTAAGATGGAGTACAAGCTTAGCTTTTCAGTATAATCCTCATGCTACTGTCTGTATATCTATTCTGACTTTGATAACTATCTCTGCTTTTCAATAACAGTCCTTGAGTGTTTATTCTTCCATACCTGATACTTGTATGCTCTATATCAACTTGAGTTTAGGAAGAGAAAAATGATGGCAACATTTTCAATTGGATGTAGTAGTCATCTTTATCTTCCTGTTTTAGACTGCTGCTGATATTATGATGAACAGCCTCATTTCACTTTGCAACAGCTGCATTTTATTGATGTCACTTAATATGTTTGTAAAAAGCCCATAGGTTACAAGTTGGCTTGAGTGCAAAGTGTTCTGATTAATGATCATCTTCAAAATGACAAGTGATAAAGCACTTGAGGATACCATGTATGAAAAGACAATGTTGTAGTATTATTGGAGACTGCTGAATTTCAGTTATTTTATATATATATATATATATATATATATATATATATATATATATATATATATATATATATATATATATAAAACAACAACATCTTTTCAAGGATGGATTAATACCTATATCCTCCAAAAAGATTAGAATTTGGGAAGAGCTTCTTCATTTCTTATCAAAGATCTATTCATACACATCATTGTTTTAATCAGATAGTGGTGAGTATGTGACATACATGATATTTAAAAGCTGCAGAAGACTTTATGGAGTAAGATATGATCTTTTGCATATAAGTTACAAGCTAATAAACTCCAGGACTCCTTGGATTCAGAAGACAGAATAATCAGAAGACAGTATACTCAGAATTCTAGTACTGTCCCACTAGTATTAATAAAGAAGGGTATATTGAAAAAGTTGATTTGCTTATGAATTGTTTTGCTGTTGTTTTGCTTGGATTTGTATTTAAAATTTTTACAGAAGAAGAGAGTAGTTGCTTCTCTTGCTATAGCGTTTTCCCAGAGGGGGCATATTTTAGATGAAGTGGAGTCTCTCTTTGACGGCGGCTCCCTTTCACTTTATTCTATTACTGAGATCTCTTTTCTTCAAACCAGTTTTTAAAATTCACATTTAGAATAAGGAAATAGAGGATTATAAATATGTCTTTGAAAATTAATATTAGAGTATGTCTTCTTGCCACCTAGGGGATGGAAACATAGCTGCAGGTCCTCTTTAAGTGGGTTCTCTGGATGCTGAGCAGGATTCAGTTAGTGAGCAAGAGGAAGAATGTATTGAAAACAAGGGAATGTTAGTGATGACAATCAGCAAGCATTAAACAGTTCATGTTTTTAAAAATGAGCTCTGAATCAGAAGTCATAATCACTCAGTCACCTGCTGGGTTCATTTGCCCTTCAGAAATGAGGACATCTCAAAGTGCAGAACATTTTAATAGAATAGTGCCAGCCAAGCTAGTTACATAGAATTTTATTTGGCAGGCTGAAGCTTGTTTCCAATATTCTTTTTCTGAATTACATAAAATACTGTATTCTAGGGTACATTGTGGAAGGGTAAATTGTAGATGATATGAAAATAAAATGATTTCTTCTTCCTTTAGTTACCCAGATTTTCTTCTTGTAGCTTTAACTACTGGATCCCACAATAAGGCAATTAAATAGTCAGTTTGTAAAATAGGGTGACTCCAATGACAGGCAGGAAAAAAATAAAGTTACACAAATCTATGTTACTATTTACATATTGTCTGGCAAAATAAACTTTATAGTTGCATAAGTGAAAGTAGGGATGCATTGCAACCAATTCTTATTTAATTTTGTAAAGTCTTTGTAAAGACCTTCATTCAAATTGACTTTACAATCTTGTCTCCTAGGAGACTAATAGTATTAATTTGGTTATTAATAATTTTTATCTCTTTTGAAAATTTTGAACACATTTAGTATTTCTGATAAGAAAGAAAGAATTCGTGATCCTGCTTGACTTTCAATCTTTCATGAATATATAAAGTGCTACAAATTCATAGGTAGACAATTTGACATATAGTTCACAAAAGCAAAACAGACTGAATTAGGTGGGAAATGATGAGGGATATTCTACCATCAGTCTTTCTTCCTCTGCGTAAGAATGCTTCTCAGATCTCAAAACAGCATCCAGCCATATTTCTCTAGCTACATACACATTCTCAGTAGTAACTTCATCTCTGAGGAATATCATATATCAGACGCTCCTATACTTTTTTATAAGAATTATAAAGTAATTCTTATTTTATAACTATGTTAATGGTAGGACACTTAGAAAGCATTAATAAAATTATTACAATTCTACCTCCAGACATACTCACTATTAACAATTTTGTTTCTTTTCGTATCTTCCCTCCCACTATCTTTCCCTCCCTCCACCTCCCTCCCTCCCTCTTCCTTCTCCCCTCCAATCCTCTCCACTCTCTTCCCTTCCTTTCCTTTCCCCTCCCTCCACTTCCCTTGCCTTGCCTTGCCTCCTTCCCTTTCCTTTCTGGAGGATGATATAAAATTTAAAAAGAGAGGCTGGTCCTCTCTGTAACATATCAGAAAAATCATCATTTGGAAGCAGAGTCTCTACCAACCCATTTTGGTCCATCATTTTCTCAGGTATGACATGAATGTACACACAGACATTTCTCTAATGTTTAGAATGCTACTGTGAGCTGCTCAGCTACTTTGGAGTTTTGTCATAGCACCTTCTCTGTAACTTGTAAAATGGGCACTTGAGACTGTACTGAAGTGGCTGTTCTTAGGAGAGTATTTTATCTTTGCTTATGCATAGACTCAGATGTTGCAGAGCATCTGGGTGGAAATGGTAGGAAAGTTCCTTTTCATTTCTAGCCTAGTGAAGAGTCATACAAGGGGAATGGACTGTTTATGAATGATGTGGTAGTAATATACAGGATCTTGAGTCAGGCAGACTTAGTCATGATGAGTGACCTTAGGGAAATCTCTCACATTATCTGAGTGTCCATGTTCCCATCTTAAAATATAGATAATAACAATGACTAGCTTTATAGGTTTTGTGTGCGTGTTTGTGAGCATTGCTCTCACTTTCTCCTTTGCTCCCTGGTTATAGTGCTTTCCTCCAAAATAAGTGGCTATATTCACTCAATAGAAGTTAGAGTGCTTAGGTTGTGTTCCTAGGAAAAAACTCTAAGACAGATTTCTTAGCAGGAAGTTTACTTGACAGTGCTTTTGCACTCTATTTAGGAACAGAGTCTCCAGGGCTCTGGCTTGGTTTCGATCATTTCCTGAGAAACTTAAAAGATTAAGGGCCGAAAAACTCCACTGCTGTTGGACACATCATCTCATCTGTGGGAGATGTCTCAACCTTCAGTTGCCATGCTTGCTGCTCTAATGACTTACTTGGAGGATATCAGCACATGGTACTTAGGATGCTTTTCCTATTTTTATCCATTTACCTTCAACATTTGGCAGTGGAGTACCAAGAGATAGTCAAGTGCCAAGCACATACTGACTACAGTTATAAGAGGGGCTACTTCCCCTGTTGGTGTTGAGGGTCCATATCCCTGCTAGTGCAGTGAGCCCTCTCTTGGCTCTGGCCACTTGGCATGTGAATCCTGAAGTGCCCAGGTAATAGCCAAAGCTTACTGTGTCCCTCCCTGGTGAAAGCATTCACCTTCTTGGATCCAGAACCTGTACACTAACAGAGCCCAGTTGTATTGGGGTAGGGAATACAAATTCTCCACTTGGATCACTGGGAATGTGATGAACAGACTCTCCTCTTGCTTCTCTTTTTAACTTGGTCCTGAGTATTTTACTCAGTAGGAATCCATTTACTTTTAGTAGTTGTTGCTTCAGGGCATATGTGCTGACTGTAAGGATAATGCCCCAGGCACACTTGTATCTTCAATCTGATGCCTCCATTATTCCTCCAAAAGACTGTTCTGTTGCTCTTTCATTCTGGTAGCTTCTGGTGATATGGTTTGTAACAAGACTAATGGACCTCATGGTCAAGTACCCCCCCACAACAGAGCCCTTGATGAAGGGATCCGTTGTCCAGAATTTATTGGAGTGCTGTCCCTACTCTGCTATAAAACCTGTCCTTTAATTCAATGCAAAGTGAAAATGTGAACCGAAGTCAGTGGAGCAAATACTCTAAATTCATGTTGAATTACAGTATTGAGCAGGGCAAGAAGGGCAGGAAAGACTCATCTTTGGAATATATATGTAGATTATAGTCAAAAAGGACTACAGTCTTTTTGAAAATTGAAGGAATCTGATGAAATCAAAGTGCCACTAAACATTTGACTGGATCTTCTCTAGAAATGGAGAAATATCAGGGGCTGCTCCCAAGGAAGGAACAAAGCAGCATCCTTCATCCTAAGGTAATTTGTGAGTGACTTGACATTACTCCTTGCGGCTGGACTAGTGAGTATGGGTGGCACATTACAGCATCCACTACACAGAGAAAAAAAATATCATTGACTTGAGTGAAAAGGAAAAGGAGTGGGAGGAATTTGTTGGTAATGTTGAAAAATAAATAAATTGAACTGAATGAAGTCTACATTATACAACAAAACTGCTTTGAGGAAACTCAGTTATTATTACTGAAAAGGTCAAGGAAAGGTTGTTTATAATGCTCCAAAAATCGTTTACACTTCTCTTTCACCACTTTTCCTATAGTAGGTTAATCACATTAATGACACTATTTCTTTCATTCCCACACTGTATCCACATCTTTCATAGTTTGTTACATTAATGGTCCTCTAGAATTGTAGGTTTTTGCATCCACACTCATGTAATCTATGCTGACCTGGATCTTGTTTCTGTGATTTTCTTTGACTGTAGGACTAGTTTTAGTTGATGGGAAGCAGCACTAGGGTTTGCCTTCTCTTGCTTTTGTGAACCAGCCCCTCTGAAGAGTATTGATATTTTGACACTTGGCTGTTGACAGCCAGCATCAGCTGTCAGACGTGTGTATAGACATCTCAGATTATCCTGCGTTAGCTAAATTGTTGAGTTAGCCCACAAAGACCTGAAAGAAAACCATACCAAATACTGAAGAAATTAAATAATAATTATTTTATGGTACTTAATTTTGCATTGACTTTAAGTGGATCATTAAATAATGACAAATACCCTTTTGCATTTTCTTCTTACTAAAGAGACAGAGATCACTTTATCATCCCCTGCTTCTGAGTTTGGTCATGAGTCTTGCTTTGGGCACGTTAGCTGATATGTGTTGGCTTGGAAAAATACTGTGTGTTTCTGTTTTCTCTTTTACCCCTCTGTCTTCATCAAGAGAAGGCCTAGCTTGCTGGAGAAGGGACCCAGTTCAGATATGTTTCCATTCCAACTGAAGCAATTCAAGATCAAGTGCACCAAATTGCCAGTCATGTGAGTAATCTAAGATCCAAATCACCAAGCTCAAATTGGTAACTCAGAGGCTTGTGACGGAACAAGTGGCGATGGGTTTGGAGCTGATTTGTTATGGAGCACAATTGTGAGCAAATAACTCATGCATCTCTCTGCCTACATGTTATGTACTCACTGCCACTATTAGGCACTGTCTCATCTATCCCAATCCTTCTACTTGGTTCTCTCAGTTTTCTAATTTGCTTGGCATATATTTCATCCTCTTTCCTCAAGTCTATTTTAGTGTTCAGGTCTAAACTCTATTTTTTGGTCCTGCTCTCAGGGGACCTCTAGCATTGACTCAGAGCTGCTGAACTTCAAACGACTCCAAGGATTTTGTGACACTTGCATGTATAATAAAACTCAAGCTTTTTGAATAATTGATGGATAAAAATCACATTTCTTGGGATTAGCCCAGTGAACCAACACTCAAGGCTAAGCTTTACTGCTCTTGGCTAGCTGGCTTGCTGTGGCCATTCCTTAAATCGTAGCATAAAAATGAGCATCTCTCCCCATTTGAATTTTGGGTATGAATTCCACATGCAAATCCTCATTACTTTTTAGCCTGTTATATAAGCTTAGGACAGGGAAACAGTCTACTAGAGACATGGAGAATTGTGTGTTTTGGATTCCTGAA
This sequence comes from Condylura cristata, assembly GCF_000260355.1. Taxonomy (NCBI): domain Eukaryota; kingdom Metazoa; phylum Chordata; class Mammalia; order Eulipotyphla; family Talpidae; genus Condylura; species Condylura cristata. The sequence continues at coordinate 9,028,878 of NW_004567137.1, forward strand.
ATAATTCAAATGCTTGTTCCAGTACCCTCTTATTTAATCCTCTAGTTTTGTCAATTGGTAATACATGTTGCCTTTTCAGCATTTTCAGTGTTGTGTGCTTCAGTTTCTTTGGTAAAGAGTTTCCTTTGTTTGTAAGTGTATTTTCTCATATCCTGAACCTATGCCTTTCTGTGTTTAATTAAGAGTGTTATACTTCATTGAGCATCTTCGTCATTGCTCTCTGAACCCTTTGTTAGTTCTTCCAATTTTGAAACTCAAAAATTGAGTGTGTGTGGATTACATAGCTAAAACCAATCCATAAAGCTTGGCCTCAACTCTATTATCTTTCTCTTTATCTGCTATTTTCCCTGGGTTTGCATCCTTTAACACGTCCCATTCCTTTTTGTTTCTTGGAGGTGCTGTGCCTTTAATTTTGGGATCCTCCATGCTTAACATATTGATGGGAAGGATTCCTCAAGAAAGTGTTTCTATCTTGACTGGGGAGGGCTGGGAAAACCTGTATCACTGGTGTTACCAGTCAAAGATCCTCCTTGTGCATGGAGACTTCTTCAGTGCTGTGGGTCTTTCTGGCTGGCAGCTAATGTCCCTCAAGCCCTAGGAGAAAAGGGTAGGGTAGGGTGCTCAGCCATTATTTATGCTGTAACCAGACCAGCATCTGGAATTGGTTCATCTGGCCCAGGGCTTAATCAGGTAACAACATACCAATATTATTTCATGTTCACTGCTGTAAACATGAGTCAATCTATAGGTACCAAAGCCTAAGCCTTCCCCAAGTCCATTCTGTTAAACTTGGATATTGCCATGCCCGAGCCTCTTGCCCCTCTCCTGGTTCCAAAATCCAGGCATAGTGAAAATGATCTTAGAAATGTAGGATTTTAATTAATCAGATTACCATTTTTGGTAGCCTTCAGTAACTGAGTTCAGTAAACTGAACTTTAAGTTTCAGTTTCTTTATCTTTAAAATAATATTAGTAATTGAATAGTAATGTTATAACACTAATGTGCATTGATGTTGTTATGATAATTAAATCAGATAATCTCTATATAGTTCTTAGCAACATGACAAATTTACGATAAATGTGAATTGTAATTGTTAAAGGGAGCTATGAAAAAATGTCTATTGTAGTCATAATTTATAACTTAGTATATGATGAATATGTTAAAAATACATTAAATGTAAATGACATGAGATTCCCACTTAATTCATTTCTTTAATAAGCTTTTACTGTATATACATTATGAACCAAGAATACTACATAGGTTCTTGCTTTCATATAGCATATAATTTAGAATAGCTGATAGATATCAAACACATAGCTATAAAGTTAAGCAATTAAACAATTATCATATGATAAATACTTCAAGATGTTTAGATGGGGACATTTTTCTGGGGGGATGTGATTGGAGAGAAAGCAAAATCAAGGAAATTTTAGCTAAGACTTGAAGACTAAACAGGCGTTAGCTGCTAAAGGGAGAGAATAGAAAGGGGATAAAAGTACTCCATGTAAGGAAAATAGCTTCTAGGATTTATAATATAATCATAGACTGGTATGGCTTGAGTCTGGAGAATTAGGGTGAATAAAACTAATAATATTACTAAGGTAAGTAGAGGCAAATCATGCAGTGTCTTTTGGGCCTTATTTAAGATTTCAAACTTTGTTTTAGGTGCTTGATGTAAAATCATTCAATGCAGGGTTTTTGTTTGTTTGGTTTTTTTTTGAGTTGAAATTCACATATGAAATGAATCATTTTAAAGGTATAATTGAATGGCATTTTATTACATATACACTGTTGTTCAACTATCACCTCTGTCTCATTCCAAAACAATTCATGATCCCTGAGATCCCATGCTCAGGAAATGTATCCTTCTCCTTTTCTCCTTTCAGCAACCACTAGTCTGCTTTCAGTCTCTATGAATTTGCCTATTCTGAATATTCCATATAACTGGAAACATGCAGTTTGTAACCTTTTATGTCTGGATTTTTCATCAAGCTTAATCGTTGTAGGTTCATCTGCATTGTAGTATATCATATGACTGATTGTATTCCATTGTATTGATATCACCTTTGCTCACCCATTCATTCATTGATCACTGTGATAGGGATGATGCAGTCATTTTCAGAACACCTTTGTTAAAGGCCCAAGGACACATATACAGCTAGTTCCTCTGAGAGAAAGGGGATGAATTCTTACCCATTCAGCTGGTGAGCAGTTAAAACTACAATGATTAAAGAAATGAAGATGACAATCTCAACAGAAGATGTGATAAGACTTGGAATTATTTTAAAGCATTTTTAAATTAGTTTTGTCTATTGAAAATTCCTTACTTGTAATGAACTCAATTACTTTTCTTATCTACCAAAATTATTTAGATCATACCTTACTAATTGATGTTCATCTCAATATATAATTTAGATATTGAAAATGTAATAGACATTTTATTGCTAATATAGTAGTATACTTTTATACGGTTTTGAAGAATTCATTCAAAAATTTATATAAATGCTTTGCCATTTTGAGAATATGCCAGTTAAGGTTTTTAATAACGTAGGTGGTCATGTTATTCTTCTAAAAATAGAGTGTAATAATAAGATAGGCAGAGGAAAGACCTTAGGCTGAAAGTTCTGTGTTAAAGTTTACTAAGAACTTAATATAACTAAGTCACTCATCAGCATAAATGATTATTAATATGGTTGGTAAATCACTAATTTCAGGGACATCTTTTTCTCCCAAATTTAGACTATAATGTGTTTTACATGCTGTATGTATTGTTTAACATACCTATTTCTGATAAGTACTGTTTATCAGTAGAATAAAATAAACTCATATCAGAAGTTCTTAATGCTTTCAAATGCAAGTAATATATTGTAGTAGTCCTTTTAATTAGCATCATTTTATGGAATAATACGATATTATAATTGACTCAATATAATTTAAGATAGGCTGGATCATTACTAGCATTAAAAGAAACTGGAAGTTTAATATATAAAATATGTTGCAGTCACCTATCGATTTTTTTTAAAGGATCTTTTTCTGACTCTTACCAACAAACTTCCTGGCTAGTATTTAATGAACTATTGATAGAAATAGCAGAATTATTTTATGTGTATAACTTTCATGACATATTATTTCAGGTAGATGGTACTATATGGTAAAGGGATATTTTGTTTTCCTTATATAATGAGATGAATACTAGGTGGAATTTAATAGTAATTTTCTACTGATTACCTTAATTATCTTAGTCGTCTTTTCTCTTATGATTGACCTTTATTTGGTAGTGTCTGCTTAAGCCACTTTTCTTTATAAGAGGCCTGGATGATCAGTAAATAAACACTTAAATGCACCAAGGGAGTAGATTTTTAAAGATGTCTTTTTTGTAATTCAAATAATCACCCCCTAATGTTTTATAAGGGTTTTCTCAGGGTTGCTTGCTATTGCACTATGCAAGTCCCCTGGGGGTAAGGAGACTTTCTCTGAAAGTTAACATGAACACATGTTTTAAAGTATGTTTGAAATAAATAGCATGTATAGGGAAAACTAATAAATATCCAAAGAAGCAAGCACAGCGATTTCAATAATATTGAAGGATTTCTAGTGAGAATTGATAGCTAAAGGATTCACAGCATGTCAATTTAACAACAAAAGCATAGGTTATGGGGAAAAACAATCAAATAAGAAAGAAGCAAGGGGGGCCCCAAACAGAGTGATTTGAATATTTTCTAAAAACAGTGAAATCACAGCGAGAAAGAGGGTAGGACTTGATAAAGTATTCTTGTGACTCTTCCCTTAATCACTTCTCTGCACCTCTCCCAAAGGGCCTGTGTCTTATATAGTCACATGAAATGTCAAGTGCTGCAGCAAACAGTGGTGCCCTTTCATGGCTCTCATCACCTTTGATGCTGAGCATTGAGATACTTCTCTGATTAGAAATTAGACAGAGAAGCTCAGCATGGTTTCTTTCAACAGCCATAAGCAGTTGAAGATTTATATGCATCAAATTTAAATACCTAATTGTTTCCAAGAAGAGGAAATATCTCTAATTTAAAAATGCATTTTGTCATGCTTTCAAATATAACTTTATATTCAGAACCTGAGCCATAGGACTGAAACCTCTTGCACTTAATGTTGAGTTTGATGTTTGAAACCACTGGATCAGATTCTTACAGGGTGAAATGTCCTTTCTGGCACTTATCTTTGAAGATCACATCTCTCTCACTTTACTTGAGAAGAACTCTGGCATTGCAGCATCTTACTCCTGGGAGGGCCTTAGGTTCCACTTTACTGTGCTTAGGTTAGTGTAAGGGCTACTGCTAGAATTGTCTCCAACTTCCATCCTCACAGAGACTTCTGATAGCAACACTACTCTATGTTCAAAGATAATTTAAATTACGAAATATTAGTAATTTAAAATACCGTCCAATAGACATCTAGACTGTCATTTATTTATTACTGTGTTAATAGACTGGAGCATTTGAGTCCTGACTCTGTCTTCACCAACTGCTAAATTTAATCAAGTTACTAAATTTCTCTGGGTTTCAGTCTTTCATCTGTAAAATAAATGATCAGGAAATTAGGTTAATCTCTAAGGTCTCTTCAAATCTTCAGATTTTGATTTTATGCTGTGCTTTTCACTACTGAACATGCTACATTTAGCATCTGAGAAGGATTTATTGGACATCTTCCTATTAGCATATGATTAAATCAGTCTTTGTAGTTCACAGAACTGGTTAAAATCTCAAAACCCAGAAAGATTTATCATGTGAGTCCCTTGGAAATTTTATAGCTATTTGATATTTTTATGAACAATTATGGAAGGTTCTTCTTGATATTTGCTAACTTTTAACTCTTTTAACTAGCCTTTTTTTTCCTATCTAGTAGCATTAAGTTTCCTTCCTCCACCTGAATATCATAAAGCCCCTCTTCCCCTGTTGGCATAAAGACAATGGGAGAAGAGTGTGGAGGTTTGTAATCTCAGTACTTTAAGGAATTGGGCTGAGTTGGTGCCCAGCTCCGGTGGGTATGCACTTCCCTTGGCATTCCCTCACATTCAGATTAGGCAGTCTTATTTGAAATTCTGTGTCTGTGAAGCACATTTATGCTCCACTCTGCACACCCCAACATGTACAGGTGCTTCCAGAAAAGGAAAGGCATGATTCTTGTCATTGAGAACCAAAAAATCTAGATGATGTGCGTCCATAGAAGAGTATGATTTCCCAAGTTAATTCTATAGACGGATAGCCTCATAAAAAGAAGGACGAGAGCAGCAATTGGGCACTGTGAAGGAGGAGAGCCCCAAGTAAATCTTCATGTTCTATTTTTTGGTGAGATACATAGAATGTATTTTGGGGATACATAGAGTGAGTGAATTTTTAGGAGCATATAATGTTGAAAAGTGACTCCAGCGTTAGGCAGGAACCATCAAGGCTTTGCTAGCATGGACTGCTAGCAAAGCACTTTTATAAATGAGGAACCAGGATCAGGAAGGTTAAGCAATTTATCCGAAGTCATATAATTGTTAACTAGGCACAGCTCCAGGCTTTAAATTCATGTCCACGTTACTTAACAAGACATTATTTTCTTATCCTTTGTTCAAATTCCCTGTTGTTACGTATATTTTGAATATCAGAATTTAGAAGAAAATCCAGTACAAATAGCACATATTATATAAATAGTCTCAGCAAGGCCTGGGTCCTCTGTAATCAAACAGGTTAGTGTTTTGGTAGAGAAACATGAATATTCACTTATGAAGTCTGTAAATAGCCTTCTTCAGATCATGTTTGGAAACAAAATGATTAAGGTCAGTTCAGTTGTGCTGTCAAAAAAAGTTTTGACTTTAGAACTTTCTGGTTTCTAGGATATTGTGTTTTCAGGGTCATATACTTGATTACCAGGCTGCTAGAATCTCTTCAGGCAGAGCTGAGTGGAGTATGAGTTTTCTGCTGGAGGAAACTGTGTCTCCATTCTGGGCCACTGGGCAGCCCTTCAAAAAGAGTGGTTCCTGGGTCGAAGGTGGGCTGCCTTGAGCTCATGGACAGGGAGTATGGGGGAAACCTTTATGAAGGTGTATGGGGGAAACCTTTTCAATCATATCACATATGCTACTTCATCTGGGTGATCATCAGAACATGTAGGACTCACCGTGTAAATTTACATTGCAGCTGAATTTATTGAAGCATATCACATTTTAAAAGTGGTGGATTTTGCTCATTAATAAGTAAAGCTGTGTTATAGTAAAGCTATTTGAAAATAAAGGGATATTAGAAATGGAAGCGACAGCACTTTGTTTTTCCTTAGGCCAACTGACTGAGATACAGAAATGTTATGTACCTGCAATATTTTTAAAAAATGAATATAAGATCATTTCTTTGCACAAAGCACTTGAAATATAACTAGTTGGTGATTTTTTTTAATAGCATCTATTGGTTGGTTCTTCATCTTAAAATGGTGTAAATATTAATAGTTTCTAAATTGTTATTAAATATAAAGTTAATTTTATGAGGATATGAAGAATGTGTGCCATGGTGATAGTTTGAAATACAGAAGTATATTATGGTGTACCCAAAATAAATTGGACCTTGGTGCTTCACATGCATTAATCACTTTCTTCTGGGCACAGTAGCAGAATACTAACTGGATATGAATAATGGATATGGATTTTGGGGAATTAATTTTTAGCATTTTAGTCTTTGTATGAACACAAAATGAGGTTAAATTAAGATCCTGGTACTCTTTCAAGCATTCATATTGCTAGATATTTTTAATTTATTAGGCTTGGAAGTTTTATTTCCAGCATTAAATTACTAAATAATGATAGACTGTCCTATATGTGTGCTGTCTTCTCCTTATCTCCATTGTCAAGTTCATGTTGATCAGCTTCAAAGACAGAGTGAGTATATGCTAGATTCTAACAAAACACCCAGAATAAAACAGTGAGTAGTGATTGTGAATTTAGATCTGATGATGGAACTAATCTGATTATACGATTATACTGATTATACATGAATCCATATGCTAAGGATGTTATCTTCTGACTAGATAAAGTCTAGTTAAGGACCTGTGTTTTAGATTTTAAGGTAGAGCAGAATTTGAAGTTATTTTAGCCTTGATGTATTCAAGATTATTATATTAATTTTGTTTAGTAAACAGAAACACCCTCAAATATTGGACCCGAAGTATCGTAATATTCTATAATTATGTATAGCAGTTACAATTCTACCTCACCTTTGTAGAATGAGGTAGAGATGAATATCTATAAAGGAATAAAAATAGGAGAAATGAGTCAGTTTATTGGAGGAATAATATTCAATAGCTCAGTTATTACTGGGGTATTAGTTTTTCCACTAGAGAAAAGTTTGAAATGCAGAAATGTTCAAAGGATGTTTACACATAAACTCTATTTTCCATTCTGCTACCAAGATATCACTTTCAAATTATTTTTAAAGTCTCTTTTGAGTCCATCTTCATCTTTAGGGGAGTTATTTCCATTAAAATGAAATCAGCATGAAATAAATCTTCAATCATACATGTTAGTGACTAAAGTTTGTGTTTTGCATTAAATTAGAGCCTAGGGCTAGCTAAGAACTGTTTTATAATTAGATGATTTTTCAGTTTTCTTAGATACATTTTCTCCTGAAGGAGTGTGGAGGACTATTCCCTTAAGGTGGTTAGAATCCTGCTGGTAGCTAATGTTTATATATGTTTAAACAGAAAATACTTTCCTTAATCATTGTGGAATGAGTGTAACATGTATCTTTATTGTTTTCAGTTTGAGGTTGCACATCAAAATTATTATGACATATGGAATTCCACATGGTCAATAAAATATTGACATTTCCCAATCTACTTACTAAAAAATAATAAAGAATATAGCTTATAATATGGTTTCTGGTGAAAGCACTGTACTTTCCTGAAAGGGAATAGTTATAGAGACTCTTTGTGTTTTATTGATCTTATCAGCATATGAAACACAATGACAATACTTTTTGTGAGATGAGTGATCATGTCGAATGGGTAATCAACCTACCTCAGAGGCAATGAAGAGCAATTAATAAATGGTTGTTTCAAATAATAAAGAGGTTTAAAATAGAGAACATATAAAATGAAATATTTTCGACATATGCATTGTTTGTGAAATCTTGCTGAAAGAAAGGTCCATTTTCTGAGATTTTAACCACTCAATAACCCGTGGAATTCGTGAGTAGGTCACTATTTCCAGGAGAAAAAGTTCATAAGTTTAACTTATTTAAATGACACAACATGTGCCACATTGTTATGAGCTCTTAAGACCTATTACAGATCTGGACACACTGCAGTGAAATAACTGTTTGTATATTAAAGTCTTGTTTAGTGTATCCATTTGGGGACTCAGTGATACTTACATAAGACCTGGATTCCCACAACATGGCCATGACAGTCAGATCCTGTCATTTAATGTGAGGGAAAAGTGAAAGAAAAAGGCAAACAATGCAAAGTGACAAGATCATTTTTCTTCTCTAACTGGTTTATTCTTGCTTGCATGCCTTTGTGATTACAAAATTTTAGTAACATACATTCAGTTTTTAAAGATATCAACCTAAGATAATTCTTGCATTCCAGTCCCACACTGAGTGGATTATGTGTGTTTGTAGAGCAAAAACGACTCAGTCACTAAGCCATGGCTTTCTTCTGTGGAAGGTGTAGTGGTAATTCTTGTAACCTTCCTTTGCTTACATGACTGACACTGTCTCTTGTATGTACATGTTTATCTAAAAGGAATAATATTTTTTTATGTGTCTAAGATTTGGGAGTCATCATAACATCTTGTACAAATTAATAGCAGAATTTAGAAATCATCTCCAATGAACTAACTGGTAATCACCCTTTCAAAAATAGCACAAAGCGGGCCCTCCCTGGTGGCCAATGGATTAAAGCACAGCACTAGAGGCTGGCTGCAGCCCCTTCAACATAAGTTCAATCCCCTGCCAGGGAGGTGACCCACATAGTGCAGTGAGTCTCCTGACTCACCTGCTACTCCCTTTAGCAGTGTACTCCATCAGTCTGTCTGTTCTGCTTTCCACTCTGTCTCTGGTGAATCCTCTTACTACTCTTGCATATCTGGCCTGTACCCCAGTTCTGTATGCATAAATAAACCTTAAAAAAAATAAAAAGAGCATAAAGCACTCTGTATAGATATCCAGATGAAAATCAGTGCTAGAATTCATAAGGTAAACAAGTGGTAAGTATTTACCAGAGTGGGTCACACTGATAGCAGAATGGCTAGTCTCCATTGTCTTTCACCAATAAGAATGGAGTTTTGAGAAGGAAAGTAGTTTCACTTGTTGACAAATGAGGAGGGTAGCAGGAGAGTTTGAGAGACCACTGTCCTGGTTTCTAGCAGAATGTAGAGTACTTAACTGGAGTTACAAGGATATGAAAGAGGGGGAGTGGGTTAGGGTCACCATGCCACTTCTTGTAACATAAGTGTCTGATGAGTTAGTTGACAGCTGTTTTCATCACTGTCTGGTAATCAGCAATTTCGATGTTGTATTTGCAAAGTCTGTCCTTGGCTTTGTTTTGTACTTTCTTTGTAGAGGGTCCTTTATCTTCTGAATGCAAGGAGAAAGCAAGAAGTTACTTAAATATTTAAATCAAGGTTTCTCAAGCTTCAAGGTGGGAGTGTCTCTCAAAGGCAGACAGGATGTGTATTTTATTGCAGTATCAATACACTCTTTGGTAGAGAGACAAGCTTAACTTAAATTTTCAATCAACTGTGCTTAAATAAAAACATAGTCTATGCTAAATTAGGAAGAGATGTGGAGTTGATGAAGTTCAGGACAGCATTCCTAGAATTCTTAAATTGAAAATAATAGGCATCCATCATGCCAATAGAAAATTCTTTTGAGCTGAGTTATGACAATAATGCAACAGGTAATTATACTACAAGATCTAGTCTCATTCCCTATTTCCCTATGTTCCTTATACGGAACATTGTCACAAATCCTTATGCTAAAAATATTGCAGTATGACTAAAATTACATAAGATTTTTGGTGCTTTGTGAGTTCTTTTGATGATGATGATTTTTGCTTCCTAACAGTAACTTGCAGAGTAAGTTTCATTTAAACTCAAACACAGAGCAGTTTTTTCCCCCATTCAATGCATACTTCCAAAATGTTTATCATGTGCTCAGTTGTGTTACAAAGGTTTCTCCTCTAGGACCTTACCAGTAGACATGAAGGACATATAAACAAATAAAGAAACATGAAATATGTTAGATGGTGGTAAGTTTTATTGAGAAAAGTAAAACAGAATAAGGGGACAGGAAATGCTTAGTGGGATTTCTACTCTTTGGAGAGTGGTCAAGAAGGGTTGTCCTCATAGCTGATGTCTTAGCAGAGATAATAAGGGAGTAACTGCTGTGTTCCTTGAGCCAATAGTCTGAGGGGGCACCCCAAGCTCTCCAAATGTGTTCTGCCATCTGCCGCATAAAAACAAAACATGCTCTTAGTGTGTAAGGCCTTCAGTAGAAAAGAATTTTAATAGAGTAGTGTGCATAGAAACAGAAAAAAAGGTAGAATAGTTTCCCAGTGAAATACCCTAAGTTACCCATTGCCTTGTGGGTAAATACCCAGCCAAACAGGGTTGGTCCAAAGCAGATCCACTGAGGCCCAGAGCTTGCCACAGGCTAAGGCACCTTCTGGTGAGGTCCCTCAGGAAAGGGACAGAAGGGGCCATGTGAGTGTGGCAGGAAAAAAGCAAAAGTATAAGTTAAGATAAATGCTGCCATTGCCAGCTCCCATGAGTCTTTAATCCATGTCTCTTTCAGAAGCTTCTTTCCATGTTCCCCAAGTCCTTGGTGCAAGTCCAAGGCCAAGAAATAAGTGTAAGCCTCCTCCAAAGTCTTCTTTTAAGCCTTCTCTCTGCAATCCTTTCTAGTTTCCCCTCAATCCTTTTTTAGCTGCCCCTCTGTGCTCAGCTTCACCCTTCAATGTGTGAGGCAGGGAGCTTGGAAACTTACCCTGTTAGATTACACTGTTGCTGCTCTCTGGGGAAGAGCAGCTGAATACAGGAAGACTTACAGAGTTACTGAAGTGGGGGCATGCTTGCAGTAATATTTTAAGAAAGAGCTGCAGTGATTGAAGCAAAATTACTGATAATGAAGAGGCATAGAAGGTAGGAATTGGGAGAGATGACAGAGCTAGGTAGTGCTGACCGTTTTAAGGATGTAGGAAATTATTTTAAATTATCCGAGAAGTACCAGAGGATTTTGGGTAAATGAGTGATCTGACAAATCTACATGTAAAATTTTGTTTAATTTTGAGAGACTAAAATCTGTCCCTCAATATCAGGAACAATGCAAAGATATTTACCCTAAATGTTTCTATTCTACGTTGTTCTGGAAAACCTAACCAGGAAAATAAGGCCAGAGGAGGAAATAAAAACGATTAAAGATTGGAAACAAAGAATGAAAATTACTTATTCCTACATAACTTTTAAAATATGATTTATTTATTTACAAGTTCTACATCATTGCTCATTTTGGTAGTGTTTGCTTTCTCCTCTCAGGTATAGCCCCCACAGTATTCCCACCACCAGTGCTCCTGTGCACCATCACCGTTGTCCCTTGTGTTCTTCCCTCCCCTGTTCTGACGCCCCTCCCCACCCTCCCCTGCAGAATGACTCTGAGTTATAGTTGCCTGCCAATTATTCTGTGTTATTACTTTTTTCTCCTGATCCCTTATTTGGTTGCCCTATATTCCTCATGTAAGTGAAACCATCCGATATTTTCTTTTTCCTTCTGACTTATTTTACTGAGCATGATCCCTTTCAACTCCATCCCTGTTGCTCCGAATGGGATGTTTATAGATACTTTAGGACTCTTGTTCAGTCATCAGACTTCTGTGGGACTTTGTGGTTAAGACTCTCCCAGATAAAGGAGTGAGAAATTGCCACAGTGTGGTGCTTTCACTTGCTTCTCATTCCTTCTCTGCCGCCACTCTTTAAAAAAAAAAAAAAAATTTTTTTCCCTTTTCTAGTGCCACTTTTGGATTAGCCAGATGCATACCCTTGTTATAGAAGTCAAAAGATATTTTTGTTGCTGTTGTGTTGATAACATGAGTTTTCTAATTACTTAATGCCTCATCCTCTTTTCTAAAATTAGGTTTTGAAGTTATTTACTGTTTTTGGTAGCTATCTAACTTTCAGCTGGGCAGTGAACATCAATGCCATCTTAAATGAATGGATTACCCTGTTATGCTTTGGAATAAGTTTGTCCAGGAAACACTCAGTGAAGAATGAAGCATGGGTTAATTGGGTTTGTTGTGTTCAAGATTCTGGTTTGATCTGCCTTAAAACTTTCCGAGGCTAAAACAATTTTCACCACCCTCTTTAGGAGAGAACTTTTGAACTTTGCTAATTCATTTATCTCTGTCCCAGAGGAGATCAGATCAGTTTTCTGAGTAGAATCATGACTCTGCCAGAGGGAGTTCCCTCTGTCTGGAGCAAAGGTGAGATGAATCAAGCTTCCTGATTCATATCTTTTGTTTCTACAAAGAACAGAAACTCAATCAAATTAGCTCACATGGAAATAGGGATTGTTGCAAGGTATAGGGATTATATTAGTTTACCGGGGCTACTATAGTAAATTATCATGAAAAATGAGTAGCTTACACAACAGGAATTTTTATCTCACAGTTCTGGAAGGTTGAAATCAAAGGTTGAGGTATTAGCAGAGTTGATTACTTCTGAAGCTATGGAGAAGAACTTTTTTCATGTCTCTCCTCTCCCTTCTAGTGGTTTGCTGTAGAAAACTGTATTTCTCTATCCATATGGCATTCTTCCTGTGTGTATGTTTCTGTGTCCAAGTTTTTGCACTTTATAAGGTCACAGAAATATTGAATTTGGGGCCCACCCACTTAATTGCCACTTTCCCCAACCATTTCTACCAATCCTACTTCCAAATAAGGTCAACTGGGAGTTAGGATCCCAACATGTGAATTTGGGGATGGGAAGGGTAGTCTATAGCTTAGATTTTCACAAAATTTCTTTGTAGTAGATACACTAGAATCTTACAGGAAAAAAATCTAGACTGTCTTTTGTTTACTTTGCCTCAAGAATTAAGGGGTTCCTCTCATTTCTGCTTCTTTCTTCATGGGGCTCAATATTTTTCTCTGCTGATCTGTTTCTTTAGCAAGACTTTTGGTTTTTGCTCCGCCAGGACTCAGACCTGTAAGGTGTTGCTTGACTTGCCATGGCTACTGTTCTCACAGTGCCGCTTCATATCAGAAAATGACTGGGGGGCTCTGTGTCTCTTAATTGAAATTATTAAGAGGCATGATGATTGCTGGACTCCAGTCTGTGAATTATTGCCTGAATCAGGTTTCCTTACGGGACCAGTCAGTTGTTGCTATGGTTGGGAGTGGCATAGGCTCTGCTGGCCAGGTGTGCCATCCAGCTGAAATGAAGTAGTTTGAGAAGGATCCATTGGTGGATCATGGAAAAAGAAATGTGGGCTAAAGATAGTCAAAATTCTTTGACCTTCCTCCTGCTAAGAAGTACAATTTTATTAGTATGCGTCCTTTCAGAATTAGACACCAAAGTAGCATCGGATGTTCATGGGTGTTATGAGAGACAGTGTCTCTATGAAAGGAAACCAGAGGTGAGCCAGGAAAGGCTGGGAGAGACATCAGACAGCAATGCAAATTGCTTGATTCCAAGTGGAGAGAGGGAGGGAAGGGGGAGAGTCCCCCAGATTACTATGTATCCCAAGAATGTTGGCAGAGCTGGTATGAAGCCCTAAGGTCAAAGCTGTCTAAAAAACAGGAGTAGATGTCTTCCAGGTATGCGTCTGCCTTATTATTCCCAAATTACTGGTGGGGAGGTATGAACTTCAAAGGGTAGTCCCTGTGTCCCTTCAACAATTATGTCTCCTGGAACATAAGGTCTACAACCCTGTTCCCTTCCATTTGAATCTGAGTAGTGTCATGGCTGCTTTGACCAACAGAATATGGCCAAGTGGCACTTGCCACTTCTTGGTCAAGTTCTTAAAAAATGGCAGATTCCCAGACACACCAGAAGATTTGTGACTACTCCAAACCTTCCCTGATCAAGTACTCTGAATGACAGTTCCAATGTGCTTAGTCTTCCAATCATATTTGTAATAGAAACTTAATGGATCCTTTACATAGCTGAACGTTACCAGATGTCTGCATCGATGTCATGTGGAGCAAAAGAACCCTGTCTTAGAGAATCCTAGTGGGCTTCTATTCTTAGTTTCTTAATTTTGGTTGCAATTTGTTACACAGTAATAGTTAACCAGATATCTAGTCCTATACAGTATCATAAAATTTCATCAAAGATGAGAACCTCCATTTCGTGGATTTCGCTAAAGGGATAAACAAAAGCCTGGAAATAACCTGGCATTGGGAGCTTAAACTTTGAGGCCTGACTGCTAAAGATGGATTTTGTTACTTTTAGGAATCCTAGTCAAACCAGAGTGACATCCTGTTCAAAATGAGAAGACAAAGAATCAGAGAATTCATGTTAATATTTCTGTACATAGGCCCATGTCAAAGTGTTAAATAGGCCTCCCCTTCTCTTAGAATTTTGGTAATCTAGAAAGACTTTGGGCCACAGGCATTAGTGATAATCAGAGGCAGAATCAGAGATACAACTGACTCTGAATTTAAACTCCTACAGGAAAGTCTCAGGTCCAAATACTATCAACTTGTCCCACATACCAGAAGAATCCTAGAGCCAGGCTGAGAAAGAGGGTAGAAAAAGTATACATAGAAAATTGACAAGTAGGAAATCCTTGAGGCAGGGTCTCACGCTCAGGAATATCCACATTTCTCTGTCAGTGCCTGCAGGTTCAATACCAGCATGTTCTGCCAAAGCCAGATTGCATCTGCAGAGATGTGACCTTTACTTTATTGTCCTGTCTATTTCATGCCATAAATATAGTGTGGCTTGCTCTGCATGTATACATGTCAGTGGTCATGGCTTTTAAAACATAGCTTCTTATAAATATAATGGATGATAAATACAGTGGACCCTTTGTTTCTGTGGCTTTCACATCAGTAGATCCCACCAACTGCAAATGGAAGTTTGTAGTTAGGGTTATGATAGTGCTATGATGTATAAAACATATATAGACTTTGCCTCCCATATTATTATTCTCTGACAATTCAGTATAATAGATATGTTCAACATAATAACAATTCAGTATAATAACTATGTTCACATCATTGTCATGTTAAGTATTAATATGTAATCTAGAAATGGTACAAAGTAAAAAGAGGTATGTAGATAATGATATGCTAATACTACAACATTTTATTAAAGGACTGAGAATTCAGGATTTTGGTGTCCAAGAGTTTCCTGGAATTAATGCCTCATAGATACTGAGGATTGATTGTGTATTTAAGATAACCAAACTTATCACAAGGGAGTAGTTGTGATGTATAGATGAGGGATTATCATCAATCTGGCTGGGATTATTAACATGTGATCTTCCCAAGGTGAAAACTTGGGAGATCTATTGGTTTGGAAGCTATGGGAACCAGAAAGCTTTATGTTGAGGCAAAGGAGGAAAGGGGAAATGATGAACAATTTTGTCTGTTATAGTAGATTCTCTGTTACCACTCTTTTGTCCATGACTTCTGTCAGCCATTGTGAACTTATGTATACATTGGAACATTTGTATTTAAAGTAAAAAGAGTAATAAAAATCAAGAACTTTTAGAAATATATAATACTAAAAAATGTTGTGAATACACATTACAACTGAAAGTTAAATGATCACTTGACAAAAAGAAATAAAGGAATGTAAGTAACTTGACATTTTGAAATGCTAGAGATAAAAAGTAAATGACTATTACAGTATTAAAATATTGAAGTACTATAATAAGTAGGATGAATGTTTGTAAGGAAAATTTAGTTTAAGCACTGAGATTGATACAGAATTGGAAAAAAATCCCAGATAGTCAAAGTTCTCCTGACTAACAAGGGGGCAAATGGAGGCATCACATGTCCAAACTTCAGACTATGCTATAAAGCCATAATAATTTAAACGGCATGGTACTAGAACAAAAACATCAATGCCATAGAATTGAAACCCCAAAAATAAACCCAGTTATGGATAGCTAATTTACAACAAAGGAGCAAAATATACACAATGGAACAAGGAAGGCCTCTTCAGTAAATGGTGCTGAGAAAATTGGACTTACACATGAAAAGAAAGAAACTGGACACTCTTTCATACCACACCCAAAAATCAGAATGTATAAAAGACTTGAATGTAAGAGACCTGAAACCATAAAATAGGTAGAAGAAAACAGAGTCAAAACACTCCATAACATAAACTTCAGAAACATCTTTGAGGACTCATTTCCAGCAGAAAGGTAAACAAGGGAGAAAATAAACCACTTGGCTATATCAAAATGAAGTTTCTGTACAGCAAAAGATAGTAACCAAAACAAAGAGACACTACTGAATGGGAGAACATAGCTGGCACCCACAGGACTATGGATGCTTTAGTGGCGGGAAAATTGTGTAAAAAAATTATGGTGGGAAATCCTATACTGTGAAAACCAAACAAACATGTAAAAAGATACATAGTTAATAGCAAAAAAAGAAAAGAACATTTAAGGACAGATTAAATCAAGCTATTAAAAATGTTTAATTAAAAGTTATACAGAAAGGGCCCTCCCTGGTGGCGCAGCGGGTTAAAGCACAGCACTGAGAATCTAAAGCCACTTCCGCATGAGTTCGATTCCCGCCTGCCCCGGAGGTGACCACATGGTGTGGCAGACCTCTCCTGACCCGCCCACTGCTCCCCTCAGCAGTGTACTTCGTCGATCTGCCTGTTCTGTTCCCCACTCTGTCTCTGGTGAAGCCTCTCACCACCCCTGAGCCTTTGGCCTGTACCCCAGTTCTGTATGAATAAATAAATAAATCTTAAAAAAAAAAAAAAGTTATACAGAAAATAAAATTGTAAAAAGGCAAGAGATTTTAGAGGAAGTAGAAATGAGTGCTTAAATTACAAAAGTTAGATCTTAGAAAAGAGACAAATTTATATAGCATTAATTGGTATATGTGAAATAATGACAATTTTTAGAACCATGAAATGAAATACAATCTAAAGAACAGAAGGGATAAACAGAGGAAATTGGTAATCATGTGAATGAAGTGCACTGACCCAGGCAAGTAGTGACGTTGTAGGAAAGTACTCCAGGTGGGAAACATCCTCACCATGGCAGGAACCCAAAGACAGCGACCTCAAGGGAGCCTTGTGGCGCCCTCTTCTGGTCACCGTTGCCGAGCTGGGGGCACACCTAGGGTGAATCAGAAGTCTTCTACGTCCGGGTGTTGTGCCCAGAGCAGTACAGATCCTTGGCACAAAACTGTATTTTGATTACATGCTACCAAATTACGAATATATTTTAATTTTTAATCACACACTACTTTGCAGCTAGTCTCACAAAATACAAATATAAAATTATCATTTGAGCATTTTAAAATCTGGTACAATAAGTACTTTATTGTTATCTCTTTAGAGGTAGTTTTTGCCTCTTCTTTTCAGTAAGCTTCATATAACATCTTTCAATTTCTATGACTTTTCTGTGCAGTTACTTGTCCAAATCTTGTCGTTTAGTATTGGTTGCAGACTTCTCTCATCCTCAGTTTCTTTGTCTGTAAAGCGGACATTAAAACAGAATTTATCTTATAGGATTCATGATTAATTGGAAAATACAACATCTTCTGTAATAACTGCTAGATAATACACAATGAATGCTATAAATTATTACCAGTTGTAGCTATGGAAATATTGAATTATTTTCTACATTTAAGATTCACAGCTTGAAATCTAATATATTGCTACAACTATTCATATCTTTTTCTTTTATGCTATTAAAACCCCCAGTATTTATGATCTAATTAAATGAATATTCTAGCATTTAAATATGTTGACCTCTATTATCGGTGAAATTGTTTCTGAAGTTTTCTAGTCAGGTATCATTTTAAAAAGAGATGCAATTAAGTTTGGAGGATTTATCTTTATTCTACAGTCTGGAATGTTGCTGGATTATTGTTTCTGTAGTAGTTTCATTTATTTTGTTTTTCCTTTTATGTTTCCAGAAACACATTCATGCTATCTGCAAAGGTTCATTTATATCTTCATTCTTCTGTTTGTCCTCCTGCTTCATTAGTAATCATCAGTCATATTAAAGCATGAGTTGCAAGTGTTATGAATATATTAAGCAGAGTGGTCAAAGGAGTACATTCATTGACATTTTTAAAAAAGTGAATCACTACAATGAATCTGTGTGAATTATATCAACACACACTTGAGAAAGATATACTTTGGTGGTCAAATTCTCAGTGACCTTAATTTTAGGCTAAAAACTTGGAAGAATTATTGTATTTTTGTCACTGTGTTTCTGGCATTTACTGAGAAGTTTAGTCGATCTTAACTTTTTCTGTATTTGTTAGTGTGATGAATCATGCTTATTATTTCCTTTGTGTTATATCAGTTTGAAACCCAGGATACATCACTGGCAGTTTTCATAATACTTGGATACATATGTGCATGATATACATTGTGAAATGTATCACACACACATATAGTATTTTCTTTGTAGGTTTTGGAATCAAAATAGTTCCTGCTTTGTAGACATATTTAGACTATGTTTTAAGTATTTCTGGGCAGTTATCGATATATTGTTATTCTTTAAAAATTTTACTATGAATCTCTGAAAGTGGTATTCCCTTATTAAAGTGACTTTTTATGTTTCTGTCAACTGATTTTATTAATGTGGGTCTGTTTTGTTATATTTGAGTATATTATATTTTTGTAATCAGTGCTTCTTTATACTGAAGTAGTAAAAATGTCAGCCTTTTGGTGTCTTCCAATGAGTAGTGTGAGCTTCAGTATACCATGTGATTATATTTACCAACTTCTAAAATGTGTCAAGTGCTGCTAGGGAGATGTATCTGTGGATGCTATTTCCTCTCCTTCCTTAAGGATTTTAATCTCATATTCTCTGTCCTTGGCATCATCTGTTTCCCTTTTTCCATAATTACTCTTCTTAGAATATTCTGCTGTCACCCATCTTACATGGAACATTAGGACTTGGGGGGAGATACTCAGTGTGTATCCTAGTCTCCAAAACCTATAGATCTGATATCAGGTGAAAGGGACTCTGAAAATATATTTGAGTTTAAAGATACATGCCAGATGGTCTCCCTTATATGTGGAATATAGAGAAACAGAACAAAAGGCCAATCAAAACCAAGCTGAGACAAACCAGAGGGGGTGTTGAGGGATGGGAGTGGGAGAGGAATGGGGCTCAGGGAAACATGGTGGAGGGTTGGGTGGGGCATTGGTGATGGGCAGAGTGTGAAGGACACATTTGTAGGGGTTTGAACCTGTGATCCCTTGAGCAGATGCAAAGATGTAAAACAATTTTATGTGCTGAACATAATTTAGAAAATAAAGTTAACTGTCAAGATTATCCTAGCATGTCCTATATAATCTAATAAATCTAATGAATTATTATAAGAAGGGTGCAGGAGGATTAGAGCCAGAGAAGAAAATGTGAGCTTGGAGCTGTCATGTGGAGCCATGAGACAGGAATGCAGATATTCCAGAAACTGGGAAAGGCAGGACAATAGATTCTATGATAACACCTTTAGACTGAAGAAACCCTGCCAACCCACTTGAACTTCTGACTTCCAGAAATAGAATACAATAAATGTATTATATTTGATCCTTGAGCAATGCTGAGGTTAGGGCCGCTGATTGCTGTATAGGGGGAAATTCATGTATAACTCAGAGTCAGTCCTCTCTCACCTTGTGTTCAGTATCCTTAGGAGCAACCAGCTGGTATCTGAGGATGGTTGAGTATGTGAATGTGAGAGCCACTGATAGAAAAAAAGAAAAACCATTTGTAAGTAGACCTGCACAATTAAAATCTACGTTGTTCAAGGGTTAGTTATATACCATTTGAAAGCACTAAGTTTTGTGGTAATTTGTGATACAGCTGCAATAAGAAACTAATACATCCAAGAAATTATTGCCAATTGAGAGAGCTGCCTGATGACCTACTTAGGTATCATCTCCTTGCAGTTGATTTCCAGTGTCTTTGTATTTATAGGCACCTGATACAAGGTTAACTCTGTCTTTAATGTCTGTGAACTATTGTTCCATTGCAATAATGCCCATGTAAGTAAAATGATATTAAACTGCTCCCTCATCTCAAGGAGTGAGAAAGAGACTGTGTTCTAACTTTTTGGTTGTTAATATTTTTGGATTTTATAAGGAACAGCTTGTTAAAATTATTTTAAAATTTAATTAAGGATAATTTTGTTTCACCGGAATTTAGCTTCCTTCCTTATAGTTTTTTTTTTTGCTTCTTTCAATTGAATTATTCATTTTCTGTTCAGAAATTAAAATTTAATGATGCCATTCTTGACTTTCTTTTTTCATTTACATGATATCTCAATGGACATTAAACTTTTCAAACATGACATTTTGTTTTACATCATTTGGGGAAGATTTCACATTTGATATTATTGTTAGAATATCCATTTGTTTCTCCAAAATTTCCATCAAACTAAATAATTAAAAGAAAATCTCAGATTACACATAAGAAGATAATTTTCCCCCCTGTGCCAATGGACATTATGAAATAATGGAGGAATCTTAAAGAATTCTTTGGGAATATTGCTTGAAATAAATGGGAACCAGGAAAATTTTTATTCATGTATGTAGAAAGCCCTCAGGTAGCAGGGAAAATAATAATTGGAAACAGCTGGCAGTATGGAGTGTGAAAAGTGAACTCAGGTCATTTCTTCATTTACTCATTCATTGGAAAACTCTTTGTTGACTGATTATTTTGTCTTGATCATTGAGAGGTCTCCTTCAGCATTTGGGTCAGTTCCCTGGCAAGGGATCAAACTCAAGTTGCCCTGACTGGTGATAGCATGATAGCACTGAGACTTAACCCATTGTGCCACCAGCGTGGCCCATTGTTATCATATTATTATGTTAATTCTGTAAGGATTGGAAAGATAACTACAGATCTGCTTTAATAAAAAAAGAAGTAAACTAATAAATGTTCATTATTGACTATGGTGCTAATTTAAGGTAGGTGATGGCAAAACTTTATGGGTAGGAAAAAACTATTTTCTTTAAAATATATCAAGAAGCTCCTTTTTTTTTTCTTTTTTAGAATTTATTAAGAGGGAGTAATGAAAGAAATCAAGGGAAGAATGCAAGGGATAAGAGGACTAAAGCCAAAGCAAATCTAACAATACTGATAGCTAATACAAATAAATATAACATGATTAGATCTCCATGTTAATAAATGAATTTCCATTTGATGGTATTTTTTAAAATGAAGGGACAGGTTTTACATGATTCTTTGATTTTAAAATGGAACAGAATTCAAGCGCTATATATTAGGACACTTTTTTAAAAAAAAATTTAAAAAGTAACCATGGCATTATTCATATCAAATATATAGAAATAACTTTTTGAACAACAGAATTTTCATAATGTTGAAGTTACAATATATATTTGAAGTTTTTAAAATATAAAAATAATAAAAAAAGTGCAATGCACACATCAAGATTGTTAGAAGTATAAAATAAAAGGCGCAAAACATTTAGTAGGAGATTTTTACATTACTCTATTTACCTGTGCTGGGTATCTCGAGGTCTCCATCTCCATCTTATATTCATATCTGTTTCTTCTCTCTCTTTATTATCTATTTATTTATTTATCTCTATCTGCCCTTTACTTACCTACCTGCACATATTGTAGAGCAAGAAGACAACATACACATTAGATAACATGATTAAAGATTTTTAATTAATAGTTTGTTGGTAATAATCCACTGCAAGTCATTTTTAGTTTTCAGATGTTAAAGAAACATTTGTTAACATGCAGTCTTAATGAGATCAAAAACATCTCAGTAAATCAAAAATAGAAACTACATAGATTGTTACAATTTAGAAAAATAATTTTCAATATTATTGCCAAGTTGAAGATGTGTATAACCTTTCATTTGTCAGTGACAGCACTGTATCCTATAAAAACAATTCCTCATGCGCATAAGGAGATCCACGCCAGAATGTTTGTTACATCATTGTTTATACTTATAATTTTAAAACTGGGGGAAACTCAATTATCCATTTACAGAAGGATATATTCATGAGCTGTGAATTACAGATATATTATCAAATTCAGTAACACTTCAAATATAACCTATAATAAAATACAATCATCTGTGAATCTAAAACAATGTTTAGCCTAAAAAGAGAAAATTTTGAATGGATAAAATATGATAACATTTAAAAAAAATTAAGGCATGTATAAGCAGCAGTTCATTTTCCTCATGGATATAGAATATGCACTGTAAAAATTTTTAAATGCAAATGGTAAATACCTGAAGATAGGTGCCATCTAGGCCGTCTTCTTCTTATTCCAAAATAATACTTTAATAAATAGCATAGTTTTTTTTTAAGTTTATTTTTACATCATTTTGTACATTTTTTTTCATCTCAATTGTAATCCCCGCGGGTTTCCCATCACCAAGTCACCCGTGTGCCATCACCATAGACCCGTACACTTCCCTCTCCACCCCCCTGTTTTTGATGCCATTCCCCACCCCACCCCCACAAAATGTCTCTGGTATATGGCTGTTCATTTAAATAGCATAGTTTTAATAAAAACTCTTTAATCACTTGGTTATTTACGTCTCCACAAATTAATTGGATTAAAGAAGTAAATACTTTCACATGTTTTGAAAATTGAAATAAAAAAGAAATGAATCAATTTTATTCCATTTTAATTGATGGAAATAAAATTTTGACTAAATTTGAATCAGAATGGAATGAGATAATACATAAGTAGATAAGTCAAAATAAAAGTAGAAATGAGAAAGGAATCACAATCAAATTGATCAATATATACACGAACCAGTGTTTGAAAACAAGCCAAATTAATGGTAAATCTAAAAAGGGACTATACAAATTCAGTTTGAAATAATATAGGACTTGAAAATAAGTGAAGCATTTAGGTAAAATTTATAAGAGACTTTTAAAGATTTATTGTTACTTATGCATACAAAATCTGGGGCATAGTCTAGAGGTGTGGGGAGTGAGAGGATTCACCAAAGGCAGAGTGGGGAGCAGAACAGATAGCTCTGCTGAGGGGAGCAGCAGGTGAGACAGGAGAGGCCTGTTGTGCCAAGTGGGTCACCTCCCTGGGCAAGAACTGAACTCATGTTGCAGTGGCTGGTGATAGCTTGATAGGGCTGAGACTTAAAGCCCCGCACTACCAGTAAGACCCAAAAAATCATAAAAGATTATATTACTTGGTAAAACATACAACTTGAACATTTCAATGACATGAGTAACTTTCTGTTGAAAAAAGTTAAAATTAATTCAAGTTCCAGAAAACCTTTTACTTAATAAGTAGGAAAGAGAACTTAAAAATAGGCCATTATCTAAAAATATATGCTCCAAAGTCACCACGTCTTTGAAAATTGTTCATTTAAATTTTTTAAAATGAGAATTAGCTCATTGAACCACCTAAGTTTTGCTCCAGAGCAGGGGAAAACCTCTGTGTGCTGTTTGTCCTTCAGGGACTTTCCAAATACACTCCCTTTCTTTGCTCTGTCCTCCACACCAGAAACACTACAGTAAAACACTGCTTGGCCCCTGCCTTTGGATTGGGTCCAGCCTAAAGGGAAACCCAGCAAGAAATAGGAAAAAAGGAGGGAAGGCAGGGTGTAGTACTTGGGCTCTCTATGCTGTTTGAGACCCTAATGAAGCACACAGGTTTTCTCCTGATGACCTGTTTGGGGGAAATGATGTCCTGAAGGAATGCTGCCATGTTTTGTGGACTCAACCCCCTACTCTAGCCGCTGAAGCTACAACTCCCAGTAATAGCAACAGGAGATCAAGGACATACAATGAACTAAGCAGGTAGTATAGGAAAACCACAAGCAGTAATTTGCAGTAACTTGGGAATGCTAACACACCTACATCTGAAAGGAATAGTCCTTGCAAGGACCCAAGGGCGGGGCTAAGCAACCACTTTTGTGGATATATATGAGGAAGCCATATTGGGCTCTCTCTCGAGACTTGGGCCGTGTGGCTGGTTGTTTCACTCTTGATGAGCTTTCAGTGTGCTATTGGATTTCTAAGTCAGCAGAACTGGTAGGATGCTCTTGTTAACTTGTATCTCTCTTTCTCTCTCTTTCCCTGGGTTGTTCCTTTTCTTTCCCATATGTAAATAAACCCATCATTGACCTTTTTTGTGTGTACCTGCATTATAATTGAATCTTAAGTGTGGGCGGGGTGAGGACCCACAGGCAGGCAACCCTGTTCACATTGGGTTGCCCTGTAGCAACCATTGTCAAGTAATTGCCTTATTCTAAGTCCTGGAGCTACTTCTCACTAAGATCTAGTGTGTTAGAACTATTCCTTTCAGATGTAGGTGTGTTAGCATTCCCAAGTTACTGCAAATTACTTCTTGTGGTTTTCCTATACTACCTGCTCAGTTCATTGTATGTCATAAGTTTACTAAGCTTCCTTGAAAATGTCTTAATTTGACTGTGTTATTTCTTTCTTATTGGTATGAAAAAGGACAAATGAAAAGGAAATGATTTTAAAGATCATGTGTAATCCTGTACCATACCATAACCTGACAAAGACTTTTATTCTACAGGAGTATTGCAAGCTAATTTCACTGTGGAATGCAAAGGAAACAAGGAAATAGACAGATGAAATAGATACTCTAGAAATGTGTCTGTGTAATTTAGGATAATGGAGGGGGGAGGTGGATATTGTGTTGCAGAGAGGGAAGAGAACCCAGTGGCCTCCCAATGGATTCAATATTTGCAGATGATACCATTTTTATTTCATGTAGATATCCTAGTAGTAAATAATTTCACTAAAGTGACTAGATTCACAAAAATTGTATGAAAGTGATAATTATTTATAGTGTATTAACCAATTAAGTGAAACAGCAGGTAATTTCTTTCACAGTTATAACAGAGAAAATCATAATATACTTAGGAATTATTGAGGCACAAAGGCAAACTCCCCCCTCCCCCCCATCTGGATTGCACTCAGACTAGTCAGAAAAGCAAATTAACATCAGCAGATGTTGAAGGGAGGGAGATTAGTAGGAGTAAAAGAACATTTTTAATTACACATTTGAGATTGTAGAGTAAAGGGAGGCAGACTGAGTGTTTATATTTTTGAACCAATAAATAATGCAATAAATAATGCAAGACAGAAGCCTTACATCATGAGAAAAGGATCTGTTACATGTCAGAGCCAGATGATCTAGATGTTTTCCCTGCATAAGATAGGTTTCGCCAAGAAAGATTATTTATAGAGATGACCCTAAATCTGGATAATTTCACTCTGTTAGATAGTTAAGGTAATGATCGCAGATTCCCTTGATAAATGCAGGGTCTTGACTACCCTTAGTTCACTTGCTAACGTGACGTGTTTTTAAAAAGTTTGTTCTGAATATCACATCTGTCATTCAAAAATAACTTAAAAAATGGAAAGAAATATAGGGAAAACTAAAATGTTTTTGCTGTACATATAAGGATTCTTGAATATATGGAAAGACACTGTAGTCTTCTCACTTGATGAGAAGGAAATGCATTATGATGGTTCAGTTATGGACTTGGAATTGCATTGCCCTACGCTTTGAGACTGGCTTTTCCACTTAAAAGCTTCTTTAAGTTCTAAGACTATGTTTCATAATCTATGAATTAGGGGTAATTAAAGTACCTTCTAGGTATCCTTTTGGTATATTAAGTCATGATGATTTTTTAAAGTTCTTACCTAAGTATCTTAAAAATTATAAGAGCTCAGATGTGTCAGAATGATTCCATTTTTTCCAAATTCAACAATGGGTTTAACAGAGTCCAAATGAAGTTGAAACATTTTTTTTTTTTAAAGGGAGACTTGACAAAAATTCTGCTGTTAATTTAAAGAAAAATAATTAGGTAAGAATGATTAAGAATTTTTTTTTACTAAGAGTTTTGACAATATTCTAAATGATAGTTTTGAAAATAAGTGATGATAACTAAATAGAAGGAAAACAGAAAATGCAAACAGGCATGATTGCATGCAGGAATATGATACATCATAAGTAGGGCCTGTCATTAACTGGATAGGCAAGGATATTTATTCAAGTGGTGGTTGGGTCGGGGGAAGTCAGTTTGATTTCACACAAATTGGCAAAATAAAATCCATGTCATTAAAAGTTTAAAACTACTTCATCACACTATCAAATCATAGGGGAGAAATATGTGAATTGATTTAAGTTGTAAATTGATTTAAGTTGTGAATTGATTTAATATGTGAATTGAAACTCTTGCTGTAGCTTGATATTTGTAATTCTGCTTTATTGATAGATTATCTGTCAATCAATCTATGACAGATTCTCCAGGTCTTAACATAAGCTTCTGTTTTTATAGAGCAGTTTTGCTTGATTGGGCACTTCTTGTTGCTGCTCTGTTTTTCCTTTTAGGCTTGAGTGCATTCTCCAAATTTCTGTAATAGCTTCATGGTTCTATGTAAAGTCCTTGGTTTTGTATTTTGGAATAGTTCTTCCCATTCTTTTTCACAGGTAAGTGGATCTTTGATTTATATTTAAAATCTTGGCATTAGGACTTACAAAGTATGTACTCACACTAAAGGTGAGTTTGGGCAGGGTTTCTCCCCTATCCATATCAGACAGATTTATCATTGAATCTATCATATCACATAACTTAAACCAGACAGAATCGTTTCCTCCCATTCTGAGAGTAGTCTACTTAAAGATGCCATTTGCTCCCCCTAAAGGTTATATCATGAATACTAAACAAGAGAGGTTTTTTTTTTTCTTTTTAAGAAGTGATATCCTATTTCTTCTTGAAATTTTGAGTTACCACTGATTTATAACATGTATGCTTCAGGAGCATAGCTTCAGGCATTGATAAATTCCACATCCACTCACTCCTGAAGTCCTAGTAGCATTCAGCACTACTTCTGCTCTAAAGTTGCATAGATTCACAGTGCTTTGCCTCAGGATGACTGGGACTTCCTGCATGACTTTGCTACTGTAATGCAGTCCATTTCTCTACCTGGATTGCTCCAGTTCACTCTCATTGTAGTTTTAGTTTTCAGGATGAGTTTACATTTAATAGTCTTTACCTTTTTAATTCTTAAGGTAGCAAAGGCCTTAGGGTAACATCTGACATTTTCATTCCTAAAAAAATGCTGAACTAAAAATATAACAAGTGCCTAGAACAAAGGGAGCATGGTTCTACTGTACCACACTCTGGCCAAAATATATCAGGTTGTGTTATATTTGATCCCGGGTACCTTTTTGCTTTTTTCTATTTAAATGATTGCTATTAAGACTGCACTATTCCTTGGGCTTAAATTTGCAAGGTGCCCTTCAGTAATAACCATGAACAAACTTTGAAAAAGTAGAGGTTTATTACTTAATAAGATTAGATGGGGGCAGAAAGAAAGAGAGGAAGGGATGAAGGGGGAAGGAGTGAGGGAGGGGGAGAGAGAAAGAGAGAGAGAAAAAGAGGGGGAAAGATAAAGAGAGAGAGTGGGAAAGAAGAGAGGGTAAGAACAGAGAAGCAATGCAGGTCAGGGAGCTACTTTTATTGGCAAGTATGTTTTTAAGGTTTGTATACTTACTCTGACCTGCATCCAAGTCAAGCAAGATGTGTGAACATCCCCTATCCCTCTGTGGAGGAGCAGTGGGGCTCTTACCCATGGGTGTGGCTGGCTAGTGCTTAACTTATGCCTCTTAGAAGAGGAGGGCCCTTGATAAGGAAGCGCAGATGAAGAAGCTAGAGAGGTGAGCCTAGAAAATGAAGGCTCACCCAGGTGAGCATTACCCAGTGCCACATGGAAACAAAGCCTGGGCTTGAATTGACATGAGCCTGGTTCTGTATGGCCAGGCACTATGGCCTGGAGAAAGCCCGTGTGGTCTCAGAGCCATGGCATCATCTATAAATGGAGCGTATTAGATAAGATCACTGCTCATTTTTGTGTACTTTTGTTTTAGTATCTTTGTGTAATATTGGTGTTTACCTCTGATTTTTCAAAACTGATATTTGAAAATGTAGATGCCTTCCTTTTTTAACAATGATTATTAGGAACTCAATTATATGAAAAGGAAAATAAAAAGCTTGTTCATTCTCTTACATGCACTAGCTACTCAGGCCTGCTGTGTAGGCCTTTGCAAGGAACTTCTCTATAGAGAACAGCCTAAGAACACAGAGAAACCAGATTAAAAATGAAGACTGACTCTATATGCTGAACTACTTGGAATTGCCAATTCTGTGTCCCCACAATGGTTTATTGTCAGCAGTTGCTTATGGTTCATTCTAATGCTGATTCTGAGAGGGGTTTAATCTCCCTCCTGTGCCCCTGTGTCTGTCCCTTAAATGAATCTAGGATTTGAGGCCAATAGTGTTACTCTGTTGTGGAAAAATAAGATAATTTGAAATGCTTTATACCCCTCATCAAAGTGCTTTTATTTTATTTCAGAGATGAAAAAATGACCTCACTGTGTAGAATATATGCTCTAATTTTCACAACTATAACTGTTTTCCTTAATTGGTTTGTAATAAATTTTCATGATAGAAAATATTTTAAACCCATAAGGAATGAAACTATGAAAACATAGTTTTCTGAATTCAGAAGCAGATCTTAATAATATTCTCTATTCAGAAAACTATCTGTCTAGACACTCACTTTGTAGATAATTCAATCTATCTTATAGATACTCATAATAAGATGTATCCTAAGTGTCTTCAAAAATTTGGATTTGTAGCTATGACTAGGTTCTTTTAAATCCTTTTTAACTAGATTTAGGAATACATCCAAAGCTATTGAGGATAAAATAGTATCTAATTTCATAAAGAACCTATGGATTAGAACAGTTAATGTTGATTTGACTTCAAGCCTACCTTTTGATGAAGAGAGAAATGTTGACAAAAGTTATAATGTGCTTAAACAAAATGAACTTCAAATAGAATCTTAATTACTAAAGTAACTGGACTGGAAAAAACTGTTAGCTGAAACAGTAGTTAATTTTTCAGAAAGTAACATGGAATAAATTTATATCAAAGGTTAGGCAGGAAAAACAATAGAACCATATAGATGAAGCTCTCTTGGTTTTAACATATTAGTTTCATTCATGGAGATAGAAGTTCAGGAAGGTGACTTTAATACGGATGCACTTGAGGCTTTAATTCATTAGCAATCCAAGAAGGAATAATAAATACTTCAAATAAGCAGTGCTTTTCATATCTGTTCACTAATGTAATTTTAATTAACTATAGAACCAATTATAAGATTTTGCATAAAATGTTGCAAGATTAACTTTGAAAATTAAAGCACTCAAGGAGTTTTTCAGCTGCTTTCCTTAGAAAGACTTTCCTTCTTTCTTTTTCATTTTCCTCATAAAAAATATGAGGAATACAGAAGTATTTAGGTTTTGCAAACTAAGCCATTTTTTCTCTTATTTATGTTTTCATATATATATATATCATTTTGAAGATATAAAATTATATATTGCTTAATTTATGTAAACTGTTAGTAGCCAGAGCAGGGCTCTTTTTTATTTTATGCATTCTAAATGACTTACTGGGCCCCTTTATTGGCATTCTATTGAAGTTTAGGAAGCACACATTAGCTTAGTAAAGCTCCTTTTATTTTCCAGTCAAAATATTAAATAACAAACAGGTATTGCTTGTACTGGTTTTTCAGCTGTACGATGGGAACATTTACTCTACCCTTAACCTTTTTCCCCCACTCCTTCCTATCCCATTCTTGATTTCAGAGGCAAATTCTTGTCGGTCATTACTTACTTGGGAATGAAGTTACCCTGTTTTACAATGAGATGTCTGGCAGTAATCGTCTTTAGGGGCACAACTCCCCCCCCCCCCCCTTCTGAGCTCATCTTGGGATTGTAGAGCAGTCAAATTAACATCAGGCAGATTAGTAGGACAAAAACCAAATGCAATTACATGCATATGGAGAATCAACATGAATGTAAATTCTAATATCAACAGGGCAAGATGACCAGATGTTATATTTGTGCTTATAAATATCCTGACCAAGGAATGGGGTGTGGGGCTTCAAGCAGAGGAGGGTTCAGATGACAAGGAAAGTATTCACATGCTCTGTAATTACATATGTGCTTTGCCATGCAGATAGATTTTTTTTCCCCATAGAAATATTATTTATAGAGACAACCCTCCCTCTGGGTAATAGCCCCAGTTTTCACTCTTCTACACAATGAAGGGAGTGGTAAAAGTCTCTTAGGCACGTGCAGGAACTTGACTGACCTTAGTTCGAAGAACCCATATGCCCACAGTGGCATGTGAACACCCAATACCCATTTACAGAAGGCGGTGGACTCTTCTTCCACAGAAATATTATAAAGGAAAAAATATGCAACATCTCTCGTCACCTAGAGCAGGCAGTGAGGATGATGCCAGATGTCTAATGCTCTTGCTCATTTCCTTCTTGCTAGCTTTCAATTTCTAGAAGCCTACAACTAGCTTATACTAGCCCTCTGAGGGCAGTGTCCAAACTGGTTTATGAGTAGTTTTGGAAGATTATTAAGAATTATTTTCTAGAGTCTCACTTTTCATATATGTGTTTCCTAAAACACATGTGCTGAGAACTGTCTTGCTAGCTCAAGTGTGTTCCCTTTTACCTTTCTCTCTTCAGCATAGTTTTACCTGCCCTTGCAAACCAGAGCCACATCCTCACCAGATGTGAAGGTGGTGCACTTTCCCAGGATGCTAATAGTTTCAGGGTGCTAAGCAAAGACAGTTTAAGTGTTGGATGAGCATTATGGGTTTTTGTTTGTTTGTGTACATAGAAGAACTGGGGTATAAGTCAGAGGTGGTGGGTGGGTAAGAGGTTTACCGGAGACAGAGTGGAGAGCAGAACAGTTGGATTTACTGAATATACTAAGTGTAGCAGCAGGCAAGACAGTATTGCTGATTGCGCAGGTTCTTATGTTCATGAGTTTGAGAGATAATCACTGACAAACAGGACTGAAGATTAGTAAACTCAGCTTTATTGCAAGAGGTACGCCTGAAGGCAGAAGGAGGTAAAGGGGTGGAGCCCATTACTAGGGGTCGGTTTACTTTAATAATCTCATGGGACTTTCCCCATTCTGGAGCTTCTTTTTCACTACCCCAGTTTGCCTCATTGCCCCGCTTTGCCACACAGAATGTACAAAGCCCCCACAAGTCACTGTGTGCTTCTATATGCCACTGGTGGTTGCCACCCTCTGCCTGCTGGCTCAGGGGCCGGCAGCATTCGCCTGTCAGCTTTCTGCTCCCTCAAGCACCCAGGCTCAATCTGCTGTCATACAATCAGCTCTTGCCAGCCAACTTGCAGCCAGCTATTGCAAGCCAGCCCCAGAGCCAGCTAGTTTGTCACTCGCTCAACAGAGAGGTCTGCTGCGCCGTAAGTGGATTAGCTCCCAAGCTAGGATCAGGAGGGAGCTCAGGCCTTAAAGCAGAGCCTTAATGCCTTGGCCACCGTGGAGTCCCTGAACGTTCTATTTTGAATTCAGGGTCGCTATGGTGCACAGTAAGGGAAGTGATGTCATCTTCTTTGGTCATCAGTCCTGTAGGAGAATATATTGTTTTTAAGAGAATGCTTTAAGAGCACGTTTTTCCATTTAAATTTAAGTGGTTCTTTTCAGCCATTTCCCCATGATCATGTTCAAGTCATGTTATTAACTAAAAATCAGGAGCTAAAGGATTATAAATTAGATGTTGATTACTTTACATGTAATGAATGTATTTGGACATCTCATTTTTTAAGATAATGGATGAAAACTGTAAACGAACGTTTTATGTGATTTCTTTTAGATTGGAGTTCATCATTTACTAATGTAGTTATTTTCTCAAATCATATCATAAAATATTTATTCCACTTTCAGTCAGCCTAATCTTTTTCATCTATAAAATATTTAATGTTTTATTCCTATTAGCAAAATATACAGCTGTATGCTAATTTTTGGACTAAGTAATTTTTAGCAGTACATCTTTCTTAAAATATATAGGGAATTTTGATTCCAGATTTGTTATATTTTATAACATAGTTCTTATTTACACATGAAAACTGAACAATATAATTTAATTCATGAATGTACACATTTACCAAGGAATACTGTGCCCAACATCATAGTCCTCATTTTGTAAATAACTTGTAATTTGCCTAAAACAACCTTAAAAATTGAGAAACAGAAATGGGATTTTGTCATGCTTGCAACTTATTAGAATGTGAATAAATTTAACTCTGTAGCTATGAAAACTTTTAGTCTTAATGACTGCTTTTAGGAATCTATGTTAGAATATCTGATTCCTGACTTACTTTGCAATAATTTTCATATTGCTAAAAATATGTATTCTTTTATTGGAAGTGAAAACCTGAAGTACGACTTCTTTCTGACCTGGCTGATTGTTTTGACAATGAGTTGGTTTTGCTAATTAAGGTTTATGGTGAACATCCTGTACTAATTAAAGGAGTTAACTTGGTAGCTCCTAGATATTAAAAACATATTAATAAAAAGAATGTTCTCTTAACAGAAGTATATTGAAGCTATTTTTTTAAGATTTATTTATTCATATAGAACTGGGGTACAGGCCAGAGATGTGGAGGGTGAGAGGCTTCACCAGAGACAGAGTGGGGAGCAGAACAGCCATATCGATGAAGTACACTGCTGAGGAGAGCAGCAGGTGGGTCAGGAAAGGTCTGCCGCGCCATGTGGATCTCCTCAGGGGCAGGCAGGGATCAAACTCATGCGGAAGTGGCTTAAGCTTCTTAGTGCTGTGCTTTAACCCCCTGTGCCACCAGGGAGGGCCCAAGTTCACTAATTTTTAAAATAGAAAAGTCTAAGGCATTTAGATTCTGCTGCATAGTTATAAAATTTGTTGATATAAATAGCCTAATTAAAAAAGTCAAGGCTTATAATATGTTTGAAGTTACTTGTTCTATTTAAACTTTTTATGGTGAAGGCTAGGAATCCCTAAAATGTTCAGATAGACCTCCCTAACTTTTCTAGAACAGACCTGCCAACAGATGTCACTCTGTTATGTGGTTGTTTTCAGCTCATATCAATCAAGGCTTGGCAGCCTTCAGAGAAACTTCTGCCACTCCCTTGACTATATAAGAATGAAAATTTGGCCTATTATCCAGACGTGGGGTTGTCTCCAGAAATAAGTTCCCTGTGAAGAAAATTATATGGCAGAGCCATCATCTATAGAGCATCTGGCCTGGGACATGGAACCTCCTCCTCTCTCCTTTAACCCCAGGCCCCTGTCCCATTCCTCAGCTCAGGAAAAACACTTTCATGTTGTTCTATTTACCTTAGAATTTACACCCATATAGATTTTCCATATAGATCCATTTGTGTAATTAAATGTGTGCTTTACTCCTACTTATCTGATATTAATTTGATTGTTTAACCTATCTAAGAAAAGCCCACAAGGAGAGTAGAAAATTTCTTC
Source organism: Condylura cristata (assembly GCF_000260355.1). NCBI lineage: Eukaryota > Metazoa > Chordata > Mammalia > Eulipotyphla > Talpidae > Condylura > Condylura cristata. Next base: position 9,062,438 of record NW_004567137.1, read on the forward strand.
TTCATCCATATATATATATATATATCTGTCATACAATCAGCTCTTGCCAGCCAACTTGCAGCCAGCTATTGCAAGCCAGCCCCAGAGCCAGCTAGTTTGTCACTCGCTCAACAGAGAGGT